>NW_024044829.1:12730405-13043370 GCF_015852505.1 Tachyglossus aculeatus | reverse complement strand
CCTCGCCCCCTCCTACCTCACCTCCCTTCTCTCCTTCTTCAGCCCAGCCCGAACTCTCCGCTCCTCTGACGCTAATCTCCTCACCGTGCCTCGTTCTCGCCTGTCCCGCTGTCGACCCCAGGCCCACGTTATCCCCCGGTCCTGGAATGCCCTCCCTCTGCACACCCGCCAAGCTAGCTCTCTTCCCCCCTTCAAGGCCCTACTGAGAGCTCACCTCATCCAGGAGGCCTTCCCAGGCTGAGCCCCCTCCTTCCTCTGCCTCTCGTCCCTCTCTCCATCCCTCCGCCTTACCTCCTTCCCTTCCCCACAACACCTGTATATAAGTATATATGTTTGTTCGCATTTATTACTCTATTTATTTATTTATTTTGCTTGCACATATTTATTCTATTTATTTTATTCTGTTAATATGTTTTGTTTTGTTGTCTGTCTCCCCCTTCTAGACTGCGAGCCCACTGTTGGGTAGGGACTTTCTCTATATGTTGCCAATTTGTACTTCCCAAGCGCTTAGTACAGTGTTCTGCACACAGTAACCGCTTAATAAATACGATTGAATGAATGAATGAAAAAGGGGGCTCAGTCTGGGAAGGCCTCCCGGAGGAGGTGAGCTCTCAGTAGGTCTTTGAAGGGAGGAAGAGAGCTAGCTTGGCAGATGTGTGGAGGGAGGTCATTCCAGGACAGGGGAAGGATGTGGGCAGGGTGTCGATGGTGGGACAGGTGAGAACGAGGTACAGTGAGGAGGTTAGCGGCGGAGGAGTTGGGGGTCCGGTTGGGCTGTAGAAGGAGAAAAGGGAGGTGACGTAGGAGGGTTGAGGTGACGGAGAGCTTTGAAGCCGAAAGTGAGGAGTTTTTCCTTGATTCGTAGGTTGACAGGCAGCCACTGGAGATTTTTGAGGAGGGTAGTAACATGCCCAGAGTGTTTCTGCACAAAGATAATCCGGGCAGCAGAGTGAAGTACAGACTGAAGTAGGGACAGACAGGAGGATGGGAGATCAGAGAAGAGGCTGATGCAGTAATCCAGTCGCGATAGGATAAGAGATTGAACCAGCAAGATAGTGGTTTGGATGAAGAGGAAAGAGCGGATCTTGGCGATGTTGTGGAGGTGAGACCAGCAGACTTTGGTGACAGATTGGATATGTGGGGTGAACGAGAGATCAGAGTCGAGGATGACACCACGTTTGCGGTAGGTGAAACGGGAAGGATGGTAGTACCATCTACAGTGACGGGAAAGTCAGCGAGAGGGCAGGGTTTGGCAGAGAAGATAAGGAGTTCAGTCTTGGGCATAATGAGTTTTAGAACAATCAATCAATCAATCAATCAATTGTATTTATTGAGCGCTTACTGTGTGCAGAGCACTGTGCTAAGCGCTTGGGAAGTACAAGTTGGTAACATAAAGACACAGTCCCTACCCAACAGTGGGCTCACAGTCGAGAAGGGGGAGACAGAGAACAAAACCAAACATATTAACAAAATAAAATAAATAGAATAGATATGTACAAGTAAAATAAATAAATAAATAAATAGAGTAATAAATATGTACAAACATATATACATATATACAGGTGCTGTGGGGAAGGAAAGGAGGTAAGACCGGGGGAATGTAGAGGGGGACGAGGGGGAGAGGAAGGAGGGGGCTCAGTCTGGGAAGACCTCCTGGAGGAGGTGAGCTCTCAGTAGAGCCTTGAAGGGAAGAAGAGAGCTAGCTTGGCAGATGGGCAGAGGGAGGGCAGACATTCAGATGGAGATGTCCTGAAGGCAAGAGGAGATACGAACCTGGAGGGAGGGAGAGAGAGCAGGGGCAGAGATGTAGATTTGGGTGTCATCAGCGTAGAGATGATAGTTGAAGCCGTGGGAGCGAATGAGTTCACCAAGGGAGTGAGTGTACATAGAGAAGAGAAGGGAAACAAGAACTGACCCTTGAGGAACCCCTACAGTAAGGGGATGGGAGGGGGAGGAGAAGCCCGCAAAGGAGACTGAGAATGAATGGCTGGAGAGATGAGGAGAACAAGGAGAGGACAGAGTCTGTGAAGCAAAGGTTGGATAGCGTGTTGAGGAGAAGGGGGTGATCCACATTGTCGAAGGTAGCTGAGAGGTCCAGGAGGATTAGGATAGAGTAGGAGCCGTTGGATTTGGCAAGAAAGAGGTCATTGGTGACCTTTGAGAGGGCAGTTTCGGTGGAGTGTAGGAGACAGAAGCCAGACTGGAGTGGGTCAAGGAGAGAGTTGGCGTTGAGGGACTTGAGGTAGCGTGCATAGACGATTCGTTCTAAGAGTCTGGAAAGGAAGGTTAGTAGGGAGATAGGGCAGTAACTAGAAGGGGACGTGGCATCAAGAGAGGGTTTTTTTTTCGGATGGGGGAGACGTGGGCATGTTTGAAGGCAGAGTGGAAGGAACAGTGGAGAGTGAGCAGTTGAAGATGGAAGTTAAGCCGGGAAGGAGGGAATGGGCGAGAAATTTCATTAAATGAGAGGGAATGGGGTCTGAAGCACACGTGGATGGAGTAGCACTTGAGAGGAGGGAGGAGATCTCATCTGAAGATATTGCTGGGAAGGATGGGAAAATAGCGGAGAGGGTTGAGAGCTGGGGGGATGGGGAAGGGGGAGGGGTGACCTTGGGGAGTTCAGACCTGATGAAGCTAATTTCACTAATTAAGTAGGAAGCCAGACGGTTGGGGGTGAGGGATTGAGGAGGGAGAGGAACAGGGAGCCTGAGAAGGGAGTTAAATGTACGGAAGAGCTGACGGGGATGATGGGCATGGGTGTCAATAAGGGAGGAGAAATAATTTTGCCTGGCAGAGGAGGGGGCAGAGTTAAGGCAGAAAAGGATAAACTTGAAGTGAAAGAGGTTGGCTTGGTGTTTAGACTTTCGCCAGCAGCGTTCAGCAGCTCGAGCTTAAGAGCGAAGGAGAAGGACACTGGGAGTGATTCAAAGATGTTGGTTAGTGGTACGAGAACGGCGAAGAGAAAAGAGAGTGGGCGAGATGAGGTGAGTGGAGTGGGTGGAGTTGAGAGCAGTAATCTGGTCATCAAGATTGAAGAGAGGATAGGGAGGCGAGGTGGAATGTGAGGCGCTGAGATAGATGGATGAGGTTGAGAGAGCAGAGGTCTCTGTGGGGTAGTAATATAGATTTATGGGGTGAAGAGTGTGAGAGGGGCGGAAGGTGAGAAGGTTATGATCAGAGATAGGGATTTCAGAGTTGGTGAGGGTGGAGATAGTGCAGCGGTAGGAAGTGATGAGGTCGAGGGTGTGACCAAGTTGATGAGTGGGCGAGGTGGGGTGGAGCAGGAGTTTGGCAGCGTCAAGGAGAGATAGATGGCGGGCAGCAGAGGAGACTCACCAGGGACATCCATGTGGATGCTGAAGTCTCCGAGGATCAGAGCGGGCATGGAAAAGGAGAGAAAGAAGGTGATAAAGGGGTCGAAATCATTAAAAAAAGTTGGAGGTGTGGCCGGGAGGTCGGTAGATGACGGCTACCCGAATCTGAATGGGATAGTAGAGGCGAATAATATGGGCTTCAAAGGAGGGGAAGGAAAGGGAAGGGGGAGGAGATGCTCACCTTTTCACTGTGCCTCGATCATGCCTGCCTCGCCCCAACACCTGGCCCAAGTCCTGCCTCTAAAAGGGAATGCCCTCCCACCTCAAATCCTACAGACGATTACTCTCCCTCCATTCATTAATTAAATCGTATTTATTGAGCACTTACTGTGTGTAGAGCTGTACTAATCGCTGGGAAAGTACAATTTGTCAACAAATAGAAGCAACGCCTACCCAGCAACGGGTTCACAGTCTAGAAAGGGGGAGACAGACAACAAAACAAAACAGATTCAAAGCTTTGTTGGAAGCACGTCTCCCAGAGGCTTTTCCTGACTAAGCTCCTCTTTCCTCATCTCCCACCCACTTCTGCGTTGCCCTGACCTGCTCCCTTTGTTCGCCCCACTTTCCATTCCCAATGCTCTTATGCACTGTCGAAAGTACATAGAGTACATTGCAGGCCATTTGGTGGAAATATAGCCATAGCAGAAGTAACACCACTTTGAGGAACACGGAAGAGAACTTCTAAAATACCAGTGTGAAAAGTACCTTCTGGGTTAGAAAATCCTTTGTAACTGCTGATTTTTACAGCCTACCATTGGGAATGTGTCAACAAGCTCTGGCTTCTAAGATGACCTTAACTGGGGATCAAGATGTCTATGTGAGTGATTGAAATGTGCATGTAGGAGAAGGGGGTGGGGGGGTTATTGTTTAGGTATAAATGTAACCGAAAGCCGTCTTACATTAATCACTTCCTGAGGTATCGCGTTTGACCATCCGCAGAATAAAATTTGGAGGCCGTCTCCTTAACCATGCAGAGCAACGAATCAGCATAATTTTGCAAGCAACCGTACATATCTGTCATTTTATTTATTTGCATTGGTGTCTGCCTTCTCCGCTCTAGACTATATGCTCGTTGTGGTCAGTGAACGTGCCACAGCCGCTCAGGGGAAGCCCCCAGCGGGAGTTGCCCCAGCGCGGCCGGGCAGCGGGAGAAACTCAGGATGAAGCGGGCAGGGAGGAGGATTGGGCTATGCAGTAAACGCGCATGCGAGGGAACGACGGCGGGTCGGCCGCCAGGGGGGGCGTGCGGGGCAGCTTGGGGGAGGGCGGCCACGGCTACCCGGGATTAGACCGCACTCTGTATTCAATCATTCATTCAATCGTATTTATTGAGCGCTTACTGTGTGCAGAGCACTGTACTAAGCGCTTGGGAATTGCAAGTCATCAACATATAGAAACGGTCCCTACCCAATAATGGGCTCACAGTCTAGAAGGGGGAGAAAGACAACAAAACAAAACATGGAGACAGGTGTCAAAATCGTCAGAACAAGTAGAATTAAAGCTATATGCACATCATTAACACAATAAATAGAGTAGTAAATAAGCACAAGTAAAATAGAGTAATAAATCTGTACAAATATATATACAAGTGCTATGGGGAGGGGAAGGAGGTAGGGCGGGGGTGGGGGTGGGGAGGAGGAGAGGAAAAAGTTTGTTAAGCGCTTACTATGTGCCAAGCTCTGTACTAAGCGCTGGGGTAGATGTGGGAAATCAGGTTGGACACAGTCCATGTCCCACATGGGATACACAGTCTTCATCCCCATTTTACAGACAAGGTAAATGAGGCACAGAGGAGGAAACTGACTTGTCCAAGGACACAGCAGACAAGCAACAGGGTCAGAACTAGAACCCAGGTCCCTGTGACTCCCGGGCCTGGGTTCTATCCACTAGGCCATGCCGCTTCTCTATCATTTGGATTTGTCCACTTTGGCCAATCTTGTCCCCTCACAAAAGGCATTAGGAAGGGGTAAAGTGAAAATGGATAAAACTGCTTTGCTTCAGAAAAGATGTCGGGATGCAAGTGTGCATGGACAATAATGGTTTCAATCAGTAATATCTATTGAGTGCTTAATGAATGCAGACCACTACAGAAGACACTCGGGAGAGGGAAATGCAATAGGGTCGGTAGACACAATGTCTGCCCATAAGGAGCTTAAATTATGGTACTTAATTGCTTACTGAGTGTCAGGTCCTGAACAAAGCAGTGAGGTAGGGACAATATACAGAGTTAAGACACAGCCCTGGCCCATATCATCATCATCAGTGGTGTTTGTTGAGCGCTATGTGCAGAGCACTGTACTAAGCACTTGGGCGAGTAAAAATAGAGTTGGTAGACACATTCCCTACCCACCAGGAGCTTATTGCCCCAAAGCACTTCCACACCAATCAACCAATAATAATAATGATGGTATGTGTTAAGCGCTTACTATGTCCCAAGCACTGTTCTAAGTGCTGGGGTAGATACAATGTAATCAGATTGTCCCTTGTGGGGCTCACAGTCTTAACCCCAATTTTACAGATGAGGTAACTGAGGCACAGAAGTTTAGTGACTTACCCAAAGCCACACAGCTGACACGTGGTGGAGTCAGAATTAGAACTCACGACCTCTGACTAACAAGTCCGTGCCCTTGCCACTAAGCCATGCTGCTTCTGGCATTGACTAAGCAGAGCACTATACTATGCCCTTGGGAGAGGAAAATGCACCAGAGTGGCAGGCATGTTCCCTGCCCATCGGGCTCACAGTCTAAATAGGAGGGAGCACTGTTAATTCCCATTTAACAGAAAAGGAAACTGAGGCCCAGAATTGCAGTGACTTGGCCCAAGGCCAACCAGTAGGCAAGCAGCACAGCCAGAATCAAAACCCAGCCCTTCTGACTCCCTGGCCCACCCTCTACTAGGCCCCGCTGCCTAGGAAAGATGGTCCAAGTGCTCCCTAGCCTTGTTCTGAGAAACCCCTCCTGGATCCACAGGTGGCCTGAAGAGCCTTCCCTGAGAGACCCTCACCCCCTACTCCAAGCCTGCCAGGCTCACTTTCTCATGATGCTAGTGGCCTAGAAAGCCGGGGGTCAGGCCAAGAGGGAAGCCTGGGATGCCCAGGTTAATAGCCACCTCTTCCTCTTTTCTACTGTTATATTGTATTCTCCCAAGCCCTTACTAAAGTGCTCTGCACACAGTAATCGTTCAATAAACACGACTGTCTGACTCTTTCCAGATGCCACCTGGGTGATGGTCACATAAGAGGGCACTACTGGTGGTAGGGCTTTATGGAAGATGGGTCTAGCCCGGTGCTGCCCCCACCTTCGGGAGAGCAGGCGTCGAAGGAGAGTCTGGAAGGTCATCAGTGTGGGCCTTTGGCTGAGGTAGCTGATCCTCCTTCTCCATCCTCTGGGTGGATTCTGGCTGAGTCAGTTCCTCTGGAAATACTGGAGGGACTTCCCCCTCTCCTGCCCCAGTATGTCCAGGCCTGCATCCCTTTCCAGGGTGAATTACTGGGAAATGTCACTCTGCCCTCAAACAGCTATCAGCCCTCATCTGCCTCAATTTCTGAAGCAGCCACTTTATATCATATTTAAATATACTTATTTCAAAATATTGAAACATTATTATATCTGTTAAGCCCTTACTGTGTGTCAAGCACTGTTCTAAGGATTAGGGTAGATACAAAATAGAAAAACGGTGTAGCTTAGAGATAGAAAGGATGATAATAATAATAGATAGATCCCAGGGCCAGAGAGTCAGAAGAACCTGGGTTCTAATCCCAATTCCGCCACTCGTCTGCTGTGACTATGGGCCTGTCACTTCACTGCGTCCCGATCATCTCATCTGTAAAATGGGGATAAGCCGGTGAGCCCTATGTGGGATACGGACCGTGTCCAACCTGATGAGCTCGTATTCATTCATTCATTCATTCAATCGTGTTTATTGAGCACTTACCATGTGCAGAACACTGTACAAAGCGCTTGGGAAGTACCTACCCCAGGGCTCAGAACGGCGCCCGGAAGCGCTTAACAAATACTATTTTAAAAATAATAATAATATTGATGGCATTTGTTAAGTGCTTACTATGTGCAAAGCACTGTTCTAAGCGCTGGGGGGATACAGGGTGATCACGCTGTCCCACGTGGGGCTCAGCGTCTTCATCCCCATTTTAAAGATGAGGGAACTAAGGCTCAGAGAAGTTAAATGACTTGCCCAAGGTCACACAGCAGACATGTGGGAGAGCCGGGATAAGAACCCGTGACCTCTGACTCCCAAGCCCGCACTCTTTCCACTGAGCTTCTCTAATAAACTAGTTAATCACGGAGATTAGGGACCGTGCCCGACATGGGGCTCATGGTCTAAGTAGGAGGGAGAACAGGGGTTGAACCCCGTTTTTACAGCCATGGGGAACGGAGCAGGGGCAGCACAGTGAGGACCCGTTTCGGAGTGGGAGAGGGAGGTCCGGGGAAGGCTCGGGCGAGGGGGCCCCATCCCGAGGCTGCGGGAGGAGGCGCCAACCGCACCCCGTCCATCAGCATGCAGGCCGCAGGCAGAGCAGGGCCCAACGCCCCAACAAGCAGCCTCCCGGCACACCATAGGGTCGGAGAACAGCCAGAGAGCCCAGCATGCACCGCGACGGCGAAGAGCCACGAGGACTACAGTTCCCAGCTTATACAGCGAAAACCGACGCCGAGAGGACTGGGGCGCTGCCCCGCGGCGACTGCTGGGAGACGTAGTCCCGCCGGAGCCCTCCAGAGCGATGCGGCCTCTCCCGCCGCAGATGCAGGAGAAGAGATGAACCACCTGCAGAGGAGGGATATGCGCAAGAGTCGCCGACGTCCCCGCGGCCCTTCTGCCCTACAGCCTTCCATCCTTCTACGCCGCGCACCGGGCTCCCGGGGAGTGGGGTGGGGATTTTTTGCGGGGAGGGAGGGAGAGGGGGCTCACTTATGAGAGCGATAGTCACTGTCGCCATCCGCAGTCTAATCTCGCAGCCCACAAGGATGATGAAGTCTAATGTCTACACCAGCTCTCTCCACTTCCTCCTCTCCCATTCCCTCATCCAGCCCCTCCAGTCTGGCTCCCGACCTCTTCGGTCCATGGAAACTGCCTTCTTAAAGGTATCAATTATGTTCTTGAAAATTCCAGTGGCCTCTTCTCTGTCCTAATCTTCCTCGACCTCTCAGCTGCCTTCGACATCGTCGACCGCCTCGTCGCCAGGAAACATTGCCCATGTTTCAGTGACACTGTCTTCTCCTTTCATTCAGTCAAATGTATTTATTGAACACTTACTGTGTGCAAAACACTGTAGTAAGCGCTTGGGAGAGTACAATTCAACGACAGGCACATTCTCTGCCCACAGTAAGCTCATTGTCCAGAGGAAAGAGACATTAATATACAGAAATAAATAAATAAATTACAGACATATGCATAAGTACCATGGGACCAGGGGTGGGGATTGGGTGTGATGAATGAAGTGAGCAAGTCAGGGCGATGCAGAAGGGAACAGGGAAAGTTGAGAGGAGGACTTAGTCAGGGAAGGCTTCTGGGAGGAGATGAGCCTTCAGTAAGGCTTTGATGTGGTAGAGAGCAATGGTATGTCTGACCTGAGGAAGGAGGGAATGCCAGGCCAGAGGAAGGATGTGGGTGAGAGGTTGTGGGCGAAGGGCAGGATATGACCGAGGCTTCTGGGTCTCCTGTCTCTCTGGCTGCTCTTTCTCATTCTCATTCTCTTTTTCGGGCTCTTCCTCTTCCTCCTACCCTCTAATTGTGGGAGTCCCTCAAGGACCAGTTCTGGGTCCCTTTCTATTCTCCATTTACACCCACTCCCTTGGAGAACTCATTCACGTCTTCAACCCAGAAGAGAGTGGGAGATGAGGAAAAGTGGGGCTTAGACTTGGAAGGCCTCTTGGAGGAGATGTGTCTTCTGTAAGGCCTTGAAGGGAGGGAGAGTAATTGTCTGGCAGATTTGAGGAGGGAGGGTGTTCCAGGCGACAGGTAGGATGTGGACCAAGAGTCATCGGCGAGACAGGTGAGATGAGGCACAGTGAGAAGGTTAGCAACAGAGGAGCGGAGGGTGCAGTCTGGGTTGTAGGAGAGAAGCAAGGTGAGGTAAGAGGGGGCAAGGCAAAGGAGAGCTTTAAAGTCAACGGTGAGGAGTTTTTGTTCGATACAGCAACCACTGGAGATTTTTGAGACGGGGGATTATGATAATAATAATGGTACTTGTTAAGTGCTTACTATGTGTCAAGTACTGTTCTACGCGCTGGGGGAGATACAAGGTAATCAGGTTGTCCCAGGTGGGGCTCACAATCTTAATCCCCATTTTACAGAGGAGGTAACTGAGGCAGAGAGAAGTGAAGTGACTTGCCCAAAGTCACACAGCTGATAAGTGGCAGAGCCGGGATTAGGACCCATGACCTCTGACTCCCGAGCCCGTGTTATTTCCACTATGCCACGGTGTTTCTCCTCACCACTTCTGTAGAAAGATGATCTGGGCAGCAGACTGAAGTTTGGACTGGAGTGGGGAGAGGCAGGAGGTTGGGAAATCAGCAAGATATGCACCATCACTACCATTTCCAAACTCTGTATTATTGCATTTCATCAGTGGGCACCTTATGTATATGACAGCCTCATCCAGTTGAGCCGAATTTCCTTCCCGGTGGGGATGCTCTTGCTGAGCCCCAGTTTCCACAGGCTGTGACCCACAGCAGCAGCCAGTCACACAGGAGTGTCAGTGTTTGTACCAGCGCCACACCTCGTCCTCCTCCCCCTGCGCAGGCCCCCTTCATACACCTCCCATTCAATCCCTCCCCAACCCCGTCCCTCCTCCCCCACCCCATCCCTGTCCTCCTGTCTCAGCGCCACCCCTCATCCCCGTTACCAGCCCCGGCTCCCGCCAACTCATTCCCATTCAAACCCTCTCCACCCCCATGCCCTTTCCCCACTGTCCCCTCCCTCCTCAGCTGCTACCAAGGGTGGCCTATGGACCCCCCGCTCCGTCATGGGTAAGCTCCCCTTCATCCTTGACCTATTCCTGTCCCGCTCTCTCCTCCTCGCCATCACTGAGACCTGACTCGCCCCCGACAACACGCTCTCTCCTGCTGCTGTCTCCAACGGAGGCCTCTTCTTCTCCCATCCCCCAGGCTCACTGGGAAAGGAGAAGGTGTCGGCTTCCCTCTCGCACCCCAACGCTGCTTTCGCACCGCCCCTCCTCTCCCTTCCTTTCCTTCCCCTCCTTTGAAGCCCATATCATCCGCCTCTGCCACCCCCTCTAGATTCTTGTAGCTGTCATCTACCACTCCTCTGGTCCCACCTCCAACTTCTTTAACCATTTTGATCCCTTTCTCACCTTCCTTCTCTCTTTTTCCATGTCCATTTTGATTCTTGGAGAGTTCAACATCCACATAGATGATCCCGGTGACAGCTCTCCCACCTGCCTTCTATCACTCCTCAACTCCACCCACCTCCTTGGACACACACTTGATCACAACATCTCTAACCGCTATACAATCTCCACCCTCACTAACTCTGAAACCCCTCTCTTGACCACAACTATTTCACTTTTCACCTCTTTCACACTCCTTCTCCCTGTAAATCTGAACTATTCCTCCACAGATCTACCTCGGCTCTCTCGATCCCCTTTATCTCTCAGTGCATCACACCCCACCTAGCCTCTCCACCCACTCATCCCACTCTTGTTGACCAAATAGATGCTCTCAACTCCACCCTCTTTACTCAGCTCAACTCACTCGCTCCCCTATCCCTTCGTTGCGCTCGCACAACTAACCCACAGCCCGGCATCACCTGCACAGTCCACCACCTTCGCTCTTGTGCAGGAACTGCAGAACGATGTGGGTGGAAATCTCAATATCAGGACGACTTTATCCACTTCAGGTTTATCCTTTCTTGCTTTAACTCCACCCTCACCTCTGTCCGGCAAAACTATTTCTCTTCCTTTATTGACACCCATGCCCATCACCCTCGTCAGCTCTTCCTGACATTTAACTCCCTCCTCAAGCCCCTGTCCCTCCCCCTCCCCCCCTCCCTCTCCCCAAATGATCTGGCCACCTACTTCATTAGGAAAATTAGCACCATCAGGTCTGAACTCCCGAAAATCACCCACTCCCTCCTCCATCCCCCTCCTCTCGACCCCATCTTCAACTTTTCCATCCTTCCCAGCAGTATTTCATAGGAGATCTCCTCCCTCCTCTCAAGACCCTCCCCCTTCACTTGCTCATCAGACTCCATTTTCTCCCACCTTATAAAAATTCTCACTCGTTCCCTGCTCTCCTCCTTAACTTCCATCTTCAACTGCTCACCCTCCAACAACTCCTTCCCCTCTGTGTTCAAACATGTCTAAGTCTCCCCCATCCTAGAAAACCCTCCCTTGACCTCACAGCCCCCTCCACTTATCGCCCCATCTCCCTCCTACACTTCCTTTCCTAACCCTGAAGCAAGTCGTCTTCCTCTCCCCCAACTCTCTCCTGGTGCCCCTCCAATCTGGCTTCTGCCCCCTACACTCCACTGAAACTGCCTTCTCGAAAATCGCCAGTGACCTCCTTCTTGCTAGATCAATCGGCTCTTACTGCATCCTAATCCTCGATCTCTCAGCTGCCTCTGACACTGTCCATCATCCCCTTCTCCTCAATACATCTTTGACACTGTCGACCATCCCCTTCTCCTCAACACATCTAACCCTGGCTTCACTGATTCTGTCCTCTCCTGGTTCTTCTCTTATCTCTCTGGCCGTTCATTTTCAGTCTCCTTCTGTAGGGGTTCCTCAAGGGTCAGTTCTTGGTCCGATTCTTTTCTCCGTCTACACTCACTCCCTTGGTGAACTCATTCACCCCCACGGCTTCAGCTATCATCTCTACGTGGATGATACCCCAATCTCTATCTTCTCCCATGTTCTCTCTTCCTCCCTCCAGGCTCGAATCTCCTCCTGCCTCCAGGGCATCTCTACTTGGATATCCTCCTGCAATCTCAAACTCAACATGTCCAAGACCGAGCTCCTTATCTTGCCTCCCAAATCCTGTCCTCTCCCTGAGTTTCCCGTCATTGTGGATGGCACAGCCACCCTTCCCATCTCACAAGCCTGCAACATTGGTGTCAACCTTGACTCCGCTTTCTCATTCACCCCACATATCCAATCCGTTACTAAATCCTGCTGGTGTCACCTTCACATCACCAAGATCCACCCTTTCCTCTCCATCCAAACCGCTACCACATTAGTACAGTCACTCATCCTATCCCGAGTGGATTACTGCATCAGCATCCTTTCTGTCCTCCCAACCTCCTGTCTCTCCCCATTTAAGTCTATACTTCACTCTGCTGCCCGGATAACCTTTCAACAGAAACATTCTGGTCATGTCACCCCCTTTTTCAAAAATAGGAAGTGGTTGCCTATCAGCGTCCTTATCAAACAAAAACTCCCCACTATTGGCTTCAAAACTGTCCATCGTGTTGCCCACTCCTACCTCATGTCTCTTCTCTCCTGCTACAGCCCAGCCCTTAAACTCCACTCCTCTGGTGATAACCTCCTAAGTGTGCCTTGTTATCGCCTTTCCCACCGTCAAACTCTGGCCCACATCCTACTTCTGACCTGGAATGTCCTACTTCCTTAAAACTGCCAAACAATCACACTTCCCCCTTCAAAGCCCTACTGACGGCTCACCTCCTCCAAGAGGCCTTCCCAGACTAAGCCCCTTTTTCCTCAGCTCCCCCTCCCCTCCCCAATTGCACCGACTCTCTCCCTTTTCTCTAACCCCCCTCCCTGCCCCACAGCACTTGTGTATATGTGTACAATATCTATAATTCCATTTATATTAATGCCTGTTCATTTGTTTTGATGTGTATATATCTATAATTCTATTTATTTATTTTGATGCTATTGATGCCTGTCTACTTGCTTTGTTTTGTTGTCTGTCTCCCCCCTTCTGGAGTGTGAGCCCGTTGTTGGGTAGGGATTGCCTCTATCTGTTGCCGAATTGTACTTTCCAAGCGCTTACTATAGTGCTCTGTACACAGTAAGCGCTTAATAAATACGATTGAATGAATGAATGAATAAGTGGATTTGCTCCCAAGTGGGAAGTGCTCGTAGGACTGGAAGCTAGGCACTTCGCCACGGGTGTGTAATGTATAAGTGAATTCCTCCCAAGTGGGAAACGTTCGTGGGTGGGAGCTAGCCTCCTCACCATATGAGAACAAACCATAAATGAATTCCTCCTAGGTGAGATCTGGGTGTATTGCCACGCGCAAGTAACACATAAGTATTTTCCTCCAGATAGGGAAGTTCAATTCACCGCGTTCAAAATAATCAAGCAATTCGATTCTCCTCGCTGAATACATATTGTATAAAACTCGGTATTTCTGTCCCTGGTGTCTCTCTCTCTCTCTCACGCCACACCGATTTCCAAAAGAACTCGTCCCCGGGCGACGGGCGACACAGTAGCACAATTTTAGATGGGTGAAGGAGGTGACCACGGTAGCAAGGCACGACATTAGAGGAAGTGGGTCCACATCTGTGGTGATGTGGGCACAGCACCAGTGGAGGGGTGTGTGTGTGGGGGGTTATAACAGGTGTAGTTATATATAAGGTGGAAAGCCTGGGTGTCTTAGATTCTGGAACCCTGGGTCCAGATTGAGGCCATACTCCAGAGGGATAGGTTGCATTTCAGTAAATCCTCTCTTGGCACCCCTAACTGCCCAAGTGTAGAGCAGGTCTGGATAGCAGCACCCTGGCTGATTTTCAAGCTAGTTTGGGGAAATTCTTTTTGTCACAGGATGGGGCTCTCTAACTGTTAAAGGAGAGGGTAAATTGAGGAATCAGAAGTTATAACAAACTCTGATGTTGGGCAATATTCTTGGGTGGTACAGGCAGTAGAGAGCCATGGCCCTGTATGAGGGACCCCGTTGGTCATTTCGTATTATGCCCTCTGAGCAACAGTTACTGGTCTAATGGGAAGGTTGTTTAAAAAGCCCATGAGTGCTTAGTACAAGCATTTAGTATCTGGCACACAGTAAGTACTCAATAAATATCATTGATGATGAGTCTATTCGTGACCCTGTGCTATCCGATCTACATATCTGGACATAAAAACATTTGTCATGTAATTTTATCACAACTCAGAGAAGTTTCGTGATTTCTAGAGAAAAGCTAAGAATATCAGTTCTTCCATTATAAGCTAACATTCTTTCTGCCTGGAGGTCGAACTGGAGACTAGAGTTTCAAATGAAAAGTACAACTTTGATTCTGTCCTTAAGAAACAAATCCAGGGACTCCCATTGGCTGCCTGTGCCTCCCAGCCACCATTCCTGAATCGCTCGTTTATAGTCTCTCCATCATCCCTCATCCTCCCTAAAATGTTTTTTGATTGCCAAAGCTTGATGAAGTGCTGACCTCACTTCATGAGGGCTCCAGGACTTTAGGTGTTTTCCCTGTGCATTAAACATGAAAGGGTAAAATGGACTTTTTTTTACAGACAGCACAGTTTTCAGCATGTCTGTCCACTGTATGGAAATATTAAATGGTATTTATGTTTAGCTCTTACTAAGTGCCAGACTCTGTACTAATTTGATATAAACTAATAAGGTTTGACTCCGTCCATGTACCACGTGGGGTTTGCAGTATTAATCCCATTTGAACAGATGAGGTAACTGAGGTACGGAAAATTGAAGTGATTTATCCAAGATCACACAGCAGACAAGTGGAGGAGCAGGGATTAAAATTGATGACCTTCTGACTTCCAGACCCATTCTCTATCCACTAGGAAATGCTGCTTCATGTTGTGCCCAGCCTAAGATTTATTCATTCAAGCAGTTGCATTTATTAAGAGCTTACTGTGCATGGCATAGTGTAATAAGCACCTGGGAAAGTACAATACTGCAATACAGAGTGGCAATCCTTGTTCACAATAAGCTCACAGTCTGGAATGGAGGGAAGCAGACATCAATAAATAAGATTATAGATTTATGCATACGTGCTGTGGGGCGGGGAAGGGGAGAAGAGCAAAGGGAGCAAGTTAAGGGGACGTAGAAGGGACTGGGAGATGAGGAAACGTGGGGCTTGGTTTTGAAAAGTCTCTTGGATGAGGAATGCCTTCAGTAAGGCATTACTAGGGAGAGTAATTGTCAGGCAGATTTGAGGAGGGAGGGTATTCCAGGCCAGAGGTAGGACATGGGCCAAGGATCAGCAGCGAGACAGGCAAAATCGAGACACAGTGAGCAGCCGAGGAGAAGAGTGTGCGGGCTGGGTTGTAGAAGGAGAGAAGCAGGTTCAGGTATGAGGACGTAAAAGAACTTTAAAGCCAATGGTGAGGAGTTTTTGTTTGGTAGGGAGGTGGGTAGGCAACCAGTGGAGATTTTTGAGGAGGGGGGTGACAGGTCCTCAACATTTCTGTAGAAACATGATCCGGGCAGCTCCCCGCTTCAGTCTAAATGTCACTCTGCTGCCCCGATTCTCTATCTATAGAAACGTTCTGGGCATGTCACCCCTCCCCTAAAAACTCTCCAGTGGTTGCCTATCAACCACCGAATTAAGCAAAAACTCCGCGCTACTGGATTTAAGCTCTCCATCACCTTGCCTGTTCTTAACTCACCTCCCTTCTCTCCTTCTCCATCCCAGCCGGCACACTCCGCTCTTCTGCTGCTAATCTTCTCACTGGGCCTCATTCTCGCCTGTCCCACCATCAACCCCTGGCCCACATCCTACCTCCGGCCTGGAATGTCCTCCCTCCTTCCTTCCTCAAATCTGCCAAACTAGGACATTTCCTACCTTCAAAGCCCTACTGAAAGCTCACCTCCTCCAGGAGGCCTTCCCAGACTAAGCCCCCTCTTTCCTCTGCTACTCCTCCCCTCTCCATCACCCGGACTTGCTCCCATTTCTCTACCCCACACCCTGTCCCACAGCACTTGTACATATTTGTAATTATAATTCTATCCATTTTTATTAATGATGTGTATATATCTATAATTCTATTTATTTATATTTATCCTACTGATGCCTGTTCTAAACTTTGAACCTATTGTTGGCAGGAATGGTCTCTGTTGCTCAATTGTATTCCCCAGCGCTTAGTACAGTGCTCTGCACACAGTAAGCACTCAATAAATGCGATTGAATGAACGAATGAATGAATGACTAGAGTACGGAAAGGCAGGAGGTTGGGAGGTCAGCAAAAAATGCATCATCACTACCATCTCCAGCCTCAGCATTTTTGCATTTCATCAGCGGTCTCCGTATGTAGATGGCAGCCTCGTCCAGCTGAGTCGCGTTTCGTTCCCGCCCGGGATGTGCTTGCTGAGCCTCAGTTTCCACAGGCAGCAGCCACTAACACAGGAATGTAAGTGTTTACATTGCCGAGGAGGAGTCAGGACGTAGGGCAGGGCTGATTTGGAATAAGGGCAGATTAAAGTGGAGTTCTGTCCCTTTCGGAGAAGAAGCCTGTCCCGATGAAAGCTCCTAAAAGGAGGGGGCAAAAAAATATGGAACACTTCACGAATTTGTATGTCACCCTTGCGCAGGGGCCATGCTAATCTTCCCTGGATCGTTCCAATTTTAGTATATGTGCTGCCGAGGCGAGCACATATCAAGTTTTCCTTAGCTAGATATTTATAGATCAGTCTCGCAATATCTATTAAGATTTTGGTAATTGTTATAAAATTTGCATCATTATAATTCCGAAGGAAGAAGAAAATCCGTACCATAAACACTTCCCTGTTTAGGGAATATCAAGCCACATGGAATAAAGAGAGTCAATAATTCATCTAGTGCGCAGAGCCGCAAGGGCCGCTGGAAGGTCCGTTTCGAGGCGCTGATTAACATATACAAATCACCCTCCTCCCTCCCCCTTAAGTCCGCAGCCGCCTGGCACAGGAGGGGGAGGGACGGAGGGAAGGTGCCTCAGTTCCGCCTTCTCCGCCAATAGGATTCGGGCCGTCGCCCCGCTGCGCGTCCCCGAGCGCAGAGGAGGAGCAGGCTCGGGCCGGGCGGATAGCGGGAAGGTTGGCATTTGGGGCGCGGCGCGGGGCTCCTCCCGCCCCCGGCTCCATCACGGTACGGCACCTCTGTGGTTCTGCTCGCTGCCCCTCTGTTTCCGCACTCTGTGGCCCACAGAGGCAGCCGGTCCACAGGAATGGGGCGGTTCGTCTTCATGGTTGTGCTAAGGGGAGAGTTGGAGAAAATGCCACAATCGGTGAAATTCACCCGTGCATTGTCTGGCTATAATAATAATAATAATAGACATGGGGCTTCTATTCTTAATTCCCATTTTACAGATGAGGTAACTGAGGCATAAAGAAATGAAGTGACTTGCCCTTGGTCACATAACAGACAAGTGGCATACCTGGTATTAGAACCCACGTATTCTGACTCGCAGGACCATGCTCTTTCCAAGTTGACCGTGTTTGCCAGCTGGCCAATAGTAGGGTTAAAGCTAAAATCTAGATTTCCTGAATCTTCTCAGGCAGGCTACGGTGACAGAAACAGCATTTAGTTTGGAAACTAACCTTTTTAAGCGTTTTTGCTCTTTCAGCCCCTATTTCTTGGGAAACAGAGATGAATCCACGAAGATAGGGTTAAAGTAGAGGGAAGCTGGAGGTCAGAGAGAGGAATGGGGCAAAGGGAGTCAGAATGACAACAGGTTGAGTTAAGTACTCTCCCTGTCAGCCACTGTTCCCTCAGCCTGCCTCCCCACAGGTTCTGGCCATAAGCTGATTGTTCATAGGGTTATGGACAGATGACCACTATTCCCAATTTAGGTTGGAGTGTTCTGATACTGTGAGGTTTTTCAAGGCATAAAAAAGGGAAGGAAAGATCATTTACGGGCCTCTCAAGCCAATGGGTAGGGTCCCATTGGGAGGGACCCTACCCTTCAACCACTCACTCTCCACTGGTTCCTTCCCCTCTGCCTTCAAACATGCCCATGTCTCTCCCATCCTAAAAAAACACTCTCTTGACCCCACCTCACCTTCTAGTTATCGTCCCATATCACTCCTACCATTCCTTTCCAAACTCCTTGAACAAGTTGTCTACACGCGCTGCCTAGAATTCCTCAACAACAACTCTCTCCTCGACCCCCTCCAGTCTGGCTTCCGTCCCCTTCATTCCACGGAAACTGCCCTCTCAAAGGTCACCAATGACCTCCTGCTTGCCAAATCCAATGGCTCATACTCTGTCCTAATCCTCCTCGACCTCTCAGCTGCCTTTGACACTGTGGACCACCCCCTTCTCCTCAACACGCTATCTGACCTTGGCTTCACAGACTCCGTCCTCTCCTGGTTCTCCTCTTATCTCTCAGGTCGTTCTTTCTCAGTCTCTTTTGCAGGCTTCTCCTCCCCCTCCCATCCTCTTACGGTGGGGGTTCCCCAAAGTTCAGTGCTTGGTCCCCTTCTGTTCTCAATCTACACGCACTCCCTTGGTGACCTCATTCGCTCCCACGGCTTCAACTATCATCTCTACGCTGATGACACCCAGATCTACATCTCTGCCCCTGCTCTCTCCCCCTCTCTCCAGGCTCGCATCTCCTCCTGCCTTCGGGACATCTCCATCTGGATGTCTGCCCAGCACCTAAAGCTCAACATGTCGAAGACTGAACTCCTTGTCTTCCCTCCCAAACCTTGTCCTCTCCCTGACTTTCCCATCTCTGTTGACGGCACTACCATCCTTCCTGTCTCACAAGCCCGCAACCTTGGTGTCATCCTCGACTCCGCTCTCTCATTCACCCCTCACATCCAAGCCGTCACCAAAACCTGCCGGTCTCAGCTCCGCAACATTGCCAAGATCCGCCCTTTCCTCTCCATCCAAACTGCTACCCTGCTCATTCAAGCTCTCATCCTATCCCGTCTGGACTACTGCACCAGCCTTCTCTCTGATCTCTCATCCTCGTGTCTCTCTCCACTTCAGTCCATACTTCATGCTGCTGCCCGGATTATCTTTGTCCAGAAACGCTCTGGGCATATTACTCCCCTCCTCAAAAATCTCCAATGGCTACCAATCAATCTGCGCATCAGGCAGGAACTCCTCACCCTAGGCTTCAAGGCTTTCCATCACCTCGCCCCCTCCTACCTCACCTCCCTTCTCTCCTTCCACTGCCCAGCCCGCACCCTCTGCTCCTCCGCCGCTAATCCCCTCACCGTACCTCGTTCTCGCCTGTCCCGCCATCGACCCCCAGCCCACGTCATCCCCCGGGCCTGGAATGCCCTCCCTCTGCCCCTCCGCCAAGCTAGCTCTCTTCCTCCCTTCAAGGCCCTACTGAGAGCTCACCTCCTCCAGGAGGCCTTCCCAGACTGAGCCCCTTCCTTCCTCTCCCCCTCGTCCCCCTCTCCATCCCCCCATCTTACCTCCTTCCCTTCCCCGCAGCACCTGTATATATGTATATATGGTTGTACATATTTATTACTCTATTTATTTATTTTACTTGTACGTATCTATCCTATTTATTTTATTTTGTTAGCATGTTTGGTTTTGTTCTCTGTCTCCCCCTTTTAGACTGTGAGCCCACTGTTGGGTAGGGACTGTCTCTATGTGTTGCCAATTTGTACTTCCCAAGCGCTTAGTACAGTGCTCTGCACATAGTAAGCGCTCAATAAATACGATTGATGACGATGATGATGATGATGAGGGAGGCTTCCACATTGCCAGGCTTGCCCTTCTCCACTTGAGGGAGTTTGGTTCCACCTTCCCTTCAAGCATCCAATAGAAAACCCAGAGCCCGCCAGTCTGGGGCCTTGCAGGTCCCCATCCTGCTCTGCCCTTCAAATACAGCTGAAGATTCAGAAACCTCCCAGTCCCCTTATTGATGTCACAATCCAGGATGGGCCAGATCATCTGGGGCAAATAAGACCATAGCTACAGCCCCGGGGATTGTGATGGTGCTGGGCTGGCTGCACAGGTCTGTCTCGGGCTATGCTTCCTCTGACACTGTCTCCAGTTGTGATGGAAGAGATAGTGGTGCAGAAAGCAGGTGTGTGTTTCCCTCACCCTAGTACCTTCCTTTTGACTTTTCCCCTTTATCTAAACTCTCCCTTTCTCTTTTGTTTGTCCCTCCCTCTCCTCTAGCTTCCTTTCCCGTTTCCCGTTTGTTCTCTCTTCCCTTGAACAGGCAAATTTGCCTTTTCAATCAATCAATCAATCAATTATATTTATTGAACACTAACTGTGTGCAGAGCAGTGTACTAAGTGCTTGGGAGAGTACAATATAATAGAGTTGGTAGATACATTCCCTGTCCACAGCAAGTTTTCAGTCCAGAAGAGACTGTAAGCTCGTGACATAAGTATCATCACCTTTGCTTCCCACTCATGTTTGTTCATCATGATAGAGCCACGGGTCACCTTTTAGGTGGTCAGTTTCAACTAGCAAAGTGGGACTCCTACTCAAGCTTCCAACTGAGATGGTCTTGGGAACGATAATGCAGGCTCATCCTTCACTAGACCTTAGCTTTGCACAAGTTCCCTAGGTTCTCAATTCAGTTTGTTGCTTTAAAAGTCAACCCCATCAATCAAATCCTCTTCCTTCATCTCCTCTCCCCCAAGTTCAACTCTCCCTATTTTGGGGCCAGCCTCCATTCATCATAAAGTTTCTGATCACCTTGCATTAAGGCTTACTTTGGATGGGTTTGAAGGACTCCCCAGGCATGGAGCTTATGCTTAACTTATTATTATTAAGTGTGTGTGTAGAGTGAGTGTCAGTGGGACTCTAGACACTAGTTGTCCTGTTGAAACTGTTCTTCAGACAATTACAGTTCAACCATTCCATGAGGCATTTTCCAAGTTAAGGGCTGCGGCCCTTAAGCTGATGGTCTCTCTCCTGTTCTCTGAATAAAATGAAACAAGGAGTGGAGAGATAGAAGGGACTTAGGTGATCTCTATGTAGGGTCCTCCAACACTCAGAACTCCATTACTGACTCCATATGTTAGTTTTGAAGACATAAGAAGGTAAATGGATTTTCTCTCAAATCTCGTGGTTAATCTATTGAATTAAAGATAAAAGAAAAGGTAGAGCATAAAAATATTTTTAAAATAGCATTTATTAAGCACTTACTATGTGCTAGACACTGTACTAAGTGCTAAGGTAGTTACAAAATAATCAGATTGGACACAGTCCCTGACTCACATAGTGTTCACAGTCGTAATCCAGATTTTACAGGTGAGGTTTGTGAGGCTCAAAGAAGCTATGTCAATAGGATCTATTGGATTTATTGAGTGCTTACTATATGCAGCATAGTGTACTAAGCGTTTGGGAGAGTACAAGGTATCAGAATCGGTAATGTAGAGTGAGTAGATACGGCAAGGGGCAAGAGACAAATGGTCATGAGTTCTAATTCCTGCTCTGCCACTTTTCTACTGTGTGACCTTGGGTAAGTCACTTCACTTCTCTGGGCCTCAATTACCACACCTGTAAAATTGGGATTGGGACTATGAACACCATGTGGGATGGGGCCTGTGTCTAACCTAGTTTGCTTATATCCACCCCAGTGCTTATTATTACTATTATTATTAGCAATAATAGTAGAAAGTGGGGCAGATAATAGCATGAATAAATGAATTACGGATATGTATGCAATTCATTCATTTATTCAATTGTATTGATTGAGCGTTGTTTGCAGAGCACTGTACTAAGCACTTGGGAAAGTACAATAGAACAGTAAACAGACATACGTTCTGTGGAGCTGAGGGAGGGGCGAGTAAAGGGTGCAAATCTAAATACCATGGCTCTGCAGAAGAAAGTGGGAGAAGAGGAATTGAGGGCTTAGTCAGGGAAGGCTTCTTGGAGGACATATGCTTTTAACAAGGCTTTGAGGGTGGGGGCGGTGGGGTTGTGATCATCTATTGCCTATGAAGAGGGAGGGTGGCCCAAGACAGAGGAAGGACATGGACAAGGAGTCAGCAGCAAGGTAGGAGAAATCAAGGTACAGTGAGTAGGTTGATGAAGTTAGAGCAGCGAAGTGTGCAGGCTGGGTTGTAGTAGGAAATCAAAGAGGTAAGGCGGGGGGGCAATATGCTTTAAATACAAAGATAAGGAGTTTTATTTGATGCAAAGGTGGATGGGCAACCACTGGAGGCTCTTGAGGAATGGGACAACATAGACTGAAAGGATTTGGAAAGCGAGGTATGGACTGTTGTATGAAGTTACAGGAAGCAGGAAGGTCATCAAGGGAGTCAACGTAGGATAGGATAAATGCTTGGATTAATATGATAGCAGTCTGGATGGAGAGGACCTCTTTGATATGATTTCAGTCACCCATGGACAATTAATCCTTCTGCTTTGAGCATCATCTGCCTATTTTATGATCGCTTCTGTATGTTCTTTGTTAACTGCTCCCTGTGATGTCATCATCTGCTTATTTTATTATTCTCATCGAATGTTAATTGTTAACGTCCCTCAATGATGTTATTGCCTGCTTATTTTACTGCCACCACACGTTAATTGTTAACTGATCTCTGTAATGTCATCATCTGCTTATTTTTTGCCATCACATATTAATTGTTATCTGCTGTCTGTGATATCATCATCTGCTTAGTTTATTATTGCCATAGCATGTTAATTGTAAACTACCCTCTGTGATGTCATCACCTACTTATTTTATTATTGCTTCTGCATTATTGCTACTGCATTTTAATTGTAAACCTCCCACTGTGCTGTCATTTACCTTGCTGACCTCACCATGAACTATCAATTCCCTTGTTCCCAACTGCGCTTCGCATTCCACACCTTCCCCTTCCTCTCTCCTACCCATCTTTATCTTTCCCTTTCCCCCTCCCCTGCCCCTCACCCTCACCCCATCCCCAGAATCCCTCTGTACCAGCGCCAACCCTCAACTCCACCCTTCCAACCCCCTTCCTGCCTTCCTCCAAGCCCCCACCCCATTCCAGTTCTCCTTTCTCTTCGCCACCCCTCGTCCTCCTCTCTCCGCTCAGGCCCCCGCCGACTCATCCCAATCGAAACCCTCCCCACCCCTCGCACCCTTCCCACTCCCTCCCCTCCCTCCACAGCTGATGCCAAGTGTATCTTTTGGAACCCCCACTCCATTATAGGTAAGCTCCCTTTCATCCTGGACCTATTCCTTTCCAGTTCTCTACTCCTCCTCGCCATAACCGAAACATGGCTCTCTCTGGATGACACGGTCTCTTCTGGTACTCTCTCCAGTGGAGGCCTCTTCTTCTCACAATCCTCCAGACTCACGGGAAAAGAAGGAGGTGTCATTTCCTTCTCGCTCCCCAATGTCGCACTATCCCTCCTTCCCTTTCCCTTTCCTTCCCCTCCTTTGAAGCCCACATTATTCGCCTCTACCACCCCCTCCAGATTCTTGTAGCCGTCATCTACCGACCCCCCCCCCCCGGCCCGACCTAAAACTTCTTTAACGATTTTGACCCCTTTCTCACCTTCCTTCTCTCCTTTTCCATACCCACTCTGATCCTCGGAGATCTCAAAATACACATGGATGTCCCTGGTGACTGCTCTGTCGCCTGCCTTCTATCTCTCCTTGACGCTGCCAACATCCTGCTCCACCCCACCTTGCCCACTCACCAAATTGGTCACACCCTCGACCTCATCATTTCTTACCGCTGCACTATCTCCACTCTCACCAACTCTAAAATCCCTCTTTCTGATCATAACCTTCTCACCTGCCTCCTCACTCACACTCCTCTCCCCGTGAATCTATATTACTACCTCATAGAGACCTCCGCTCTCTCGACCCCATCTATATTTCTGAGCGCCTCACACCCCACCTCGCCTCCCTTTCCTCTCTACCCAATCTTGATGAGCAGATTACTGCTCTCATCTCTACCCTCTCTACTTAACTCAACTCACTTGCTCCCCTTTCCTTTCGCTACTCTCGTGCCACTAGCATACAGCCTTCGATCACTGCCACTGTCCGCCTCCTTCGCTCTTATGCTCGAGCTGCTGAACGCTGCTGGAGAAAGTCTAAACACCAAGCCAACCTTGTTCACTTCAAGTTTATCCTTTCTTGCCTTAACTCTGCCCTCTCCTCTGCCAGGCAAAACTATTTCTCCTCCCTTATTGACACCCATGCCCACCATTCCCATCAGCTCTTCCATACATTTAACTCCCTTCCCAGGCCCCCTGTTCCTCTCCCTCCTCCATCCCTCACCCCCAACGATCTGGCCTCCTATTTCATTAGTAAAATTAACTCCATCAGGTCTGAGCTCCCCAAAGTCACTCCTCCCGCTTCTCCAACCCCCAGCTCTCAACCCTCTCCCTTACTCTCCCATCCTTCTCAGCAGTATCTTCAGATGAGATCTCCTCCCTCCTCTCAAGTGCTACTCCATGCACCTATGTTTCAGACCCCATTCCCTCTCATCTTATGAAATCTAACGCCTCTTCCCTCCTCCCCTTCTTAACATCCATTTTCAACCGCTCACTCTCCACTGGTTCCTTCTCCTCTGCCTTCAAATATGCCCTCTCCCTCTAGCTATTGTCCTATCTCCCACCTACCATTCTTTTCCAAACTCCTTGAACGAGTCGTCTACACCCGCTGCCTCGAATTCCTCAATGCCAACTCTCTCCTTGACCCCCTCCAATCTTGCTTCCGTCCCCAACACTCAATCGAAGCTGCCTTCTCAAAGGTCACCAATGACTTTCCTTCTTGCCAAATCCAACGGCTCCTACTCTATCCTAATCCTTCTCGACCTCTCAGCTGCCTTCGACACTGTGGACCACCCTCTTCTCCTCAACACGCTATCCGACCTTGCTTCACAGACGCCATCCTCTCCTGGTTCTCCTCTTTTCTCTCCGGCCATTCATTCTCCGTCTACTTTGCGGGCTCCTCCTCCCCCTCCCATTCCCTTACTCACTGCCGGTCTCACCTCCACAACATTGCCAAGATCCGCCCTTTCCTCTCCATCCAAACCGCTACCCTGCTCGTTCAAGCTCTCATCCTATCCCGTCTGGATTACTGTATCAGCCTCCTCTCTGATCTCTCATCCTCCTGTCTCTCCCCACTTCAATCAATACTTCACGCCGCTGCCCGGATTGTCTTTGTCCAGAAACGCTCTGGTCATGTTACACCACTCCTCAAAAATCTCCAGTGGCTACCAATCAACCTATGCATCAGGCAAAAACTCCTCACCCTAGGCTTCAAATCTCTCTATCACCTCGCCCCCTCCTTCCTCACCTCCCTTCTCTCATTCTACAGCCCAGCCCGCATCCTCCGCTCCTCTGCTGCTAATCTCCTCACCGTGCCTCGTTCTCACCTGTCCCGCCGTCGACTCCCGGCACACATCATCCCCCGGGCCTGGAATGCCCGCCCTCCACACATCCGCGAAGCTTGCTCTCTTCCTCCCTTCAAGGCCCTACTGAGAGCTCACCTCCTCCAGGAGGCCTTCCCATACTGATCCCCCTCCTTCCTCTCTCCCCTCCCGATCCCCCCGCCTTACCTCCTTCCCCTCCCCACAGCACCTGTATATATGTATATATGTTTGTACGTATTTATTACTCTATTTATTTATTTTATTTGTACATATTTATTCTATTTATTTTATTTTGTTAATATGTTTGGTTTTGTTCTCTGTCTCCCCCTTCTAGACTGTGAGCCCACTGTTCGTTAGGGACCGTCTCTATATGTTGCCAACTTGTACTTCCCAAACGCTTAGTACAGTGCTCTGCACACAGTAAGTGCTCAATAAATACGATCGAATGAATGAATGAATGAATGATGTGGTCGCGTTGGAGTCATATGCTATTTCGGCCCCATGCGCCATGGAAATTTGCAGACATTTGAACGTATGCGGTCCTGTTGCCATGTTTGGTTTGGGCCTTAGACCCTGCAGGCCATTGGCTGGGTCCCGGGAACCAAACCAAATAAGGAGATAGACTCCGCCTAGCTCTGCACCAAGTCTGCACCAAACCAGTCCCCGCTGCGCCAAATCTGCAGCAATCACTGTGTCAGCAACAGCAGTATATAACCTCGTTACCTCTGGCACTAGGCGTGCCTCTCCTTTAAGGAAAGGGGCCCGCCGGGTGCGTTACCCCCTATTCGGTCTTCGGTCTTACTTACAAACCATTAAAACCTTTAATAGTCAGATGCTATTTCGACTAATTCTTTAGTCGCCCGGCGACCTTGTTGGTGATTCAGAACCGCTGCCAACATCATTTGGTGGCCCATATGGGGGTCTAAGAGGTGTGACTGCTGCTGCTCTGGCTGACCACAGCACAGCATGAAGCCACCGGAGTGGTGAGTCCTCTTTTGATTGTTCTTGTCTGTTCTCGTGGAGGCACCCTCTAGTTCCCGTGTACACTAGGCTGGAAGAGGAAGGCCGACCGGGTCGGTCCAGGGAAGGGACCTCCCATCAGGGGACGCCTTGATGTAGAGGGACCGCAGCTTGGAAGTTCACGCGGCTCTTGGACATAGCCCGAGAGAGACAAAGAACCTCAAAAGATGAACGTTTTCCACCCATTATGGCACAAGGTTTTTCAATTACCTCAAAAGAGGAACGCTTTCCACCCATTATGGGACTAGGTTCCTCAATCCCAGGCGACTCCCCATTGGGTTGCCTGCTGAACACCAAGAATAGGGACAAATTTGGTTTGGCCGATTGAAAATACCAGCGACTGATTTTTCGCGCACCACAGAATGGCCCCAGTATAAACTATAGGATCAGGAGGCCAGGCCCGAACACGGGTAGCTAAATTTTAATACATTCTCCAGCTGGACAGTTATTGCAGGTGGTTAGAGAAATGGTCAGAAGTCCCGTATGTCCAAGCTTTTATGGCTTTGGCCCAAAGCCCCGAGGGAAAGAACTGCTGCATGTGTTTTGCCTGGGCCCCTCCCGGGGGCCCAGCCCTAATGCCCGATTCTCCAGATATACTGGAAGATCCTCTCCTCGGCCAGGGACCCCGGAAGGATGGCTCTCCCCCTCCCTCCGGCCGGGAATCCCAGGGGGCTTCGACACCCCTTCAGCCCCCTGAGGGGACGGGAAATATCACCACTACGGAGCCCAACCCGTTGTTATGTCCTCCTCCATACCAGCCCACCTCCTCGTGGGCCCAAAGCCCCCCAGCACCAGGGGAGGCACACCCTATGCCCCTCCGGAGAGAGAGGAAAGGATAATCCCCATGAGGGAGGTCGCAGGGGAAAGGGGACAGATAGTGTGGGTACGGCACCCTTCTCTTTGAGCGAATTGGAAGTGGCAAAACGGAAATTGGGACAATATTCTGCGGACCCCACGCGCTTTTGGGACGAATTCCGGAGCCTGACTCTGCAGTACGATCTGTCATGGGAGGATCTTAACGTGTTGCTTTCTTCCTGGCTGACGGTAGAGCAAAAGAGAGTAGTTTGGGATTATGCTGAAAGGGCAGCGGATGAAGCTGCCGTGAATAGGAATGGGATGTACCCACTGGTAGCGATAGCTGTCCCTCGCTCCAAACCAGAGTGGAATTATCAGAGGGAGAGTACCGATAGACAGCTCGGAATCATATGATTATCTGCCTGCTGGCAGGCATGGAGAAAGGAATTAGGAAGCAAGTATGTAATGCATAAGTAGATTCCTCCCCCGTGGGAAGTGCTCGTGGGGCTGGAAGGTAAAGGCTTTGCCACTGGTGTGTAATGCATAAGTGGAATTACCTCCCTCCTCACATGCGCCAAACTAGCTAACTTCCCCCCTTCAAAGCCCTACTGAAAGCTCACCTCCTTCAGGAGGCCTTCCGAGAGGGAGCCCCCCTTTTCTTCTGCTCCTTCTCCCCTTCCCATCGCCCCTACTCCCTCCCTCTCTGCTCTACCCACCTCCCCACCCCACAGCACTTGTACATATTCATTATTCTATTCATTTTATTAATGATATGTATATATCTATAATTCTATTTATTTATTTTGATGCTACTGATGCCTGTCTAATTGGTTTGTTTTGTTGTCTGTCTCCCTCTTTCTAGACTGTGAGCCCGTTGTTGGGTAGGTATTGTCTCGATCTGCTGCCGAATTGTAGTTTCCAAGCGTTTATTACTCCAGTCTGTACTGTACGCTGCTGCTCGGATCATCTTTGTGCAGAAACGCTCTGAACATGTTACTCCCTTCCTCAAAATTCTCCAGTGGCTGGCAGTCAACTTACGAATGAAGTAAAAACTCATCACTCTAGGCTTCAAGGCTCTCCATCACCTCGCCCCCTCCTAGTTCACCCCCCTTCTCTCCTTCTATAGCCTAGCCCGCACCCTCCGCTCCTCTGCCGCTAACCTCCTCACTGTACCTCGTTCTCACCTGTCCCGCCATCGACCCCCGGCCCACGTCCTCCCCCTGACCTGGAATGCCCTCCCTCCTCACATGCGCTAAACTACCTCTCTTCCTCCTTTCAAAGCCCTACTGAGAGCTCACCTCCTCCAGGAGGCCTTCCCAGACTTAGCCCCCTCCTTCTTGTTCCCCTCCCCACCCTCCCGCCCTACCTCTTTCCCCTCCCCAGAGCATCTGTATATATCTTTGTACAGATTTATTACTCTATTCTATTTGTACATATTTACTATTTATTTACTTCTATTTATTCTGATGACTTGACACCTGACCACATGTTTTGTTTTGTTGTCTGTCTCCCCCTTCTAGACTGTGAGCCCGTTGTTGAGTAGGGACCGTTTCTATATGTTGCCAACTGGTACTTCCCAAGCGCTTAGTATACTGCTCTGCATACAGTAAGCGCTCAATACATACGATTGAATGAATGCTCTGACGCATTAAGCACTCAAAAATATGATTATCAAGCACTAATAATAATAATAAAGATAGTATTTGTTTAGCGCTTACTATGTGCCAAGCACTGTTCTATTCATTGGGAGTTATAGAAGGTAATCAGGTTGTCCCACTTGGGGCTCATAGTCTTAATCCCTATTTTACAGATGAGGTAACGGAGGCACAGAGAATTTATGTGACTTGCCCGAAGTCACACAGCTGACAAGTGGCGGAGCAGGGATTAGAACTCACGACCTCTGACTCCCACACCCGTGGTCGTTCCTCTCTGCCTCACCACGTCTTATCCATATATCCATTCTTCCATTCTTTTCTCCTCCAAGTTGCAAAGGACATTTTGCCTGCACAGCCTATTAGACTGGGAAGTCTTTGAAGGCAGGAATCATGCATTTTGCCTCGTTTTTTATGGTATTTCTTAAGCTCTCATTACTTAACATGCACTGTACTGAGCTCTGAGGTGAATACAAGAAAATTGGGGGGAACGCAGTCCCTGTCCCACCCAGGGCTCACAGTCTCAATCCCCATCTAACAGAGGTACTAAGCGCTTGGGAGCATCACGTTCCCTGCCTCTGACCAGTAGATAAGAGTAGGGAGGATGGGTGTTGATATAAATAAAAAACTGACAGTGTAGTGAGTGCCATGGGGCATGATTGAATGAATGAGTCAGGGACCTGGGTTCCAATCCCGGCTCCACGAGGCAAGTCTACATGTTTTGTTTGGTTGTCTGTCTCCCCCTTCTAGACTGTGAGCCCGTTGTTGGGTAGGGACCGTCTCTGTATGTTGCCGACTTGTACTTCCCAAGCGCTTAGTACAGTGCTGTGCACACAGTAAACGCTCAATAAATATGATTGAATGAATGAATGAATGATGGAACTGAGGCACAGAGAAGATCAGTGACTTGCCCCAAATCACCGAGAAGATAAGCAACCTGGCCCAGTGGAAAGAACAGATCAGTTGGAGATGTCCTGAAGGCAGGATGAGATACGAGCCTGGAGGGAGGGATGGAGAGTAGGGGAGGAGATGTAAATTTGGGTATCATCAGCGTAGAGATGATAGTTGATGCCGTGGGAGCCAATGAGTTCACCAAGGGAGTGAGTGTCGATAGAAAACAGAAGGGGACCAAGAACTGACCCTTGAGGAACCCCTACAGTACGGAGATGGGAGGGGGAGGAGGAGTCCACAAAGAAGAATGAGAATGAATGGCCGGAGAGATAAGAGGAGAACGAGGAGAGGATGGAGTCTGTGAAGCCAGGGTTAGATAGCGTGTTGAGGAGAAGGGGGTGGTCCACAGTGTCGAAGGCAACTGAGAGGTCGAGGAGGATTAGGATAGCATAGGATCCATTGGATCTGGCGAAAAGGAAGTTATTGGTGACCTTTGAGAGGGAAGTTTTGGTGTATTGTAAGGGACGGAAACCAGATTGGAGGGGGTCAAGGAGAGAGTTGGCGTTGAGGAATTCGAGGCAGCGTGTGTAGACGACTCATTCAAAGAGTTTGGAAAGGAATGGTAGGAGTGAGATAGGGCGATAACTAGAAGGGGAGGTGGGGTCAAGAGAAGGGTCTTTTAGGATGGGGGAGACATGGGCATGTTTGAAGGCAGAGGGGAAGGAACCAGTGGAGAGGGAACGGGTGAAGATGAAAGTTAAAGAGGGGAGGAGGGAAGGGGCGAGAGATTTCATAAGATAACAGGGAAAGGGGTCAGAAGTACAGGTGGATGGAGTAGCACTTACGAGGAGGGAGGAGATCTCATCTGAAGACATTGCTGGGAAGGATGGGAGAGTAGAGGAGAGGGTTGAGAGCAGGGGATTTCGAGAAGGGGGAGGAGTGACCTTGGGGAGCTCAGACCTGGTGGAGTTAATTTTACTAATGAAGTAGGAGACCAGATCGTTGGGGGTGAGGGATGGAGGAGGGGGAGGAACAGGGGGCCCGAGAAGGGAGTTAAATGTACGGAAGAGCTGATGGAGATGATGGGCATGGGTGTCAATAAGGGAGGAGAAATAGTTTTGCTTGGCAGAGGAGAGGGCAGAGTTAAGGCAGGAAAGGATAAACTTGAAGTGAACAAGGTTGACTTGGTGTTAAGATTTTCTCCAGCAGCGTTCAGCAGCTTGAGCATAAGAGCGAAAGAGGCGGACAGTGTCAGTGATCCAAGGCTGTGGTTAGTGGCATGAGAGCAGCGAAGGGAAAGGAGAGCGAGTGAGTTGAGTTGAGTAGAGAGGGTACAGTTGACAGCAATATTTTGGTCAACAAGATTGGGTAGAAAGGAAAGGGAGGCTAGGTGGGGTGTGAGGGGCTGAGAAAGATGGATGGTGTCGAGAGAGCGGAAATCTCTGTGAGGTAGTATTATAGATTTACAGAGGAGAGAAGTGTGAGTGAGGAGGCAGGTGAGAAGGTTATGATCAGAGAGAGGGATTTCAGAGTTGGTGAGGGTGGAGATAGTGCAGCGCTAGGAGATGATGAGGCCAAGGGTGTGACCAAATTGGTGAGTGGCCGAGGTGGGGTGGAGCAGGAGGTTGGCAGCTTCAAGTAGAGATGGAAGGTGGGCCAAGATTGCAAAGATCCGCCCTTTCCTCTCCATCCATACCGCTACCCTGCTCGTTCAAGCCCTCATCCTATCCCGTCTGGACTACTGCATCAGCCTTCTCTCTGATCTCCCATCCTCGTGTCTCTCCCCACTGCAATCCATACTCCATGCTGCTGCCCGGATTGTCTTTGTTCAGAAACGCTCTGGGCATGTTACTCCCCTCCTCAAATATCTCCAATTGCTACCAATCAATCTGCGCATCAGGCAGAAACTCCTCACCCTGGGCTTCAAGGCTCTCCATCACCTCGCTCCCTCCTACCTCACCTCCCTTCTCTCCTTCTACAGCCCACGCCGCACCCTCCGCTCCTCTGCCGCTAATCTCCTCACCGTACCTTGTTCTCTCCTGTCCCGCCATCGGACCCCGGCTCACGTCATCCCCCGGGCCTGGAATGCCCTCCCTCTGCCCACCTTCCTCCCTTCAAGGCCCTACTGAGAGCTCACCTCCTCCATGAGGCCTTCCCAGACTGAGCCCCTTCCCTCCTCTCCCTCTTGTCCCCCTCTCCATCCCCCATCTTACCTCCTTCCCTTCCCCACAGCACCTGTATATATGTATATATGTTTGTACATATTCATTACTCTATTTATTTATTTATTTATTTTACTTGTACACATCTATTCTATTTATTTTATTGTGTTAGTATGTTTGGTTTTGTTCTCTGTCTCCCCCTTTTAGACTGTGAGCCCACCGTTGGGTAGGGACTGTCTCTATATGTTGCCAACTTGTACTTCCCAAGCGCTTAGTACAGTGCTCTGCACACAGTAAGCGCTCAATAAATACGATTGATTGATTGGTAGCAGAGGAGTCACCAGGGATATCCATGTGGATGTTGAAGTCTACGATAATCAGAGTGGTCATGGAAAAGGAGAGAAGAAAAGTGAGGAAGGGTTCAAGGTCGTTAAAGAAGTTGGAGGTTGGGGCGAGGGCGCGGTAGATGACGGCTGCAAGAATCTGGAGGGGGTGGTAGAGGCGAATAATGTGGGCTTCAAAGGAGAGGAAGGAAAAGGAAGGGGGAGGAGGGATAGTGGAAAGCGACATTGGGTAGCGAGACGGAAACCGACACCTCCTCCTTTTACGGTGAGTCTGGGGGAGTGTGAGAAGAGGAGGCCTCCACTGGAGAGAGCAGCAGAAGAGACCGTGTCGTCCGGAGAGAGCCATGTTTCAGTTAGGGCGAGGGGAGTAGAGAGCTGGAAAGGACTATGTCCAGGATGAAAGGGAGTTTACCTATAATGGAGGGGGTCTTCCAAAGGCCATATTTGGCAGCAGCTGTGGAGGGAGGGGTGGGAGGGGGAAGGGTGCGAGGGGAGGGGAGGGTTTGGATTGGGATGAGTTGGCGGGGGCCTGGATGGAAGAAGGGTTGCGATGAGAAAGGAGAACTGGGATGGGTTAGGGGCGGGGAGGAGGGGAGGGAGGGGGCTGGAAGGGAGGACTTGAGGGTTGGCGCTGGAACAGAGGGATTCTGGGAAGGGGGTGAGAGGGAGGGGGAGGCGTGGAGGAGGTGGAGGGGAAGGTGAGAAATGGGAAGGGCAGTTGCGAGCCGGGGAATTGATAGTTCATTGTGAGTTCAGCAAGGTAAATGACAGCACAGTGGGAAGCAGCAATAATAAAATAAGTAGGTGATGACATCACAGAGGGTAGTTAGCAATTAACATACTATGGCAATAATAAAATAAGCAGATGATGATTTCACAGACAGCAGATATTAATATGTGATGGCAAAAAAGCAGATAATGGCATCACAGAGAGCAGTTAACAACCTGAGATGGCAGTAAAATAAGCAGGTGATGACATCATTAAGAGTCGTTAATAATTAACATTCGATGGGAATAATAAAATGAGCCGATGATGACATCATAGAGAGCAGTTAACAACATGCAGAAGCGACCATAAAGTAGGCAGATGATGCTCAAAGCAGAAGGATGAATTGTCCGTAGGCCAGTCAAATCAGATCAAAGTGGTTAATGACAAGGAGAGTCCAGGGGCTCTTGGCAAAAATGTCTCTGAGGTGGAGGAGGATGGAGTCCAATGGAGGGCCGTAGGGCGGAACTGTTAATGAGGGTCATGGGAGCGGAGATACCTGGGGAGAGGAGTAAACAGCCATATAGCATGGGTGGGCTGACTAGGTGCGAATGAGGTTGTTGCTAAAGTAACTCGGTGATAACAAGTGCCTTTTTCCCAGGGGTGGAGGGGGAGGAATCAGTTAGGTCCGGACCGGGAAGGGGGAGTAGTGGGGCTCCTCAAAGAAGGTCGCTTTTGGGGTGGTGGGGAGTGGAAGCAGGGGGACAGAATGTTCACGATCAAGAAGAGGGACACAATGTCCCACGATCCCAGTTGGCTACTTGGACAGAGTGGAGGTGGCTTTGAGGGATGAGTGCTGGGGGGGGTGGGGGCCCAGCCCAGGGGCCTCGGTGTCCTCGGGCGGGGATGCAGATGTCCTGGCGGGGGAAGGCCCATGAGCTTGGCCGCGGAGCATGGGCGCCCGATAGCAGGCTGCCCGGGGACGGACGGAGGGAGGGAGGGACGGAGGGAGGGTGGGGAACCGCGGGCGTCGCGGTGGCGTCCGGAGGAGAAGATCCTTCCGGGAGCAGCAGGCCCACGGGGTGTGATGGCGGACGGGCCTCTCAGGATCGGGAACCAGGGCTCCTATGGCGGCGCCCTGAGGAGAGGATCCTACTGGGAGCAGCAGGGCCACGCCTTGTGATTGCGGGCTGGCACTAACTTAGGGCTGTGGAGAGTTCTCTATGAAAGAGTTGGTACACATGTTCCCTGACCACAAGGAGCTCATCTTTTAGGGGAGAAGCAGACATTAATCAGTCAAGCAATTGAAGACATTTATTCAGCGCTAACAGTGTGCAGAGCACTATACTACATGCTTGAGGAATACAATATAAATGAGTTGGTAGACATGTGTCCTCAAGGAGCTTACAGTTCAGAGTAATTAACCTTACCTTCAGCAGCAATATCCTGAGGGTCTGCGGATGCATTAAGCCTGGAGACGGTCACTGACAGATGGTGAGAAGAAGTGAATTAGCTAAATCCTCCTTGAGAAGGTGGAATTTCAGAGGATTTTTGAAGGTGGCATATCTTCGGGGTGGGAATTTTTAACGGTGGATTTCCAGGCCAAAGTTCTTTTTGGAGGGTTGGTTGAAGAAAGCGGGTAATGAGGAGGAGAGTTAGAACAGGTGGATGCCACTGATGCCAGTGACCAGAAAATTCACTGAAATTAACTCAACTACAGTCTGTTATTCCTCTAGATTGTAAGATCGTTGTGGACAGGAAATATGTCTGATTATTATTCTATTGTACTGTCCCCAGCATTTAGTACAGTGCTCTGCACACAGTAAGAGCTAAATAAATATTACTTAACGAATTCATTTTCCACATTACAGGAGCTGCTGTAATCAGGTTCACAGTGCTACAAACTATATTCATTTGTGTGTGCATGAGTGTGCATGCAAGGTATTGCGTAGTGGAAGCAGCCAACAAGTTTCAGGCAGTTGGGAGGGTTAAAGACGAAGATTAAAAAATATCTCCCTTCAGACTGTAAACTCGATGTGGGCAGGGAATTTGTGTGTCAATTCTGTTGGGGTGGCGGAGGGAAGATGATCTCGGGAATTCCCTTTAAATCGACCAAAATGATGGGAAATTTCGATCTTTCTTTTCATGCTGGATATGAAACTCCAAGATCATTTTGAATTCAATAAATGTCTCCTCTCCAGAGAATCCCTAGCAAATGTCCTATCAGTTTCTTCAACCATCCCATCAATGGACTCTAACTTGGCTCTGCCTGTCTAATTGTTTTGTTGTCTGTCTCCCCTCTTCTAGACTGTGAGCTCACTGTTGGGTAGGGATTGTCTCTATCTGTTGCTGAATTGTACTTTCCAAGCACTTAGAACAGTATTCTGAACACAGTAAGCGTTCATTAAATACGATTGAATGAATGACTGCAGAAAGTCATTATTTATTACTTTATTATTCTACTTATTTTATTAATAATGAGTACATATCTATAATTATATTTATCTATTTTGATGGTATTGACACTTGTCTACTTGTTTTGTTTTCTTTCTGTTCCCTCCTTCTAGACTGTGAGCCCGTTGCTGGGTAGGGACTGTCTGTATCTGTTCTGAATTTTACTTTTCAAGTGTGCTGTGCACACAGTAAGCGCTCAATAAATGCAATTGATTGAACGAATGAATGCTGGCTCCCAAAAGTGCCCAGCGTCTCCACTGTGACGGGATTCCTCCTGCTGGATTTCTCAGAAGTCCGGGAGGCGCAGCTGGTCCACGTCGAACTGTTCCTCTTGGTCTACCTGGGAGCCCTGATGGGGAATCTCCTGTTTGTCACCGTCACCACTCTCGACCGGCGCCTCCACACCCCCATGTACTTTTTCCTCAGTCACCTGTCCGTCCTCAACCTCTGCCTCATCTCCGTCACCGTCCCCAACTCCATACACAATTCGCTGACCAACAAGAGATCCATCTCCCTAGTGGGCTATACCATGCAAGACTCCTCTGTAGTCTGGTTTGTTGTCTTGGAGTTGTCCGTCCCCAAGGCCATGTTCTACGACAGCTACACAGCCATCTGCCTCCCTCTGAACTACGAGGTCCTCATGGCTCGAGAGACCTGTGAGAAGATAGCCGCCGACTCGACACTCAGTGCGGGCCTGTTAGGAGTCTTGTTTTCAGCTTCGCCCTTCTCCCTTTCCACCTGCAGTTCCAACATCGTCCAGCAGTTTTTCTGTGACATCCCCTCCCTGCTGAAGATCACCTGCTCCGCGGACCAGGTCGCCGTCGACGTAAGTGTCACCTCCGTGGTAGCGTTAGGTGACGTCTGCTTCATTCTCATCATTGTTTCACACGTGCACATCTTCTGGGCCTTACGGAGGATGCTGGCCGCTGAGGGCCAAGCCAAAGCCTTCTCCACCTGCCTGCCCCATCTGGTATTCATCACCGTTTTTTTTCTCCACGGCCGCCTTCCCCTACTTAAACAAACTTCCAGCTCCTCCTTCCGGCTGTACCTGCTGGTGTCCGGGTTCTAACCCCCACCATGAACCCCCTCATATACAGCCTGTGGAACAGGCACGTGAAGATGGTGATGGGAAGGGTCCTGGTTGGGAGTATTTTCTCCAGAGATATAAATTTTCACTTCAGGCTCTGACCCTGTTATTTCTCTCCCCAAGGAATGACTCTAGCCAGACTTGAACAGCCTGCAATGATCTGAGATATTTGTCGTTGGAGACATTTCCTGGCTGCAGGCTGCCTCCCTCTTCCCCTCCGCCAAGCTAGCTCTCTTCCTCCTTTCAAGGCCCTGCTGAGAGCTCACCTCCTCCAGGAGGCCTTCCCAGACTGAGCCCCTTCCTTCCTCTCCCCCTCGTCCCCCTCTCCATCCCCCCATCTTACCTCCTTCCCTTCCCCACAGCACCTGTATATATGTACATATGGTTGTACATATTTATTACTCTATTTATTTATTTATTTATTTATTTTACTTGTACATTTCTATCCTATTTATTTTATTTTGTTGGTATGTTTGGTTCTGTTCTCTGTCTCCCCCTTTTAGACTGTGAGCCCACTGTTGGGTAGGGACTGTCTCTATGTGTTGCCAATTTGTACTTCCCAAGCGCTTAGTACAGTGCTCTGCACATAGTAAGCGCTCAATAAATCCGATTGATTGATTGATTACTATCAATGGCTTTGAGTAGTCTGGCAGAAGAGTTTTTATCCAGCTGTTCTTGAATGGTATTTAAATCTAGTTTCCATGCATTGGGTTGGATCCCTGGACTTGGATTCATCCCCTTTATTCACCACCAACAGAGAGTAGAGCATGGGCCTGCAAGTCAGAAAGACCTGGGTTCTAATCCTAGCTCTGTGACTTGTTTACTGTGTGACCTTGGGCAAGTCACGTAAATTCTCTGGGCCTCAGTTTCTTCATTTGTAAAATGGGGATTAATGCTATGGGTTCCATGTGGTACATGGACTGTATCCCACCATTATTACCTTGCATCTACCCCAGTGGTTAATAAAGTGCCTGTACATAGTAAGTGCTTAACAAATGCCATTAAAGAAAATTGAAGAGGTAACTGTAGAAGGGTGATTTAGGCATAATTTTGATGCTCAAATCTGCCCCAGAAGCCAGGAGCATGGGTACAGGTTGAATTTTCCTAACCACTTAATGCTCTCAGTTGTCACTCAGTAAAAACCATTATGACTTTTCCTCCTACTCTTACCGTTGCTACTATTGTTATTTGTTGTAAAATATACTTCAATAATTAAGTATTAATTAAATCAGTCAATCAAATTGAAGTACAACAGAAGGCCAAGATACATTCTTTGCATACAAGGAGCTTACGCTTTTCAAAAATTTTACAGGTGCCTGTGACACACAGCCATTCAGTGTCAATACTGGAATGAGATCTTGGGATACTTTTTTTTTGCCATGTCAATCTGAATATTAGATTCAACCGTGACTAACCAAGTAGGCTAGAGCTGAGAAACGGAAGGAGGATCCTAACAGCTCTCACCCCTCACCCAGACCTTCCTGTCACCGCCACCAACCTCCAGGACTGATGAGATGGAGAGAGCCTCTCTCTCAGCAGAGGTCAATGCTCCCCAGCCCAGGACAGCCCCGGTGACTCAGGAGAGTAGAAGGGGAAAAGTGAGGGGCAGGGAAGAGAGAATTGAAATCGGAGTCTAAGATAAGAGGAGATCTGAGCTGAAATTTCTCCTGTTCCTTCATTTGAGTTTACCCAATCAATCAATCTATCAATCAGTTAGTGGCATTTATTGAACATTTATTGAGTGCGAAGTACCTTACTAAGCATTACAGTGCCAGGCACATAGTAAGCACTTAGCAAATACCATTATTATCATTTGAGAAAATACAATACAAAATCGCCTAATACAGTGCTTTTTGAGGTATTTGTTAAGCATTATTTATTTGGTATTAAATTTCCATATATTTGGTATTATACGAAGTACTGAGGCAGACACAATCTAGTCAGTTGAATAGCAAACATATCCCACAGGGAACTCACAGTCTTAATTCCCATTTTACAGGTGAGGAAACTGGGGCACAGAGAAGTGAAAGTTACCCAGCAGACAAGTGGCACAGCAGTGGCTGTTACATAGTTAGCATTTAACCTTATCTAATTCTCCACAGTGGAAAGAACAAAGTTCAGCCACTGCGAAGTTGACAGAGACAGAATTTGAGAATAATATATTTTAGCTATAATCCGTTCTGCCTCACTCGGGCTTTGGCTAGAGCTTGCAATTGGATCTGTACTCCTTGAGCGCTTGGTATTCACCCCCCGCCCCTTTCAGCCCCACAGCACTTACGTCTATAAATTTAATTTATTTCTTTATTTGTATCAGTGTCTGCCTCCTCCTCTAAACTATGAGAACTTTGGGGGCAGGGGACGTGTTTATCAACTCTGTTATCTTGTACTCTCCCAAGAACCTAGTACAGTGCTCTGCATACGGCAGGTGCTCAATAAATATAATAATAGTAATAATAATAATTATTATAGTATTATTATAGTATTATTATAGTATTATTATTATTATTATTATTATGGATTTTGTTAAGCGCTTACTGTGTGCCAAGTACTGTTCTAAGCACAGGGGTAGATATAAGGTAATCAGGTTGTCCCACGTAGGGTTCACAGTCTTAATCCTTAGTTTGCACTTGAGGTGACTGAGGCACAGAGAAGTTAAGTGACTTGCCCAAAGTCACACAGCTGATAAGTGGTGGAGCCAGGATTAGAACCGACGATTTCTGACTCCCAAACCCGTGATCTTTCCACTAAGCCAAGCTACTTCTGGGTGCTCTGCACCCAGAAAATGCTCAGTAAATACCATTGATTGTTTGAATGACTAACAGAACGCTTTCAGGGACCTTGGGAACTTCAAAATTCTCTCTCTTAAGTGAGACAGGGGAAGGGTCCTACCGGACTATAGTATATCTACACGAGCACTTAATCCATGTTATCCAATCAATCAAGGATATTTAATTTGCACCTCCTGTGTGCAGTGCACTCTTCTTAGCTCTTGGGAGCAGACATGTTCCCCGCCCATAATGAGCTTAGAGCCTAGATAGTGAGTGCTTAACAAATACCACAATTTATTTTTATTATTACTACTACTATTATCCAGCTCTGTGAACCTATCCGGATACCTTATATGTTTTAGAAAGAAACGCGGCCTCTACTCTCCCAAGTGCTTAGTATAATGCTCTGCACACAGGGAGTGCTCAATAAATACCATTGATGGTGATGAGTGTGGTGTTCGACGCGATTAGTGCTACAGCAGGGCTCTCCTTAACACACAGCTTTGTGAGAACGCAACCAGTGCATTCTAGGAGAAATGGGTGTAAATGACAACAGAAGGGCAGGAAGCTGTGTAGCCACTATCCCTGCTGATGATTAGAGCGAACTAAACATCAATAAACTCTGGAAAGGTTTCTGTTTTGTCCTAGATCAAGCCAGAAGACTGGATGAGGTGAGCAAATTAGGCTTATTCTGGGACCGAGACACTGTCCTGTTGTGCAAACCTCTCTCTGAAAGTTGTCATCTACTTCTGAATCGGGTTTTTTATGGTTTTGGTTAAGCACTTACTATGTGCCAAACACTGTGCTAGAGAAGCAGCGTGACTTAGTGGAAAGAGCACGGGCTTGGGAGTCAAAGGACATGGGTTCCAATCCTAACTCTGCCACTTGTCTGCTGTGTGCCCTTAGGCAAGTCACTTACCTTCTCTGTGCCTAAGTTACCTCATCTGTAAAATGAGAATTAAAGTGTGCATCCACATGGGAAAACCTGATTACCCTCTATCTATCCTAGCGCTTAGAACAGTGCTTGGCTCATAGTAAGCGCTTAACAAATACCATAATAATTGTTATTATTATTACTAAGCACTGGGGTTGATACAAGCTAATCGTTTTGGACACAGTGCATGTCTCACGTAGGGCTCACAGTCCTAATCCCCATTGGCAGATAAGGGAACAGAGACACCTAGGAGATAAGCGACCTGTCCAAGATCATCCAGAATACAGGTGGCGGAGCCGGGATTGGAACCCAGGGATTTAGAAGCCACATTCTAAGCACAGTGGCCAAAGGACTGTCCCAGGACGTGGCCAATATCTCCATGGTGACCGAATTCCTCCAGCACGATTTCTCGGAGGTCCGGGAGGTGCAGCTGTTCCATGATGCACTGTTTCTCCTGGTCTACCTGGCGGCCCTGACGGGGAATCTCCTCATCGCCTCCATCACCGCCCTCGACTGGCGCCTCCACACCCTCATGTGCTTGTTCCTCAGGAACTTGTCCATCCTTGACCTCTACCTCATCACTGTCACTGTCCCCAACTCCGTTCTCAACTTCTTGACCAACCGCAACTCCATCTTCTGGGGTTGTGCTGCTCAACTCTTCCTGGTGGTCCTGTTTGGCGGTTCAGAGTTTTTCATCCTCACGGCAATGTCCTGCGACCGCTATGTGGCCATCTGCCACCCCTTTTGCTATGGTGTCATAATGGACCAAGGGACCTCTATAAAGATGGATGCCACTTCCTGGCTTAGCGGGGGGCTGTGTGGAATACTGTTTTCACCTCCAACCTCCTCTCCGTCCTTCTGTGGGCCCAACGTCGTCCAGGAGTTATTCTGTGATGTCCCCTCCCTGTTGAAGATCTCCTGCTCCGAGGACCATGTCGCCATTGATGTGTGTGTGACTAGCAGGGTGGTGATCGCTTTCATCTGCTTTGTCTCCATCGTCATCTTGTATGTGTGCATCTTCTGGGTTGTGCTGAGGATTCATTCATTCATTCATTCAATCGTATTTATTGAGCACTTACTGTGTACAGAGCACTGTACTAAGCGCTTGGGAAGTACACGTTGGCAAGATATAGAGACTGTCCCTACCCAACACGGGGCTCACAGTCTAGAAGGAGGAGACATACAACAAAACAAAACATATTAACAAAATAAAATGAATAGAATAGTAATACATACAAGTAAAATAACTAGAGTAATAAATATGTACAAACATATATACAGGTGTTGTGGGGAGGGGAAGGAGGGAATGTGGGGGGTGGGGGGAGAGAGGAGGGAGGGCCTCAGTCTGGGAAGGCGTCCTGGAGGAGGTGAGCTCTCAGTAGGTCTTTGAAGGGAGGAAGAGAGCTAGGTTGGCGGATGTGCGGGGGGAGGGCATTCCAGGCCAGGGGGAGGTCTTGGGCCGGGGGCCGACGGTGGGACAGGCGAGAACGAGGCCCAGTGAGGAGGTTAGCGACAGAAGAGTGGAGGGTGAGGGCTGGGCTGTAAAAGGAAAGAAGGGAGGTGAGGTAGGAGGGGGCAAGGTGATTGAGAGCCTTGAAGCCGAGAGTGAGGAGTTTTGCCTGATGCGTTGGTTGATTGGTAGCCACTGGAGATTTTTGAGGAGGGGCGTAATATGACCAGAGCGTTTCTGCACAAAGATGATCCAGGCAGCAGCGTGAAGTATAGGTTGAAGTGGGGAGAGACAGGAGGATGGGAGATCAGAGAGGAGGCTGATGCAGTAATCCAGTCGGGGTAGGATGAGAGATTGAACCAGCAGAGTAGCAGTTTGGATGGAGAAGAAAGGGCGGACCTTGCCGATGTTGCGGAGGTGCGACCGGCAGGTTTTGGTGACAGATTAGATGTGAGGATATGTTCCTGTGCTTACCTGAAGCCTCCGTCAGGCTCCCCCTCGACGCTGGACTTGCTGGTGTCCATGTTCTACACCGTTGTGCCCCCAGCCCTCAACACCCCCATCTACAGCCTGAGGAACTGCAACATGAAGGACGCCGTCGGGAGGATCTTTGGAGGGAATGGCTTCCATTTTGGGGAGAAAATCGTCATCTTCTGACTTGAATGATCCTAGTACCGGTCAGGGACCTGATCTTTGTACCTAAGCGTGCTATCCAAATGTTCCCAAAGAAATCAATTAATCCATCAATTAATCATACTCACTGAGTGCTTACTATGGGCAGAGCACTGTACGAAGCTCTTGGGAGAGGACAGTGTAACAGAGCTGGTAGACATGGTCGCTGACTGCCACTCAGGAGCACTTATTGTGAATCAACTGAGCCTGAGCACTGTAGTAGGTGCTTTGAAGAGAACAATGGAAGTTGTAAGCATTCTGTTGTTGATCAATGCTATTTATTAAACTCTGACTCTGTGCAGAGCGCTATACTAAGCACTTGGGAGAATACAAAGAGTTAACAGACACAATCCCTGCCTTCAGCAAGTTTACAATCTAACAGGGGAAAAAGGCACCGGAATAAACTACAAACCAGAGGAAGAAAGAAATGGGGATATTTTACTTTGTAAATAATAAGGTATATGCAGTATTTACACAAATGCTAAGGGGGTTTGTGAGTAGAGAAGCAGCATGGCTCAGTGGAAAGAGCACGGGCTATGGAGTCAGAGGTCATGGGTTCAAATCCCGGCTCCACCAATTGTCAGCTGTGTGACTTTGGGCAAGTCACATAACTTCTCTGTGCCTCGGTTATCTCATCTGTAAAATGGGGACTAAGACTGTGAGTCCCCCGTAGGACAACGTGATCACCTTGTATCCTCCCCAGCGCTTAGAACAGTGCTTTGTAAATAGTAAGCACTTAACAAATACCATCATTATTACCCAAGTTCATAGGTAGTACAAGATTCTGAACAGGCAATTCATTCATTTATTCAGTCATTTATTGAGTGCTTACTGTGTGCAGAGCACTGTACTGAATGCTGGGAAAGTACAATTCGCCAATAAAGAGAGACAATCCCTACCCACAGTAGGGTCACAGTCTAGAAGGGGGGAGACAGACAACAAAACAAGTAAACAGGCATCAATAGAAATAAATAGAATTATAGGTATGTACATATATACATAAGTGCTGTGGGACTGGGGGAAGAGCAAAGGGAGAGAAATGGGGTGATGCAGAGGGGATGGGGAGCTGAGGAAAAGTGGGTGGTTATTCTGGGAGGGAAATGGGGACTTGCAATAATAATTTTGGTATTTGTTAAGCGCTTACTATGTGCTAAGCACTGCAATAAGCACTGGGATGGATACAAGATTATCAGATTCCACGTAAGACTCACAGTAGGAGTGAGAACAGGAATTGGATCCTCATTTTTGCAGATGAAAGAACCGGTGAACAGAGAAGTTGTGACTTGTCCAATGACACACAGCAGGGACATGGTAGAGCTGGGATTAGAAATTGTGAGCAAGATACCATCAGTATCTGAGGCACAGAATAGTTGAGTGGCTTGCCCAGAGTCACACAACTGACAATTGGCGGAGCCGGGATTTGAACCCATGACAATCGCAAAAATTTCCAGGCTTACTCTAGATTCAGGGGGACTGGACAAGTTTGTGGATAGCTCAGTGCGGGCCTGACCTCTACTAAAAAAACAAATCAAGCATAAATCCGGGGTGATGATGTAAACTTCTTGTGGACCGGGAACCTGTCTTCCAACTCTGTTATATTGTACTCTCCCTAGCGCTTAGTACAGTGCTCTGCACGGAGTAAGCTCTCAGATAAATACGATTGATTCTCTCATCTGCACTCTAAAAAAATCATACACAAGTAAGCAGCCAAAGCTCTTAGTTGCTCAGTTTCTTTAAAGACAGCTGTGCCTCTTAGCCGCAGCCTGGATGTCTAAGCAGCCCTATTCAAAGAATGTACTGCTCTTCCCTGGATAGGCAAGAAGGCTAAAAAAGCGGTCCCCAAAACTCTGTGCCTCACTCAAACTCAACTGCCCGTAGGCCACAATTGGCAAACTACACGTGTGGTTCAAAAGCAGAAGAAAGACTGACCCCCAGAAAATAACGATTGCATCTGGGAACCTGGGCATCCTCTGATAAAGTCATCAGGTTTGAAGCAATGGTATTTACTGAGAGTCCACTGTGCGCCATAATACTGTGTATGAAGTGTACGGAGACCTACCTGCCCTCGAGGAGCTTGCAGTCTGTGGAGGCCGGGTAATTTGCAAATAGAAGAGAGGAGAAAATGGATGCATAGAGGAGTAAATTCTTCATTAGGGTCTGTCGGTTGATACAAGAGCAAGTGCTGAGTGGGTGTTGGAGGGGCGAAATAGGAGAAGAAAAGTTGAAGGTCTGGAGGAGATAATAATAATAATGATGGCATTTATTAAGTGTTTAGTAATAATAATAATAATAATTTTGGCATTTGTTAAGCACTTACTATGTGCAGAGCACTGTTCTAGGCTCTGGGGGGATACAAGGTGATCAGGTTGTCCCATATGGGGCTCACAGTCTTAATCCCCATTTTGCAGATGAGGGAACTGAGGCACAGAGAAGTGAAGTGACTTACCCAGGGTCACACAGCTGACAACTGGCAGAGCTGGGATTTGAACCCATGAACTCTGACTCCAAGGCCCAGGCTCTTTCCACTGAGCCACGCTGCTTACTATGTGCAGAGCACTGTTCTAAGCGCTGGGGAGGTTACAGGGTGATTGGGCTGTCCCACGAGGGGCTCACAGTCTTCATCCCCATTTTGCAGATGAGGTACTGAGGCCCAGAGAAGTGAAGTGACTTGCCCGGGGTCATTCAGCTGACAATTGGCAAAGCCGAGGTTTGAAGCCATGACTTCTGACTCAAAAATACGGGCTCTTTCCACTAAGCCACGTAGTTTCAACATGGCTGTGGAGATGGGGGAGAGCTCTATTAATAATGTGGTATTTGCATCTGGGAACGTGGGCATCCTCTGATAAAGTCATCAGGTTTGAAGCAATGGTATTTACCGAGAGCCTACTGTGTGCCATAATACTGTGCCATAATACTGTGTACTACCCCGCCCAACGCCTCCCCCGCCTTACCTCCTTCCCCTCCCCACAGCACCTGTATATATGTATATATGTTTGTACAGATTTATTACTCTATTTATTAATTTTCCTTGTACGTATTTATCCTATTTATTTTATTTTGTTAATATGTTTTGTTGTCTGTCTCCCCCTTCTAGACTGTGAGCCCACTGTTGGGTAGGGACTGCCTCTATATGTTGCCAACTTGTACTTCCCAAGAGCTTAGTACAGTGCTCTGCACACAGTAAGCGCTAAATAAATACGATTGAATTAATGAATGAATCAGTAGAAAATAAGAAGGTAAAGGAGAGTAAGTAGGTTGGCTTGAAGGACAACATTGCCTAATGGATAGAGCATGAGCATGGGAGTCAGAAGGACCTGGGTTCCAATCCTGGCTCTGCCACTTGTCTTCTGTGAGATCTTGGGCAAGTCACTACACTTCTCTGTGCCTCAGGTACCTTATCTGTATAATGGGGATTAAGACTATGAGCCATAAGTGGGACAGGGACTGTGTATAACTCAATTTGCTTGTATCACCCCAGCACTTTGTACAGTGCCTGGTACATGATAAGTGCTTAAGAAATGTTGCAATTATTATTATTATTATTATTATTAAAAGGGACTAAAGAGTGTGAGCTGGGGTGTAGTTGTAGAACAGAGGCACAGAAAAGTGAAGTGAATTGACCAAGGTCACATAACAGAGAAGTGGAGGAGATGAAATTTATAATAATAATAATAATGATGGCATTTGCTGAGCGCTTACTATGTGCCAAGCACTGTTCTAAGCCCTGGGGAAGATATGAGGTAATCAGGTTGTCCCATGTGGGGTTTACAGTCTTAATCCCCATTTTACAGATGAGGAAACTGAGGCCCAGAGAAGTTAAGTGACTTACCCAAAGTCACACAGCTGATGAGTGGCAGAGCTGGGATTAGAACCCAAGTCCTCTGACTCCCAGGCCCGTACTCTAACTGCAAGGCCATGTTGCTTCTATGACTTTGGGAGCTCACTCCCATCTCATTGAACTGTTGTACTGGACTCTCCCAAGCATTTAGTACAGTGTTCTGCACATAAAAAGCACTCAATAAACTCCACTGATTGATTGACCGGTTGATTCATTACACTTATAATTTCTTACTGCTACCCGGAATTTAGCAACCCCAGTTCCTGGTGGATGGAAGACAGTAATAGGAAACATGTACAGTAATTCAGAGATGAGAAGATCAAACTTGCATTTAAATTTGTGAGAAGGTGGGTGAAGGATTAAGTCAGTAAAGTTGAGGAGTGAGAAGCAGGTTGACTTCATGGATAGATCACGTGCCTGGGAGTCAGAGGACCTGGGATCTAATTTCAGCTGCTCCATTTGTCTGCTGTGTGGCCTTGGGCAATTCACTTCGCTTCTCTGTGCCTCTGTTCTTCTGTTCTCCCTCCTACTTAGATGGTGAGCCCCATGCCGGACAAGGATCCTGCCCAACCTAATTCACTTGTATTACCCTAACAGTTAGAAGAGTGTTTGACACATCGTAAGCACTTAACAAATACCATTTCTGATCCCTGAGTAGGGAGCGGAGCCCTGGATCACAAGATTGTAACAACCACACAGACCCTAGCTCTTGAAAATCTTCCTGTGAGGAACGTCCTCCCCGTTCAATCCACTCCCTTCTGTGTCACCCTGGCTCTTGAATTTGCTCCTTTCATTCACCCCACTATCAGTCCCTCAGCACTTATGCCCATATACATCATTTATTGATTTATATTCACGTCTGTCTTCTCTACAGACTGTAAACTCAGCGTGGGCAGGGATCGGGCCTGCCAACTCTATTATATTTAGTCTTCCAAGTGTGTAGTGCAGTGCTCTGAACTCAGTAAACATTCAATAAATACGATTTATTTATTGTTTGATCGATACCCCGACCAGGCCTCTGTTCTCCCCATCTTCAAAATCCATCCGAAATCTCATCCCATCCCATGCCACGAAGCAGAGTGGCTTAGGGGAAAGAGCACGGGCCTGGGAGTGAAAGGACATGTGTTCTAATTCTGGCTCCACCACTTGTCTGCTGTGTGACCTTGGGCAAGCCATTTAACTTCTCTATGCCTCAGTTACCTCATCTGTAAAATGGAGATTAAGACTGTGAGCCCCACGTGGGACAACTTGATGACTTTGCATCTACCCCAGTGCTTAGAACATTGTTTGACACAGAGTAAGTGCTTAGCAAATACCATAATCATCAGCATCATCAGCATCACCCAGAATGTTTCTCCATTCATTTCTCTTCTCTCCAGATCACAACCACGAACTATTTTTGCTTTCATATAGATTTCTTAAACTCGTTATTATCAGGGAACGTGCCCGTAAATCTGTCAGAGTGTACTCCCTACCCAAGCCCTTAGTACACTGCTCTGCACATAATAAGCACTCAGTTAATACCACTGATTTATTTTTTACATGCCCTATTACTTAAGCACTTACTTTTCCTTCTTCCTTCTATCTATAACTATAGTGTCTGTTTCCTCCCTCTAGACTGAGGAGACAGGGTTATGTCTTGGTATTCTGTCATACCCTCTTAAAAAATTTGGCACAGGACTCTGCACACCCTAGGAGTGCAATAAATACTACAGATCGAATGACTGATTAAATTACCTCTTCAGCACTTTTGCACCATCTCTGCGGTTATGCATGTTTTTGTAGACCCAGTTAGGAGGAAGTTGGATCCTTCCAGATGCCAGTGAGGATTTTTTAAGGTTTTGGTTATGTGCTTGCTTTGTGCCAGCCACTGAGCTATATGCTGAGGTGGATACAAGATAATCCCAGACTAAGCCCCACTTTTCCTCCACTCCCCCTCCCCTCCCCAACGCCCTGACTCGTTCCCTTTGTTCTACCCACTTTTCCCCCGGAACAACACTTGTGTATATTTGTACATATTCATAATTCTATTTGTTTATATTAATTATATGTATATGTCTATAATTCTATTTATTTATATTGATATTTTACAATGCTTAGTACAGTGCTCTGCACACAGTAAGCGCTCAATAAATACGATTGATGATGATGATATTTTGATGCCTGTTTACTTGTTTTGTTGCCTGTCTTCCAGCTTGTACACTGTGATTCAGTTCTGGGCAGGGATTGTCTCTATTTGGGATTGAGAAGCAGCATGGCTCAATGGAAAGGGCACGGGCTTGTGAGTCAGGGTCATTGGTTCAAATCCTGGCTCTGCCAATTGTCAGCTGTGTGACTTTGGGCAAGTCACTTAACTTCTCTGGGCCTCTGTTACCTCATCTGTAAAATGGGGATTAAGATTGCGAGCCCCACGTGGGACAACCTGATCACCCTGTATCCTCCCCAGCGCTTAGAACAGTGCTTTGCATATAGAAAGCGCTTAACAAATGACATTATTATTTGTTGCTGAATTGTACTTTCCGAGCACTTAGTACAGTGTTCTGCAAACGGTAAATACTCAACAAATATGATAGAATATATGAATGAACAAATAATCATGTCGGATATAGCCCTTCTCCACATGAGGTGCACAGTCTAAGTAAGGAGGGCGTAGGCTATAATCCCCATTTTACAGATAAGGAGACTGATGAACTTTAGAAGTAAAGTGACTTGTCCAAGGTAACCCAGGTATCACGTGGCTAAATGCTGGAGTAGATGCAAGATAATCACGTTGGACACAGTCCCTGTTCTACATGGGACTCTCAGTACCACAGAGGGAGTAACTGAGGCACTAGGAAATGAAGTGACATGCCCAAGGTCACACAGCAGACAAGCGGTGCAGTCGGGATTAGACCCCAGGTTCTCTGACTCCCAGCCCCGGGCTCTTTCCACTAGGCCAAGCTGCAGACACTAATTGAGCTTGCCAATCTGTCACTCCCTACCTCTGTGTTGAGGGCTCTGATTCTCCCTTGGTTACTCTGAGTAACCAGTCGTACTCTCCCAGTGAGGATATGAGGATATATTCTATTTTTGATATGGTATTTGTTAAGCACGTCCTTCGTGTCAAGCACTGTTCTAAGCACTGGGATAGATACAAATCAATCAGGTTGTACACAATCCCTGCCCCACATGAGGTTCACAGTCTATGTTAGGAGGAAGAACCGGTATTGCAACTCCATTTTACACCTGAAGAAACTGAGGCCCAGAGGAGTGAAGTGCTTTGTACAAGGGCACCCGGCAAGCATTCGGGAGAGTCAGGATTAGAACCCAGATCTTCTGACTCTCATACCCAGGTTCTTTCCACTAAATCATGCTGCTTCTCCTATTCGGAAGCATATCGTTCTTTCCCTGTCTCTCTTTCTCTATCTCTGGATATGGGTATACTTTTGAAGAAAAAGATGCTGTTGTTGCCATGGGAACATCACGGGCTAGGATCGTTGCTGCAGTTGGGAGTGCGAGGTTCTTATCTCCAGAGGGTTCTTGCATCGCTTGGCTCACGAGATCCCTCCAAAGGGGCCCAAGCCTGTCCTCCAAGAATCCCCCTCGGAGCAGGGACTTCTTTATCTACGGGGATGGAGCCCGTCTGTACAGCAGGTCAGCATCCATGGGAGAGCGGAGAGTGGCTGAAGGCTCCTGGCCGTCCCTTTGTGGCTGACCAAACCAAGGAATCCGAGGAGAAAAGGAGACCAGCCCAGTCCAGCGGAGGTCAGTGCTCCCCGCCAGCCCCAGCTGCCCTGGTGAGAGTGAGCTCAGTGGAAATAGCCTGGCTCAGTGGAACGAGCCCGGGCTTTGTAGTCAGAGGTCATGGGTTCAAATCCCGGCTCCGCCAATTGTCAGCTGTGTGACTTTGGGCAAGTCACTTAACTTCTCTGTACCTCACTCAGTTCCCTTATCTGTAAAATGGGGATTATGACTGGGAGCCCCCGTGGGACAACCTGATCACCTTGTAACCTCCCTGGCACTCAGAACAGTGCTTTGAACATAGTAAGCGCTTAATAAATGCCATTATAAAAAATGGGGGGGTTGGAACCAGAAGGATGAAGCCAGAGAAAGAGCCATTCTGGGGAGATTCTCACACTCAGGGAACAGGATAGATTTCATTCATTCATTCAATCGTATTTATTGAGCACTTACTGTGTGCAGAACACTGTAATAAGCACTTGGAAAGTATAATTCAGCAACAAATAGAGACAATCCCTGCCCACAGAGGACTCACATCATCATCATCATCAATCGTACTTATTGAGCGCTTACTATGTGCAGAGCACTGTACTAAGCGCTTGGGAAGTACAAATTGGCAACATATAGAGACAGTCCCTACCCAACAGTGGGCTCACAGTCTAAAAGGGGGAGACAGAGAACAAAACCAAACATACTAACAAAATAAAATAAATAGAATAGATATGTACAAATAAAATAAATAAATAAATAAATAAATAGAGTAATAAAGATGTACAAACATATATACATATATACAGGTGCTGTGGGGAAGGAAAGGAGGTAAGATCGGGGGGATGGAGAGGGGGACGAGGGAGAGAGGAAGGAAGGGGCTCAGTCTGGGAAGGTCTCCTGGAGGAGGTGAGCTCTCAGCAGGGCCTTGAAGGGAGGAAGAGAGCTAGCTTGGCGGATGGGCAGAGAGAGGGCATTCCAGGCCCGGGGGATGACGAGGGCCGGGGGTCGATGGCGGGACAGGCGAGAGCGAGGTACGGTGAGGAGATCAGCAGTGGAGGAGCAGAGGGTGTGGACTGGGCTGTAGAAGGAGAGAAGGGAGGTGAGGTAGGAGGGGGCGAGGTGATGGACAGCCTTGAAACCCAGGGTGAGGAGTTTCTGCCTGATGCGCAGACTGATTGGTACCCACTGGAGATTTTTGAGGAGGGGAGTGATATGCCCAGAGCGTTTCTGGACAAAGATAATCCGGGCAGCAGCATGAAGTATGGATTGAAGTGGAGAGAGACACGAGAATGGGAGATCAGAGAGAAGGCTGATGCAGTAGTCCAGACGGGATAGGATGAGAGCTTGAATGAGCAGGGTAGCGGTTGGGATGGAGAGGAAAGGGCGGAGTCCTCACAGTCTAGAAGTGGGAGAGACATGTTCAGATCAAGACCGTACCCCAAAAAGAACATGCTTGTAGGAGGAGAATGGCTTGCCAGCAATAATAAATAATTTTGGTACATGTTAAGCGCTTACTATGTGTTAAGCACTGTTCTAAGCTCTAGGTTAGATACAAGGTAATCAGATTGGACACCGTCCCTGTCCATCATGGGGCTCACACTCTTATCCCCATTTTACAGATGAGGTACTCAAGGCACTGGGAAGTGAAGTGACTTGCTCAAGGTCACACAGCAGGCTTGTGAAGGATCTGGGATTAGAACCCACATCCTGCTGACTCCCAGGCCCATACTTTCTCTACCAGTGGCCCCATCACCAACACAGCTCTCCTCCCTCTAGCATCCCCACCCTGGCTACCATGGCAACAGCCCCCCAAGCTTGGACGCTACAACTGAGCATTGGCACGAAGCTACAGTCACCTTGACTGTCAGTGGTTCCTGTATGTAAAAAACGTTTTCAGCAGGACCGTTATTGTCAGCGAAAAGAGATCCTGACTGATTCTGGGAAAATACCCAATATCATCATCAATTCTTCTGAACGGAAGTTCTCCAACGAATCAATGTCTTACCATGGCAGGAGATTTTGTATATGCCAGTGTAGCTTAAAGCTATGCCATTGAGAGAGACTCTCTCTAGGGTTACCCATATCAGAAATGTCTAAGTGGAAGCATCAGATGAAGTTGATTTACCTGTGCTGGGCAGGAGCTGCATGGGAAAGAGTTAAAGGCAGATAAACAAATGATCAAAATGCGGATCAATGACAAAGGCGGAGACTCAGGCTTTCACTGTGCAGAAAGAGGAAATGGTAAATCACTTCTTTATGTTTACCAAGAAAACTCAGTGGATACGTATACTAGAATGACTACTAGTAGTTCATCGATAAAGCCTTCTTGGTAAACATATGGCAGTGGTTTACCATTGCCTTCTTCCACGCAGTAAACTTGAGTCTCCACCCTCGACTCTCTCACATGCCGTTGATGCCCAGCACAGGTGAGATTTGACTTGTAGCAGATTGCCTGAGACTCGCTAGCCACTGCCCCAACCAGGAATGCTTGACTCTTTCTCCCATAGCCGAGAATGGTAGAGTACTGGAAACTCTCCAGGTGCGATCCTGAGAGGGGCTGAGGATATTAGTTTGAGTATAAAATCATTTCTAGAATATAAGCTCGTCGTAGGCAGGGAAAGTACCTACCAACTCCATTATGTGGGACTCTCCCGAGCATTTAGTACAGTGCTCTGCACATAGTAACTGCTCAATAAATGCGTTGGTTGACCTACAACAATTCACAGCAGACAAGTTCATCTCTTTATGCTTTCTGGTGGTCTCCCATCTGAAATTTATTTTAGGTTTCTGTCTCCCCAAATAGTAATAATGCTTGTGTCTCTTATTAACTGTTAACTATACACCAAGCACAGTAGCACGCAGCGGTAGATGCACAGTAATCAGGTAGGACATAGTGTTTACACCACACTGGGCTCACATTCTCAGTAGTGGGGAGAAATTCAGGCCTTGAATTTCCATTTTATAGATGAATAATCTGAGGCTCAGAGAAATTAAGTATGCTGCCCAAGATCACACAGCAGGCAAATGGTAGAGCCAGAATTAGAACTCAACTCCTCCGACTCTAAGGACTGTGCTTTCCACTACACTATGCCACTCCTAGGAGACTGTGCGCTTGAAATTCCTTGACAGCAGGGATCATTTGTACTAATACTATTGAACTCTGTAGGTGCTCAGTTACTCCTGCGGGAATTAATGTTGATTCCATTATCGATGCCATCAAGGCCCGTAAATTGGCGGCTTCCCTCTTCAATCAATCGTATTTATTGATTGATTTATCAATCCTCCTGTTCAGGGAGTCGACATCATCCCCCAGAAATGTCCAACATCTCCACGGTGAGGGAATTCCTCCTGCTGGGATTCTCGGAGGTCCGGGAGCTGCAGCTGGTCCATGCCGTGCTGTTCCTCCTGGTCTACTTAGCAACCCTGACGGGGAATCTCCTCATCGTCGCCGTCACCGTCATTGACCAGCAACTCCACACTCCCATGTACTTCTTCCTCAGTAACCTGTCCCTCATCGACCTCTGTCTCATCTCCACCACCGTCCCAAAATCCGTCACCATCTCCTTGACTAACTGCCGATCCATCTCCTTCTTGAGCTGTGCCACTCAGCTGTTCCTAGTGGTCCTGTTTGCTGCCTCAGAGTTTTTCGTCCTCATGGCAATGTCCTATGACCGCTATGCCGCCATCTGCCTCCCCCTTCACTACGAGGTCGTCATGAAACCAGGGGCTTGTGGGAAGATGGCCGCCGCCTCCTGGCTCAGCGGAGGGCTGTTCGGGGTCTTGTTTGCAGCTTCGACATTCTTCTTGTCCTTCTGTGGGTCCACTGTTGTCCAGCGGTTCTTCTGTGACGTCCCCTCCCTGCTGAAGTTCACCTGCTCTGACGACCACTCTGCCATCTATATGAGCATGATCTTTGCGCTAACCTCAGGTGCCGTAGGCTCCATTTCCATTGCCGTCTCGTATGTGCACACCTTCCGGGTCGTTCTGAGGATGCCGGCTGCCGAGGGGCCGGGCCAAAGCTTTCTCCACCTGCCTGCCCCATCTCGTCGTCATCATCGTCTTCCTCTCCACGGGCGTGTTTGGCTATCTCAACCCTCCCTCACATTCTTCCTCGGTGTTTGACCTGCTGATGTCCGTGTTCTATGCCGTCATGCCCCCGGCCCTGAATCATTATCAAAGCTATTGATAATGGACAGTGTGCAGCCAAGAAAAGTCTAGAACCCCAAATAACTCAGCTCTTTGCAGGCCGCTCAAGTCTGTCTACAGTCAATCCTTGGGGAGAGAAATAACAGGGTCAGAGCTTGAAATGAAATTTTATGTCTCGGACATGAGACTCCCAACCAGTACCCTCTCCATTGCCATTTTTACGTCCCTGTTCCTCGGGCTGCAGATGGGGGGGGTTTCAAGGCTGGGGGTATCATAGTGTAGAACACGGACACCAGCAGGTCCAGCCGGAAAAGAGGAGCTGGAAGTTGGTTTTAACTGGCCCGGAAGATGCGCATGTACGAGATGATGATGGAATGAAGCAGACGACGAAGTAGGTTTTAACTAGCCCGGAAGATGTGCACGTACGAGATGATGAAGAGAATGAAGCAGACGACGCCTAGAGCTACCACGGAGGTGACGCTCATGTAGATAGTGACGTGATCCTCGGAGCAGGCAATCTTCAGCAGGAAGGGGATGTCATAGAAAAAGTGCTGAACGATGTTGGACCTGCAGAAGAAGAGGGTCGACGGAGAGGTCGAAGCTGAAAGTAAGACTCCAAACAGGCCCACACTGAGTCACGGGTAAGCGGCCATCTTCCAACAGGCCCCTCGAGCCATGAGGACCTTTTAGTCAGGAGGAGGCAGATGGCAGCGTAGTGGTTGTAGGATATGGCCATGAGGATGGACAACTCCGAGACAACAAACCAGACCACAGAGGAGATTGGGTGGCACAGACCACTAGGGAAATGGATATCTTGTTGGTCAGAAAGTTGTATATGGAGTTGGGGATGGGGACGGAGATGATGCAGAGGTCTAGAATGAACAGGTTGCTGAGGAGGAAATTATGGGGGTGTGGAGGCGCCGGTTGAGGGTGGTGATGGCGACGATGAGGAGATTCCCCAAAAGGGCCACCACGTAGACCAGGAGGAACAGCACGGAGTGGACCACCTGCAGCTCCCTGACCTTCGAGAAGCCCAGCAGGAGGAATTCCCTCACCTTGGAGATGTTGGTCATCGATTCTCCTACCCTGCCCTGAGCACAAGCACACATGCGCAGGTGCACGCACACACACACACACACACACACACACACACACACACAGAGAGAGAGAGAGAGAGAGAGAAAGCTGCGGGTCCAGGGTATCCAATTGCAGCTGTCTTTATAAGAGAAAAATGAACTGCAGAGTGAAGTCTGGTTACACAGGGAAGGGTCTGGCGTGGGACCCCAATTGCATATGTTGCCTCGGGATTGGCAGAGGGCTGGGAGAAATGATGGCTTCCGTCCCCTCCACTCCACCGAAACTGCCCTCTCAAAGGTCACCAATGATCTCCTTCTTGCCAAATCCACTGGTTCCTACTCTATCCTAATCCTCCTCGACCTCTCAGCCGCCTTTGACACTCTCGACCATCCCCTTCTCCTCAACACGTTATCCAAACTTGACTTCACAGACTCCGTCCTCTTCTGGTTCTCTTCTTATCTCTCTGGCCGTTCATTCTCAGTCTTCTTTGAGGGCTCCTCCTCCCTCTCCCATCCCCTAACTGTAGGGGTTCCTCAAGGATCACTTCTTGGGCCCGTTATGGTCTCCATCTATACTCACTCCCCTGGTGAACTCATTCGCTCCCACAGCTTCAACTATCATCTCTAGGCGTATGGCACGCAAATATACATCTCCTCTCCTGTTCTCTGTCCCTCCCTCCAGGCTCGTTTCTCCTCTTACCTTCAGGACATCTCCACCTGGATGTCCGCCCGCCATCTAAAACTCAACATGTCCAAGGATGAGCTCATTATCTTCCCTCCCAAACCCTGTTCTCTCTCGGCCCACGTCATCCCCCGGGCCTGGAATGCCCTCCCTCTGCCCATCCGCCAAGCTAGCTCTCTTCCTCCCTTCAAGGCCCTGCTGAGAGCTCACCTCCTCCAGGAGGCCTTCCCAGACTGAGCCCCTTCTTTCCTGTCCCCCTCATCTCCCTCTCCATCCCCCCATCTTACCTCCTTCCCTTCCCCACAGCACCTGTATATATGTATATATGGTTGTACATATTTATTACTCTATTTATTTATTTATTTATTTATTTTACTTGTACATTTCTAGCCTACTTATTTTATTTTGTTGGTATGTTTGCTTCTGTTCTCTGTCTCCCCCTTTTAGACTGTGAGCCCACTGTTGGGCAGGGACTGTCTCTATGTGATGACAATTTGTACTTCCCAAGCGCTTAGTACAGTGCTCTGCACATAGTAAGCGCTCAGTAAATACGATTGATTGATTGATTGATTGACTTTCCCATCACTGTGGGTAGCACTACTATCCTTTCCATCTCACAAGCCTGTAACCTTGATGTCATCCTTAACTATGCTTTCTCATTCACGGCACACATCCATTCCGTCACCATATCCTACCAGTCTCACCTTCACAACATCACCGAGATTCACCCTTTCCTGTCCATGCAAACTGCTACGCTGTTGGTACAATCTCGCATCCTATCCCGACTATATTACTGCATCAGCCTCCTTTCTAACATCCCATCCTCCTGTCTCCCTCTGCTTCAGTCTATACTTCACTCTTCTGCCGGATTATCTTTCAATAGAAACGTTCTGGGCATGTCACTCCCCTCCTCAAAAATATCCAGTAGTTGCCCATCAACCTTCGCTTGAAGCAAAAACTCCTCACTATTGGCTTCAAAGCTCTCCATCGCCTTGCCCCCTCCTATCTCACCTTCCTTATTTCCTTCTACAGTCTAGCCCACAAACTCAGCTCCTCTGCCGCTAACCTCCTCACTATGCCTCATTCTCGCCTGTCCCACCGCTGACTCCTGGCCCAAGTTCTACCTCTGACCTGGAATGCCCTCCCTCCTCACATCCGACAAACTAGCTCCCTTCCCCTATTCAAAGCCTTACTCAGAGCTCAGCTCCTCCACGAGGCCTTCTCAAACACCACTCCTCCTCCCCTCCCCATCGACCCTACTCCCTCCCTCTGTTCTACCACCTTCCCCACCCCACAGCCCTTTGTATATTTGTACATATTTATTACTCTATTAATTTTATTAATGATGTGTATATATCTATAATTATATTTATCTATTTTGACGGTATTGATGCCTATCTACTTGTTTGGTTTTGTTGTCTGTCTCCCCCTTCTAGACTGTGAGTCTGTTGTTGGGCAGGGATTGTTTCTATCTGTTGCCAAATTGTACTTTCCAAGCACTTTGTCCAGCGATCTGCACACGGTAAGCCTTCTCAGTACATACTATTGAATGACTGAATCACAGAAAGGGAATGAGATTAGTCTGTTGATGTTGTCATAGGAAGGAGTCCCATAGTGGGAACCACATGGGAGTGGGTAGTCATTTAGGTTGTGGGGGCCAGGATCACAGGGGCCCACAGTCCCGGCCTTCCGAGATTCCCAGACAGTCAGCTGTCTCAGCGGAGCCCCGGTCCCGCCCTCCCAAGGGGAATCCCCTAGGAAATAACCCAGCCATCGTTTGAGGGGACGGCACAAACACCCGGAGAACCGAGAGGGGGAGGGAGGATCCTGACGGCTCTCACCCCTCGCCCAGACCTTCCTGACACCGCCACCAGTGTCCAGGACAGACGAGATGGAGTGAGCCTCTCTCTCAGCAGAGGTCAGTTCTCCCCCTTCTAGACCGTGAGTCCGTTGTTGGGCAGGGATTGTCTCTAGTTGTTACTGAATTGTACTTTCCAAGCGCTTAGTACAGTGTTCTTCAAACAGTAAGCTCTCAATAAATACGATTGAATGAATGAATGCATTAATTAATTAATCGATGGTAATTCCCACATGGGAAGTCCCACATGGGAATGAGCGCATACTGTGTGCAGAGCACTGGACTAAAGCGTTAAGGAGAGGACAATCCAACAGAGTTGGTAGACACGTTCCCTGCCGATAACGAGCTGACAGTCTGGCGGGATGGAAGGATGTTGGGGCGTTGATGAAGGGACGATGGAGGGATGATGGAGGGACGATGGAGTGGTGATGGAGGAATGACGGAGAGCCAATGGAGGGCCAGTGAAAGGTTGTCAGTGAGACGATGGAGGGTATATCCTAGAACAAATAGCGGATGAATGCTGGTCCACGTAGAAAGATCATGCGACTAAGAACCTGAGCAAAGGAAGTGATTCCAGTATTAGTGGCTTGTACTTTGGCACCTTCCACTGTCTTGTCCCTGCTTTTCTGGTCCTGCAAATCCGCTTCCAACATAGGGGCCGAGTGCGAGATTCTACACAGACTCACTACGGGGTATTGGCCTCTCTCCACCCTTCCATACCCAACCCAGGGCACACTCACAAGGGTAGCATGGGGCTAGGGGTCTCCGACCTCTGACAGGCTGGGCTAGTCAACTGTCTTCCCCAGGACACCTGGGTTTGGTCAGCCAAAGAGAGACATCGAGGAGCCCTTAGCCCCTCGCTGCTCTGCGGTGGACAATGGGTTGCTTCTCCAGAGGGCTCCGTCCCCGAACATGAAGCAGCTGCTGCTCTAAGGGGAATTCCTGGAGGACCGGATCGGGGCCCTACCCAGGGACCTTGGGGCCCACGCGACATGAGAACCCTCTGGTCACGTGATTCTTCATCCTTGAAACTGGTCTACAGGATGAAATATTGTCTCAGATGTTGTTCTGCCATCTGCCTCCTTGTTTTCAGTTCCTCTGTTTCTGCTTTCTATGGAGTAGCTGTTTGGGTAATCTGCTGTTTCTCATTCTCCTTTCATCAATCAATCACTCACTCAATCAATCAATTATTGCATTTTTACTGTGTGCTGAACTCTGTACATCACCCCACATAATAGTGTTCATGTGAGTATAACTTTGATTCTGGGACACTGTCTACCACCCAGAACTTCATTGTTCATGGAATTCGTTAAGCAATTACTATATGCCAAGCACTGTTCTAAGCACAGGGGTAGATACAAAACAATCAGGTTTCACACAGGGCTCACAGATAAGTGTGTGTGTCGGGGGGGGGGGGGGGTTCAGATATTGGATCCCCATTTTACACATGAGGAAACGTTTACACATGGAGAAATGAAGTGACTTGCCCAAGGTCAAACAGCAGGGAATTGGCAGAGCTAGGATTAGAACCCAGGTCCTCTGACTTCTGGGCCCGTGCTCTTTCCACTAGACAATGCTGCTTCGCTGATCTTTTCTTGTAGTTTGAGAATAAGTAGTGAACAGTGTTTGATGCTGGTGCAACTCTGCTTCAGAGGCTGTGGTGCCTGGATGGCTTAGTGGATAGAGCACGGGCCTGGGAGTGCCTTCGACACTGTGGATCACCCCCTTCTCCTCAGCACGCTATCCAACGTTGGCTTCACAGACTCCATCCTCTCTTGGTTCTCCTCTTATCTCTCCGGCCGTTCATTCTCAGTCTTCTTTGCGGGCACCTCCTCCCCCTCCCACCCCCTTACTGTAGGGGTTCCTCAGGGTCAGTTCTTGGTCCCCTTCTGTTCTCTATCTACATTCAGTCCCTTGGTGAACTCATTAGCTCTTCGGCTACAACTATCATCTCTAGGCGTATGGCACATAAATATGCATCTCTATCCCTCCCTCCAGGCTCGTTTCTCCTTTTGCCTTCAGGACATCTCACCTGGATGTCCGCCCGCCACCTAAACCTCAACATGTTCAAGGCTGAGCTCCTTATCTTCCCTCCCAAACCCTGTCCTTTCCCTGACTTTCCTGTCATTTTCCCTTCATTGTGGATGGCACTACCATCCTTTCCATCTCACAAGCCTGCAACCTTGGCGTCATCCTCGACTCCGCTCTCTCGTTCACTCCTCACATCAAAGCCGTCACCAAAACCTGCCGGTCTCACCTCCACAACATTGCCAAGATCCGCCCTCTCCTCTCCATCCAAACCGCTACCCTGCTCGTTCAAGCTCTCATCCTATTCCGTCTGGATTACTGTGTCAGCCTCCTCTCCGATCTCCCATCCTCCTATCTCTCCCCACTTCAATCTATACTTCATGCCGCTGTCCGGATTGTCTTTGCCCAGAAACGCTCTGGGCATGTTACGCCCCTCCTCAAAAATCTCCAGTGGCTACCAATCAACCTACGCATCAGGCCGAAACTCCTCACCCTAGGCTTCAAATCTCTCTATCACCTCGCCCCCTCCTACCTCACCTCCCTTCTCTCCTGCTACAGCCCAACCCGCACCCTCCTCTCCTCTGCCGCTAATTTCCTCACCGTTCCTCGTTCTCAACTGTCCCACCGTCGACCCCCGGCCCACGTCATTCCCCTGGCCTGGAATGCCCTCCCTCCCAACATCCGCCAATCTAGCTCTCTTCCTCCCTTCAAGGCCCTACTGAGAGCTCACCTCCTCCAGGAGGCCTTCCCAGACTGAGCCTCCTCCTTCCCCTCGCCCTCCTTCCCCTCCCCATCCTCCCCGCCTTACCTCCTTCCCCTCCCCACAGCATCTGCATATATGTATACATGTTTGTATGTATTTATTACTCTATTTATTTTATTTGTACATATTTATTCTATTTATTTTATTTTGTTAATATGTTTTGTTTTGTTCTCTGTCTCCCCCTTCTAGACTGTGAGCCCACTGTTGAGTAGGGACCGTCTCTATATGTTGCCAACTTGTACTTCCCAAGCGCTTAGTACAGTGCTCTGCACACAGTTAGTGCTCAATAAATACAATTGAATGAATGAATGAATGGTTCAATCTCTCATCCTATCCCGACTGGATCAGCCTCCTCTCTGATCTCGCATCCTCCTATCTCTCCCCACTTCAGTCTATACTTAATGCTGCTGCCCGGATCATCTTTGTGCAGAAACGCTCTGGGCACATTACTGCCCTCCTCAAAAATCTCCAATGGCTGCCTGTCAACCTATGAATCAAGCAAAAACTCAGAGTCGGCTTCAAGGCTCTCCATCACCTCGCCCCCTCCTACCTCACTTCCCTTCTGTCCTTCTACAGCCCATCCCACACCCTTCGCTCCTCCGCCACTAACCTCCTCACTGTAGCTCATTCTCGCCTGTCATCATCATCATCATAAATCGTATTTATTGAGCGCTTACTATGTGCAGAGCACTGTATTAAGCGCTTGGGAAGTACAAATTGGCAACATATAGAGACAGTCCCTACCCAACAGTGGGCTCACAGTCTAAAAGGGGGAGACAGAGAACAAAACCAAACATACTAACAAAATAAAATAAATAGGATAGATATGTACAAGTAAAATAAATAAATAAATAGAGTAATCCATCGACCCCCGACCCACGTCCTCCCCCTGGCCTGGAATGCCCTCCCTCCACACATCCGCCAAGCTAGCTCTCCTCCTCCCTTCAAAGTACTACTGAGAGCTTACCTCCTTCAGGAGGCCTTTCCAGACTGAGCTCCCTTTTTCCTCTCTTTCTCCCCATCCCCCCCGCTCTACCTCCTTCTCCTCCCCACAGAACTTGTATATATATTTGCACACAGATATTACTCTATTTATTTTACTTGCACACATTTATTTATTCTATTTATTTTGTTAATGATGTGCATATAGCATTAATTCTATTTATTCTGACAATTTTGACACCTGTTTACATGTTTTGTTTTGTTGTCTGTCTCCCCCTTCTAGACTGTGAGCCCGTTATTGAATAGGGACCGTCTCTTTATGTTGCCAACTTGTACTTCCCAAGCGCTTAGTACAGTGCTCTGCACACAGTAAGCGCTCAATAATTATGATTGAATGAATAAATGAATGGGAGACAGAAGATCATGGGTTCTAACCCCAGCCTCGCCACTTGTCTGCTGTATGATCTTGGGCAAGTCACTTCACTTCTCTGGACCCCTGTTACTTCATCTGTAAAATGAAGACTAAGACCATGAACCCCAGGAGGGACAGACACTGTGTCCAACCTGATTACCTTGTATCTACCCAAGTGCTTAGTGCAGTGCCTATCACATAGTAAGTGCTTAATAAATACCATTTAGAAAAATACCAACATAAAAATACATTGATTGATCGATTGGTTTAGCAATCTGAGCACCAGTAAAAGATCAAAAACAAAACAAAAATTAATTACTCACTCTGGGGAAAATTACCTTTTTTTGAGCCATACTGTGCACACACATACAGGCACACACACACGCACATACATGCACACAGAGACACACACATTTAGACATGAAACACTCCAACGAAATGCAAAAATAGGAGCGAGGTACATTCTGCAACTTGGTACTTGGGCAGCGTAAAGTTTAGAAGTTTCAGGTCGGTCTCCACAGCAGGGAGACTAGTCAATTCAGAAGCTTATCCCCCACCGATGACATTATTTCCCGGGGAAAATCAGTTCTGACTGACAAAGGTACGACTTTGAGTGTCACTTTCTATTAAGACTTGTGCTGTCCTTCGAAGGGTGGCCTCAGCTCAGGAGGCAAAAGACTAATCTAGTCTGATCCAGTCTGTCTGTGGAAACAAGGAGCTTGTTCTAAATAAGCGTTATAGATGTTTTTTATTTCTCCTAGGGAGGTCTGTGGGTGAAACAAACATTTAGATGCAAAGATCTGGTCTCTGAAAGATGCTGGGGTCATTCACTGTGACCATGCTAACTTCAGCAGGCAAAGAATGGTAACTTCACATCCCCAAGATGGAAGCCATCCCTGCCCAGCCCCCTCCCCAGGGTGGCCTTCACGTCCCTTCTCCTCAGGCTGTAGATGAGGGCAGTGCAGGGCGGGGGGCACCATGGCATAAAACACGGCCACCAATCTGAGGTTGAATATGAATCTGAGGGTGGCTTCAAGTAAGCACAGAAATAAGTCGTGACGAACAGAGTGACAACGCCGAGGTGAGGCAGGCAGGTGGAGACGGCTTTGGCCCGGTCCTTGTTGGCCAGTATTCTCAGCACAGCCTGGAAGATGTGCACGTACGAGGCAATGATGAAAATGAAGCAGATGACGACTAACACTACCCCGGCGGTGATGCTCACATCGATGGCGACGTGGTCCTCGGAGCAGGTGATCTTCAGCAGGGAGGGGACGTCACAGAAAAACTGCTGGACGATGTTGGACCCACAGAAGGACAGGGAGAAGGTCGAAGCTGAAAACGAGACTCCAAACTGGCCACCAGTGAGCCACTCTGTTCATGAAGTCCTCGTAGCGCAGGGGAAGGCGTAGCAGTCATAGGACATCAACCGTGAGGACAAAATATTCCGGACTTGGAAAGAAAACCCCCATAAAGACCTGTATGACACAGCCGAGTGAGGAGATGGATCTCTTGTTGGTCAGGGAGTTACGGATGGATTTCGGGACAGTGATGGAGATGTAGCAGAGGTCGACAGATAAGTTCCTGAGGAACAAGTACATTGGGGTGTGGAGGTGCCGGTCGAGGACAGTGACGACGACCATGAGGAGAAGCCCCATCAGGTTCGCCAGGTAGACCAGGAGGAACAGCGTGGCATGGACCAGCTGCAGCTCCCGGACCTCCGAGAAATCCAGCAGAAGGAATCCCGTCACCTTGGAGACGTTGGGCATATTTGGGAGGCAGCATTGACTTTCTGCAGTGGATGAGGGAAGAGCCAAAGTTAGAGTCCATTGATGAAATGAATGAGGAAACTGACAGGACATTCTGTATGGAAAGGAGAAAGTTATTGAATTCAAAATGATCTTAGAGTCTCATATCCAGCAGGGATAAGGAAAGATTCAGATTTTCACATTAATTTGGTCGATTTAAAGGGAATTCCTGAGATTGACTCTTCTCCGCCACCCCAACAGAGTTGGTAGACACATTCCCTGTCCACGTCGAGTTTACAGTCTAAAGGGAGGTCTTTTTCTATCTTCGTCTTCAACCCTCCCCAGTGCCTGAACTTGTTTGCTGCTTCCACTACCCAATACGTCTCATTCACACATACACACACAAACACACCGCTTCTAGTACGGGGAACCTGATTACAGCATCTCCTGTAAAGTGGAAAATGGATTCGTTCAGTAATATTTATTAAGTGATTACTGTGTGCAGAGCACTGTACTAAATGCTAGGGAGAGTACAATAGAATAATGAACAAATCTACATCTCTATCCCTGCTCTCTCTCCCTCCCTTCAGGCTCGGGTCTCCTCCTGCCTTCAGGACATCTCCATCTGGATGTCTGCCCGCCACCTAAAGCTCAATATGTCCAAGACTGAACTCCGTATCTTCCTTCCAAAACGCTGCCCTCTCCCTGACTTTCCCATCACTGTAGACGGCACTACCATCCTTCCCATCTCACAAGCCCGCAACCTTGGTGTCATCCTCGACTCTGCTCTCTCGTTCACCCCTCACATCCAATCCATCACCAAAACCTGCCGGCCTCACCTCCGCAACATCGCCAAGATCCGCCCAGTCCTCTCCATCCAAACTGCTACCCTGCTGGTTCAATCTCTCATTCTATCCCGACTGGATTACTGCATCAGCCTCCTCTCTGATCTCCCATTCTCCTATCTCTCCCCACTTCAGTCTATACTTCACGCTGCTGCCCGGATCATCTTTGTTCAGAAACGCTCTGGGCATGTTATTCCCCTTCTCAAAAATCTCCAGTGGCTACCAGTCAACCTACACATCAGGCAAAAACTCTTCACTCTCGGTTTCAAGGCTCTCCATCACCTCGCCCCCTCCTACCTCACCTCCCTTCTTTCCTTCTACAGCCCAGCCCGCACCCTCCACTCCTCTGCTGCTAACCTCCTTACTGTGCTTCATTCTCTCTTGTCCCGCCGTCGACCCCCGGCCCACGTCATTCCCTTGGCCTGGAATGCCCCCCTCCGCACATCCACCAAGCTAGATCTCTTTCTCCCTTCAAATCCCTACCGAGAGCTCACCTCTTCCAGGAAGCCTTCCCAGACTGAGACCCCTCCTTCCTCTCCCCCTCCCCATTCCCCCACCCTACCTCCTTCCCCGCCCCACAGCACCTGTATACATGTTTGCACAGATTTATTACTCCATTTATTTTACTTGTACATATTTACTATTCTATTTATTTTGTTAATGATGTGCATCTAGCTTTACTTCTATTTATTCTGATGACTTGACACCTGTCCACATGTTTTGTTTTGTTGTCTGTCTCCCCTTTCTAGACTCTGAGCCCGTTGTTGGGTAGAGACCATCTCTATATGTTGCCAACTTGTACTTCCCAAGCGCTTAGTACAGTGTTCTGGACACAGTAAGCGCTCAAAAAATACAATTGAATGAGTGAATGAATGAAACAGACACTGTTCCTGCCCACAACTATCTTACAGTTTAGAGGAATAATGGATTGTACTTGGGGTGATTTCACTGGCTTCAGTGCCATCCACCTGTTTTAACTCTCCCCCTCATTATCAGCTTTATTCAACCAACCCTCCAAAAAGAACCTTCTTACCATGACTCGTTATTGATGCTTCCTCCACCGACCTCTGGCTCCCACCCTTCCTTTGGCCTGGAAATCCACCCTATACAATTCCCCAGCTCAAAGATAGCCCACTCTCAGAAACCCTCTGGAATTCTACCTTCTCAAGGTAGATTTAGCTAATTCACTTCTTCCCACCATCTTTCAGTGACCATCTCCAGACTTAATGCATCGACGTACCCTCAGGATATTGCTGCTGAATGTAAGGTTCAGTACTCTAGACTGTAAGCTCCTTGAAGTAATATATCTACCAACTTATTTATATTGTATTCCTTCAAGCATTTAGTACAGTTCTCTGCACACAGTAAGTGCTCAATAAATGTCTTCGAATGGGTGACTGATGAATGTCTGCGAGCTCCTTTTGGGCAGGGAACATGTCTATCGACTCTTTTATAGGGTGCCCTCCGCAGCACTCAAAATAGCACTCTGCACACATTAAGCACTCAAAGACATGATTATCAAGAGCTAATAATTATAATAGTAATAATAATAGTATTTATTAAGGGCTTACTGTGTGCCAAGCACTTTTCTAAGCGCTGGGGGAGATAGAAGGTAATCAGGTTTTCCCACCTGGGGCTCATAGTTTTAATCCCCATTTTACAGATGAGGTAATGGAGGCCCAGAGAAGTTAAGTGAATTGCTTGAAGTCCCACAGCTGACAAGTGGTGGAGCTGGGATTAGAACCCATGACCTCTGACTCCCATGCTCATGCTCTTTCCACTCATCCAGGCTGCTTCTCATCCACATATCCTTTGTTCCATTCTTTTCTCCTCCCAGTTGAAAATGACATTTTTCCTATCTTGCCTATTACATTGGGAAGTCTTTGAGGGCAAGGATCATGCCTTTTTCCTCTCTCTTTATGGTATTTCCTAAGCTCTCATTATGTGCCAGGCACTGTATTAAGCTCTGAGGCAAATACAAGAAAATTGGGTGGGTCGCACTCTCCGTCCCACACAGGGCTCACAGTCTCAGTCCCCAATTTACAGATGAGGGACTGAAGCACAGAGAAGCGAAGTGACTTGCCCAAAGTTACCCAGAATAGAAGCAGCCTGGCCAAGTGGAAAGAGGAAAGGCCTGGGTTCTAATTCGAGCTCTGCCAATTGCTTACTGTGTAACCTTGGGCAAGGAACTTATCTTCTCTGTGCCTCAGTTCTCCTGTTCTCCCTCCTATTCAAATTGTGAGCCCCAAGAGGTACAGGGATTGTGTCCAACCTAATTAACTTGTCCAGTGCTTAGAACAGTGTTTGACACATAGTAAGTGTGTAACAAACACCATTAAAAAATAAAAAAGAGAGGGAGCAGTTATTAGAACCCAAGTCCGCTGACTCCCAGACCATGCTCTGTTCACTAGACCACACTGCTTCTCTCTTGCATCCTCCCAGGAACTGCAGGGGGAGAAAGTCCTGTGAGGAGGAATTGGTGACAAAATATCTGGCTGGTGCAGTCTCAGTCCTACCCTCTTGTCCCTGCCCGGAGGGTTGAGCTGATGGTTGAAGTCACCACGGCACAGGGCTGATGCCATGCCATAACGTCCTAGCCCAGGAGCCATGGTAGCTGGGGTCTAGGAGGTGCATGGAGGGGGTCAGAGGGCTAACAGACAGGCAAATACTTTCTCTCTGCCTGTGTATGCAGTCCTGGTTCCAACTCCACCTTGGACCCCGGGTATGAACGTCTTCCCAGAGTGACCCTCACACTCACATCGATTAGCCTGATGATCCCTCCCTGACCCTTCCCACCCTCCGTCACTCTCAACGGGCCAGCGTGGGGCTGGGGGACTCCTGACCCGCTCTGGGTTGGGCTGGTTCCCCCTCTTTCCTGGGACTCCTGGATGCAGTGGCAAGGGATAGAAAGCGAGGAAGCGTCAGCCTCTCTCTGCTCTCCTGCGGACACTGAGACACACTTTCCGGACAGTGCCCCTGTCCCCTTAGATAAAGCCACAGCTGCCCCTAGGGGGATCCCCATAGGACCGGATCACGGCGGCTCGTCCCCACGGTCTTTGAGTCCCCACAGAGATGAGGATCCGGTGATGGCACTTTTCTGCAGAGTTCCCATGGCAACAGCAGCCTAACGGTTCCCACTGTTACTGAACACCTGGGTCAAAGGGTGGGCGCTTCAGCTTCTTTTTTTTTCCTCAGTGGTACCTGTTCAGCGCTTACTACATACCAGGCACTGTACTAAGTCCTGGGATCTGATATAAGCTAATCGGGTTGGACATAGTCCCTGTCCCACATGGCTCTCACAGTCTCAATCCCCATTTTACAGATGAGGGAACTGAAGCCCAGAGAAGTGAAAAGACTTGCCCAAAGTCACACAGCAGAAAGGTAGCAGAGCCTAGATTAGGACCCAGGTTATTCTGACTCCCAGGTCCATGCTCTATCAACTCGGCCACGCGGCGTCTCTGAGTTTCATCTTGTTCATGAACTCAAACAATCAATCGGTCATTTAATCAGTTGTATTTTCTGACGTCTTCTGATTACAAATCTAGAGAGAACGAGAAATGAACCTAAATCCATCCTAAAACCCTCCTCCGGGCTGGTTTGGGGGATCAACCCAGAGAAGCAGCATGAAGAGCAGCATAGCTTCATGGCAAGATCACGGGCTTGGGAGTCAGAGGACGTGGTTTCTAATTCCAGGTCTGCCACTTGTCTAATGTGTGACCTTGGTCAAGACACTTAACTTCTCTGGGTCTCAGTTACTTCATTCGGAAAATGGGGAATAAGACTGTGAACTCCAAGTGAAACAACCTGATTACATTGTACCTACCCCAGGACTTAGAACAGTGCTTGACATATAGTAAGCGCTTAACAAATGCAATTATTATTGTTATTATTATTATTATTATTATTATTATTATTATTATTATTATCAGTTTGGGAGAGGCTAAGGGGTTCTAATAACGGGGTGATAGGAAAGAATCTGAGTGTGCACGACAGGAAAATCCCTGGTTTCAGAAGGAATAGGTAATAGCCTAGGGTTCATCCTCTTCTATCTCATAGGTGAGACACTGTACCAAACTGGAGTGAGGAGGTTAGTGCATTCTCTCCTCTGAATGGCTCTGTCCTCTTTCAAAATATCTCAGTAATGGAAAATGGAGATATTATCTGTCAGCCCATATTTCCTCCTCCCCGTTTCCTGTCCATATGAGCACAGATTTCCCCATTTTCAAAGCCCTTCCATCATACCACCACTTCCAGGATGCCTCTCACGATTCACTTTTCTTCTCTGAAATTAATCTTCTCCCAACTAGCAATCGGCATTTTAGACCACTTCTCTATTTTTGCACTCACACCCACCATTATAGTTTTGTACATAGTGGCTTCCATAAAGTGTAGTTTTAAAGCATACAGTCATCTATTTACCATTCTTTCCATTCTTTTATTTGTCCTCTCATTAATTAATTCTGTGCCTATCTCCCCTGTTATATTTTAAGCTCTTGGAAAGCAGGGAAGGTGTTTAATTTATTTTGATCTCTCTGAAGGGTGCACTACAATACTTTATACCCAGGTTGCATTCAACAAATATCACTGAATGACTGATGGATGGATTGATTGGAAGATGGATCCATGGATGGGTAGTTGGATGGATGGATTGATGGAAGGGTGGTGGGTAGATGGATGGATAGATGGGTGGATGGATGGATTGTCTGTTGTGTGACATTATGCAAGGCACTTCATTTCACTGTGTCTCTGTTATCTCATCTGTAAAGTGGGAATTGAAACTGTGAGCACCATCCGGGATAGGGACTGTGTAAAACCTGATTAGCTTGTATCAGCCCCAGCACTTAGTACAATGCCTTGCACATAATAAGCGCTTAACAAATACCACTATTATGATTATTATTATGGATGGATGGATGGATGGAAGGACGGACGGATGGATGGTCAGACGGTTGGATGGATGGAAGAACGAATGGATTAGAGACAAGGATTTGATCAGTCAAATTCATTCATTCATTCAATCGTACTTATTGGGCACTTACTGTGTGCAGAGCACTGTACTGAGCACTTGGAAAGTACAATTCAGCAACAAGCAGAGATAATCCCTTCCCACAATCGGCTTACAGTCGAGAAGGGAGAGACAGGCATCAAAATAAGTAAACAGGCAGTCAAATGTGAGGGACAGTTTCCATGAGTGCGTCCTTTCTCTCTGTCACCCTCTGATTTTCTGAGTTTCATAACCACCAAGAGTGATCTTAAAATTCATAGAATTACTGTTATTATCAGTAACAGTTTCAACATTATCATTATCGAATTTATTAAGCATTTACTTACAAAAGACTGCCAAGTGATGGAGTAGAAACAAACTAATCAGATCAGACACATTTCCTGATCCACAGGGGCTCAGAGTGTAAGAGAAAGAGAGAGAACATATTGAATCCCGATTTTACAGAGAGACCCAAAGAGATTAAGAGGCTGGACCAAAGTCATACAGCAGGCTGGTGGCAGAACCTGGCCGACCTTTCAAACCTCATGACTCCCTGCCATATGCCCATTCCCCTAAACCATGATGCCGCCCGACAATCACTTATCATTCATTCATTCATATTTATTGAGTGCTTACCCTGTGCAGAGCATTGTACTAAGCTCTTGGAAAGTACCATTTAGAATAAAGAGAAACAATCCCTGCCCAAACCGGGCTTACAGTCATTTGTCCTATCAGCCTCTGTCCCAGGTATTGACAAATCCTCAGATGCTGGACTTTCTCTTGGACAGCTCTTTATATGAATACCCTCATGGTCAGAACCTTGATGAGGAATGGAATAGTCAGTAAAAGGAAACAGAAATTTTGTCCTTTAGACCAGGGAGGAGGAATCTCCCCTTTAGGACTCTCCCCAGGGCGGCCTTCATGTCCCGGTTCCTCAGGCTGTAGATGCGGGGGTTTAGGGTTGGGGACACCATGTTGCAGAACACGGACACCAGCAGGTCCAGGGTCGAGGGCGAATCTTGCACGGGCTTGAGGTAGGCAACAGATCCAGTCAAGACAAAGATGGTGAAGACGGCGAGATGGGGCAGGCAGGTGGAGAAGGCCTTGGCACGGCCCTCGGCGGCCCGCATCCCAATCACAGTACGGAAGATGTGCACGTAGGAGATGATGATGAAGTCGAAGCCGATGACACCTAAAGCTACCCCACCGGTGACACTGACATCGGTCCTCGGAACAGGAGATCTTCAGCAGGGAGGGGACGTCACAGAAGAAATATTCGATGATGTTGGACGCACAGAAGCTCAGGGAGAAAGTCAAAGCTGATAACGAGACCCCAAACACCACTCCGCTGAGCCAGGAGGAGGCCACCATCTTTCCACATGCTGGCAGTTTGAATGGAGAGGAAAGGGCAGATTTTAGCTATGTTGTGAAGGTGGGCCCTACAGGAGTAGTGATGGATTGAATATGGTGGTTAATTATTGCCTCTAAATGGGCCTTTCAGCAGCCCCTGCACCTGCATGCACTAGATGAAATTTTGAATCTCTTTACTCTATGTGCCTTGAGATTCTCAAAGAGGGAGGTATTTATGGAAGCCTCCCCACCCCCAGGAAATACAAGAAAATGTAGGGGACTTATTTTAAACCAATTACTATAATATTAATAGCTGATTAGTAGCTGATTAATTAATCAACTGACTTTATATATCTGGGTTTGGAAAATGAGACTTGGGCTTGTTTCAGCAACAAATATACTAAAATTGGAATAATACAGGGAAGCCTGAAGAAGAAGGCAATGGTAAACGACTTCTGTATTTTTACCAAGCAACTCTATGGATACACTATCAGAATGATTGCAGTTGGAGACTGGGATGTTCTGGGAGAGATGTGACCATGGAGTGCCTTCGGGCTGGAGAGGACTCAACAGCACCAGACAAGACAAGACAGAAGATTAGCACGGGCTCTGCTCAAGGACGATGCCCCAATAAATGACGTTTCCCATATTTTTCATCTCGTCCCACTAGGTGTTTTCATTCAGTAGGGCAAAGTCTCTGAAAGAGACAGATTCCGACTCCAGTCTGACCTCACTCCAAAGCAGCCTGTCCCAACAGTCCTGACTCCTCCCTAAACACTTAAGCACTCGCATGAGCTGCGTTTTGGGGGCTGCAATTAGCTGTAGTTAGTTCAGTGGGGGAGAAGAAAGGAGAAAGTGGGTGGCAGTGGATTTCAGAAGAACCTGACTGGACTTGATCTTCATCATTGCAATTAGCCTGGACCACTGATTTAAGGGAATTGCCTTGCCACAATTGCACCAGACTCCTGGCGTCCTTGACTTCTGGAAAGGAGTTGGTTATGATGATGATGATGATGATGATGATGATGATAATGATGATGATGGCATTTATTAAACGCTTACTGTGTGGCAAGCCCTGTTCTGAGCGCTGGGGAAGTTACAAGGTGATCAGGTTGTCCGACAGGGGGCTCACAGTCTTAATCCCCATTTTCCAGATGAGGTAACTGAGACACAGAGAAGTTAGGTGACTTGCCCAAAGTCACACAGCTGACAACTGGCAGAGCTGGGATTTGAACCCATCACCTCTGACACCAGGGCTCCTTAGTAAATCAATCAGTCAGTGGCATTTCTTGGGGGCCTGCTGATTGCATAGTGTGAGAAAGTACCTCAGAGTGAGTAGACAATGCTCTCTGATTTGTTCCCTTTCAGGCAGCACATATACGAAAATTCAAACGATGTATAGAACATTGGAATGGAACCTGAATAAAAATGACATGCAAATCTCTGAAGCGTTCCAAAGATTTTCCTTGTCCATCATTCAGTTGGATAATATCTCAGAAAAGGACATAGTCCAACTCCAATCTGGCCTCACTCCAAGCAGCCTTTCCCTACGTTCTGACTCCTTCCCAGACATTTCAGCATTGACATGGGGCTTTGCAGCTGCATTTAACCTCAGAGACTGCTGCCATTGAATCTGGTTTGTAGACTATAAGCTCCTTTAGTGCAAGAGATCATGTCTACACACCCCAAAGTATTATGCATTTCCAGGTTCTAGACTTAACCTTGTAATTCACTACTCCGAGAGTCTCTCGGGGGATACACTTATGAGCCCTTTCACTCCCTCCTTCTCAGGGCATTTCGTAAATGCTTCCCACTCATAATCTGCCAAAATCCAGTGCAGAGAGTGAGATGATTAGAGAAGAGAGGGTGAGAGAGACAGAGAGAGATTTTCATCTCAGTATCTCCTTCTGTTCTTATGGACAAGTCCAGATCTAGTTAAAACCTGTACAACTCAGCACCTTGGTAGAAGGGGCTTGGGCAACATCAGTCCCTCCAAGGACTTGAGTTCTACTCATCCGAGACGATCGGGTCTAGCTCTCAAAGTCTTGGTGTCTCTGAGCTTTCATCTGTCTATTTGTGTCTCGGTCTGGGTTGTCATGACTTTTTGCACTTTGTCAACTCCCTCTTTCACAACGATGGCTGTAAATCCCATGGATTCCTGCTCAAATCCTAGTAGTGTGCATGGAGGAGGAGGCTCTCTGAAGAGTGAGAGACTCAGCTGCATAGAGGGAGGCAGTAGCGGGGATTCCCTCCTTTTGGTTCACTTTTCCTCAACATTCCCTTCCCTGTGATATCACAAACTGATGCTTTTGTCAGGACACGAGAGCAGCCTGCTCAATCCCCTGCATGGGTGAGTACGGAGAGGTCAGTGGGTTAATCAGTCTGTATAATATCTCACATCTTTCCTGTATGCAGAACCCTGCTCTTGATGCTGATGGCAGGGGCCCAGAAAGAAAAATGTCTGGTATCCTACCCAAAGGCTGCTGATGGTGGGCAAAGAATCAAGCCATAGACATCGCAGCCCAGCCAATACCACGTAAGTGGACACTAAGCTCCTTTTGATCAGGGAAAGTGTATGCCAACTCTGTTATATTGTACCCTCCCAAGCACTTAGCACAGTGCTTTGCACACAGTAAACACTTAATAAATATGATTGAATGAGTGGAGAGAGTGAGAAAATGAGAGAAAGCACGAGAAAGGGACGGAAACTCTGTGTGTGTGTGTGTGTGTGTTTGTGTGTGTGTGTGTGTGTGTGTGTGTGTGTGTGTGTATGATGATCCTGTACCCTTGTGACTCTGACTCTAATATTGCGGTATTGCAGACCTGGGATAAAGAAAAGCTTGGCTAAATTCATTCAATCGTATTTACTGAGCACTTACTGTGTGCACAGCACTGTACTAATCACTTATGAGGCTGGCAATGAGATACTAGGAAACTGTCCTTGGACTTTATGATGTTGAATCGCTGTCGCCCCATGCAGAAGTTCCCCACTTCAATAGCACTTGATATTGACGGAAAAATCTTCAAAAAATCCAGAAAACGAACCCAAACATCAAAAGGGGAAGGTTGAGATACTGGGAGACCATATTATGTGTTAGGATGTACATAAAAGCAAATAGGTGATACCAGAGTGGAACGAACCTGGAGTGAAGTAGTGACCACAGTGTCTGGTGGGGACTATTTCACATGTTTCCCACTTGCTTCAGTCTTGGGATATCCTGGGTAAGGAGTGTAGCCAGCTTGGCTTAATGGAATGAGCATGGGCCTGAGAGTCAGAGGACGTGGGTTCTAATCCCGACTCCACCAAGTGTCTGCTGTGTGACCTCGGGCAAGCCACTTAACTTCCTAGGCCTCAGTTACCTCATCTGTAAAATGGGGATTAACACTTTGAACCCCAATTAGGAAAACCTGATTGCCTTGTATATCCCCCAGTGCTTGGCAAAAAGTAATGCTTAACAAATACCATTATCATTATTATTATCATTATTATTATTCGTTGGTCTCCAAGTCCTTCCAATCAGTCTGTGGTAGGGATCCAGGACAGTCAGCCATGCAACTGCTTGGAAAATCCCTACTGACTGTGTTTATGGTGTGTGAATTTTACCTTGTGGATCAGAGTTTTCTTCTCACAGTTATCTTGGAGTGTGCCTGTATCTGTTTCTCTGGGTAGTTTTTCTCATTTGTCTCACATGATGGTGTGTCTGTGCACTGTGCACTGTGGAAGCTCAGGCTTCTGGAAAGAAGGGATTGGGGGCCGAGGCAGGGATGGAGACTAAGAGGTCCCTGTACCCCTGCTGTTTGCTCGCTGCCTTTAGTTTCTCCCCTACACAAGCCCTACCTCACTTCCCACCCCATCATGCCCAGACAGATTTTTTCTGTCTGGGCAAGGGTCTATGGTGTGGTACGGACTGTCAGGTAATCACAGGCATTTTAAGTCACTCCTCCAGATGTGTACAGAGATGGAGTTGATGATGTCACATTCTCAGTAGAAAGTGTCTGTGAAAAACATATCCAGTCTCATTGGTTATTCATTCATTCATTCATTCATTCATTCAATCGTATTTATTGAGTGCTTACTGTGTTCAGAGCACTGTACTAAGCGCCTGGGAAGTACAATTTGGCAACACATAGAGACCGTCCCTACCCAACGGTGGGCTCATATTGCAGGCTGTGATATGCTGCTGGTTCCCACCAGAGGACTTCAGGGAGATCCGCTCCCTCCCCACCTGGTTCAGAGATCTCCCACAGTGGATAGGTCCTCTTCCTCGAGTCAGCTTCAGATGAAAAGGACAGTGATCACATTGAGGTGGCACTCAGCTGAAACAGCCTCATGCCTCTGATGCTCCCAGGACAGCTGATGCTTGGGACAGCCAAGATGGTGCCCTTATCAGACCTCCATACAAAGATGGGTACCTACATAGGCTGAGTCAACACTGCACCCATCTCTGGAACAACTATATTTAGTTTTATTATCTCGTGTATCCCTGTCCTTCGTCACTCTCAGAAATAAATGAATCTTTAAAAAGTGTGTGACTTTAAAATTTGAAGCACTGGAGAGCTTTTCCCATCATCTTTATCCTCTATAATCCCCTTAGCTTGGGGATCAGCAGGGATCAGCTTGGTATTTGTGGGGGTCCAAATTTCTCTTTGCTTAGGGCTGGGCCATTGGCTGATTCAAGATGAGGGTTTCAGTTTATCTCTCCCTTCCTTAGGGAATGTCGGAGATCTGATGTGGCCTCCCCCATCTACAAAGGGTGACTGCCTGGCCTGTGAGGGGTGGAGGGTGGCTCATTGATCCCACACCTCAGGCATAAAATCATCATCCCAGCTCTAAACTGGATCTTCTGGTATTTCTCGAGGACAGCAGTTGTGGGTTTTTTTCACTCCTTGACGGGTGAAAGGCTGAAAGTTATCCATTGATGATTATCAGTCAATCAATCAGTGATATTGATCCCCTCCAGACTGTAAGCTCACTGTGGGCAGGAAAGCGCTTAATACAGTGCTCTGCACCAGTAAGTGCTCAGTAAATACTAGGTGAGTATGAGGAGAGCACAGCATTAAGTGTTTGAAACAGCTCAATATAATAGAGTTGGTAGACAAATTCCTTGCTCATAATGAAATTACTGTCTTGAGGAAAATCTCTGGAAAATTGAAGATTTTGGCTTGGGGAAAAACATCTTTGCCAGGCAACTCATGCTAGCAGATTAAGTGTTTTCCTTCCCCTTCTGTGATTTCACATCAGTTACACCTCCAACAGAAACCTAGATACTGTCTTAACCAGGCTCTTAATTTTTACTGCAGCTGAGGAAGGTTTTCCCTCTTTGTTTCAAATTTAGGTCAACTTACGTGATATTCAGTGATGTGGGGCTAAGGTTAGTGACCACTCTAGATTCAACATCCCCTGAGGCAGATATGGTATCACAAACTCTTCATTCACTCATTCATTCATTCAATCGTATTTACTGAGCACTTACTGTGTGCAGAGCACTGTACTAACCCCCTGAAAGTACAATTAAGCAATAAAGTGAGACAATCCCTGCCTAGACACAGTGGATAGTGCTATATTGGCCTCAAGTGCCATGATAAAGATAAAGTCCCAAGCCTAACGAAATCAAAATTAGGATTTCATTAATATCACAAATGGAAAGATTGTAAAAGAGAGTACTAGAGGAGAAGTTGGTGAGGTAATGTTAACAACCTTTGATAGTTTAAGACAGTCAATAAAACAAGAGATTAAATTACCAGATCATGGGATTATGGTCTGTGCAGGCTGAGTACCCTACTTGGGGAAAACTGAGAAACCAACTTTAAGACTAAAATCACCAGAGATTATGCTCAGGACCGAATGCACCAAGACTAAGTTTCTTTTTTACCTCACACGTAGTTTGAAGAGAAAAAATTCAATTATATTTATTGAGCTCTTACTGTGTGCAGAGCACTGTACTCAGAGTTTGGAAAGTACAATTTGGCAACAAATAAAAATAGTAATAATAATGGTATTTCTTAAGAGCTTATTATGTGCAAAGCACTGTTCTAAACTGTATCAGCCTCCTCTTTGTTCTCCCATCCTCCTGTGTCTCCCCACTTCAATCCATACTTCAAGCCACTGCCCGGATCGTCTTTGTCCAGAAACGCTCTGGGCATGTTACTACCCTCCTCAAAAATCTCCAGTGGCTATCAATCAACCTACGTATCAGGGAAAAACTCCTCACCCTCGGCTTCAAGGCTCTCCATCACCTCTCCCCTTCCTAACTCACATCCCTTCTCTCCTTCTACAGCCCAGCCTGCACCCTCCATTCCTCTGCCGCTAATCTCCTCACTGTGCCTCGTTCTTGCATGTCCAGCCATCAACCCCCAGCCCACGTCCTCCACCTGGCCTGGAATGCCCTCCCTCTGCACATCCGCCAAGCTAGCTCTCTTCCTCCCTTCAAAGCCCTACTGAGAGCTCACCTCTTCCAGGAGACCTTCCCAGCCTGAGCCCCCTCCTTCTTCTGCCCCTCCTTCCCTTCTCCATCCTCCCCGCCTTACCTCCTTCCTCTCCCCACAGCACCTGTATATATGTATATATGTTTGTACGTATGTATTACTCTATTTATTTATTGTATTTGTACATATTTATTCTATTCATTTTGTTTTGTTAATATGTTTTGTTTTGTTCTCTGTCTCCCCCTTCTAGACTGTGAGCCCGCTGTTGGGTAGGGACCGTCTGAATATGTTGCCAACTTGTACTTCCCAAGCGCTTAATATAGTGCTCTGCACACAATAAGCACTCAATAAATACGATTGAATGAATGAATGAATGAAATTATCCCTACCCAACACACAGTCTAGGCTCACAGTCTAGAAGGGAGCAGATAGACAACAAAACAAAACAAAACAAGTGGATAGGCATCAATAGCATCAATACAAATTAATAGAATTGTATATACACATCATTAATAAAATAAGGAGAATAATAAATATGTACATATATACACAAGTGCTGTGGGGTGGGAGAGGTAGAGCAAAGGGAGGGATTAGGCTGATTGAGGAGGGAAGGATGAGCAAAGGAAAAGAGAGGCTCAGTCCGTGAAGGCCTACTGGAGGAGGCGAACTTTCAGTAGGGCATCAGCAAATGGTGATTATTGCTGTTCAATCTCAAGGACAAGAGGCAAACAAACCCTTCCCCAGCTCAGCCCCTATTAAAGCTCAGCTCCACCCCTACTGCTGCCAGGGCTGGGGGCAGTCCAACCTATTGGCTGAAAGTCAGTGATCTCCCAGAATATTCCAAATGACTCTTGGAGAGAGAATCTAACCCGAGTCATACTGAGACCTTACTAATTCTGCCACCAGGTAGATAGTTTAAGTGGGGGTGAAAAAATTCACCCAGCAGCCAAATTCCATTAATTCCTTTTACTAGTTCTATCTCCTGGTCTGACCTATTTGTGACCCAGCATGAAATGGATGAGAACATCTCTCACTGGGGCCCTCAGGCTCTCAATGTTGGGACCCGGCATCAGGCAGGAAAGACTAGTATGAGACTGGCTCCGAGCTCCCTTCCCTTGTCTTTTGCTCCTCCCTACCACATTTCCTAATGGGCTGCCGGGAGCCATCCAAAATCTTCTCCAACAGAAGGGAATGATGTCAGGTAAACACCTCCTGTTGGGATGTTCCGGAGTGCAGAGTCTCTTGGGCAGAGAAGATTGCAGATCCTTGTCACAAACTCTTACATTGTGAGGCAGAGGAGGGACTGTTCCACTTCCAGGGTTAGGCCTGGCTTTAGGAGGCAGGACTTGGGAGAACAGAAGTTAAGACTTGGGTGGGGCACTGAACTGGATTTCCTTTTGTGCTTTAGGCTCAGAAAGGAAATATAAATTTCCATCTGGCCCGGCTTCTCAGGAGTCAAAGCTCTATACTTCAAAATCACCCCTGCTGCTCTGCCCAGAGGACCTGAAGCCTCTTCTCCTTCTGGCTACTACACGTGCTTCTTCACCCACTTAGATAGACACAGTTGGACGAAGAAAGACCATGTATGCTTTCCACACCGATGCTAGATCATCAAGGGTGTAGCTGTGGCCTGAGAAGATGGGGATTGCATTATGGACAACTTGCAAAGTGCTGTGGCCTAAGGAGGTGGAGCACACTCTGAGTCAAACCTTCAAACACCGTGGGAAGGAAAGTCCCATTGGATGTTTCCTGGGGATGACAAACCTCAAGCAGGTCTTTGATGGAAGGACTGAGAAGTTGGAACATTAATTCCACCACATTCTACTGGGAAGCCACCAGCAACTCCTGCCCTATTCTCCAGGTTAGAGGGAGAGAAAGAGTTTTTCTCCAAACACCCAAGAAAGGACATGGCTGGGTTTAGAAAACAATGAAACGGAGAGGCAGGATCAACCCAGAACTTGGAACGGAAAGAGTAAGGACCTCGGCCCAGACCCCAGGATGCTGAGACATCTGTTAGGGGCTGGGAGAGGAGTAGGATGTCCCTTCTCTTACCTCTGTCTTTTTTTCCTTATTTTCATGTTTCCCTCTCTATGCCTTACCATGTCCATCCCTGTCTCTTATTAAGCCCTGCCTCCAGCCCCTACTCCAAAACACTTGAGCTCCAGGGAATCTAGTTCTGCATGACAGGCCTGGACAGAGATTCCTGAACTGAGCCCTGGGAGGGTGGATTTCTGGGCCTGGACCAGAGAGAGAAACACACACTCGGTTTATCATTCCCCTTAAGCACGAAATGGGGTTGCCAGATCCTTGTTCCTGGCCAGGTTTGGAGTCCACTAACCATGTTAGCCAGAGACCTCAGTCTGGCACACCAGGCTACCATAGGAGACTGTGTCCTGTGCCCATTGACTAAAGCAAGATCTCCATTACCCACAGCCTAGGTCACTTGTTCAGAGACCCCCAACATCTCCTAGCATAAAACCGACAGAGATTGCCAACAGACATTCGGAATCGGGGAGGCCCAATTCCTGGATGACAACACAGGGAAGGGGAGGGTGTCAGAAGGCGGGAGGTGGCCAGCATGGATTATCCGTTAGATGGGAATGCATAGTGAGAACCTACCTGTGAGCCCACAGCCTGGGTGGACAGCACTCCCTGAGGCTGGAGATGGGGCCTGGCAGCCAGACGTATGAGGCAGGCAGGGGGAATGGGAAGATAAGATGCCTAAAAATGACAGTAGATGGCTGGTGAAGAGAATCGATTTTCATATTTCATTCATTAAAAGGACGTCCAGTGGTTGCCTATGCATCTTTGCATCAAATAGGAACTCGTTACCATTAGCTTTAAACTACTCTAACACCTTGCCCTCTCCTACCTTAGCTCCCCGATTTCCTACTACCACCCAACCCACACCCTTCACTCCTCTAATGCCAACCTACCCACTGTGCCTAGATCTTGTCTATCACACTGCTGCCCCCTCACCCATATCCTCACCCTGGTCTGGAACACCTTATCCCTTGACATCTGACAGAAGAAATCTCCCTTGACCTTCAAAGCCTTATTGAGGGCACACCCCTTTGAGAGGTGTTCCATGAGTAGACCATCATTCCTCTTCTTCCACTTTCTTCTTTGCCACCCTTAAACTTAGTTTCACACCCGTTATTTACCTCTCCATCATCCGCACAGCACTTAAGTGAATTACTGTAATTTACTTATTTACATTAGTTTCTGTTTCTCCTTATGGGCTATAAGCTCCATTACGGCAGAGAACATGTCTACCAACTCTGTTGTATTCTACTCTCCCAGGCATTTAGCACAGTGCTCTGCACACAATAAGCCCTCAATAAGTACCAATGATTGATTGTTTGCTGGCAGTGTACTGAGAGTAGAATGCTTTCCTACTATGGCGGAAAAGTATGCTTGGCTCCTAAAGATTCTGAGCACTATGCAGACATCTATCTGTACAGAACACTACATTGAGTGACTGTTATGTGCTGTGCACTGTACTGTACTATCACTTTGTGCAAAGTGCAGTAGTAGTAGTGGTAGTAGTAGTAGTAGATACTTGAAGTACTTGATACTGAATTTCATACAGTGCCCAGTACTTGATTCATGGATTTGGAATATACAGAATAAATGAAGTGACACATTCCCTGCCTACATGGAACTTACTCCCAATGAGGAGTAAACAAAGAAATATTTACAAATCTGCAATAATAAATAAACTGAGCATGAATAGTGATAATGGGTTCATAAGGGCTACCCCTGAAGAGTAACATGGGCCCACTGGGGGCAGCGGTTGGGGGAGGGAGAAAGGAGTAAACCAGGCTCCTGCATGACACTGAAGGCTTTTAATTGAGAGATGGAGAGAGAGAACAGGGTAGCCTCAGGAAAACACATATAAAACAGCAAATCATTGGAATAGAATGAATGGGCTATAAATTGCGGGAAGATTACAGGCTGCATCTAAGGTCAATATCAAGATCTTGGGTGACTTCATGGAATTTGGGGGGTTCAAGGCACTGCTTTAGGGAAAGAGGATCTGCATAAGAAGGATCCTGTAAGAACAAATTTTTAGGTTTTAATGTGGGAAAAAATGTAGCATATATGAGGTTATGAATTAAATAACAAGTTAGAGATCAGGGGCCCCTAAAAACTGGTCATGTAGCAGGGAGAATCAAACGAGCAATCCTGGCTCCACCACTTTCCTGTTCTGTGACCCTGAGCAAATCACTTCACAGTGTGCCTCAGTTAAGTCTTCTCTGAGCCCCTCATGGGACAGGGATTTTTCCACCTGTCTATCTTGTATCTTCCTCAGCATTTATCATAGTGCCTGAAAATAGTACGAGCTTAACAAATACCAATAAAAAACAAAAACAAAAAGGAACGAAGTCCAGCAGCTGGGACTGGGAAGGAGTCAATCAACTCTGGAGTTCATCAGTATGAAGTATCTGTGTGGAGGGTTCGGGGGAGGGGACGAGAAAATACAAAAACTGTTGCACAGACTGTACTGAATTGAAACCAAATCACTGGCTAGAGTTGACTCACGACAGTGCGCATCAGAGTCTCGAGTGGCAAATTGAAATTGGACGATTATAAGAGTAGCACGCACAGTTGGTTATAAAAGCAGGCTCTGGGCCATTGGGGGACTCGTCAGGGGAGAAGGCTGGAAGGAGGTGACATAGTCATTGCAAGAGATCCGGTTTCTAAAGGGGTGCCTGAAACAGATAGTGCATGGATGCCTACTGTGAGCAGAGTGCTCTCCTGGGTTCGTATTGTAGGATAGCACTGTCCTAGGTCCTACTAAGGACCAAGTGTTGTCCTGGAAGTCTATTGAATGCAGAGCACCGTACCGGGTACCTCCGATCTGCAGAGCGCTTTCCTAGGTGCCCACTGAACTCCTCATTTTCCCACGCAAACCCCAACCAATCAATCGCATTTACTGAGCATTTCGTGTATGCAGAGCGCTGTACTAAGAGCTTAGAAGTGTACAATAAAACAATAAATAGCCGCATTCTCTGCCCACAACGAATTTTCAGTCTAGAGGGGGAGACAGATATTAATAAAAATAAATAATTTATTTATTTATTATGTATTTATGTATTTATATGTACATATGTGTTATGGGGCTGGTTTGGTGGGTGACAGAGAAAGAAGGGAACAAGTCAGGGAGATGCAGAAGAGAGTGGGAGAAGACAAGTGAGGGTTCAGTCAGGGAAGGCCTCTTGGAGGAGATATGCTTTCAATCAGACATTGAAGGTGGGGAGAGCAATATTGTTATTACTATTATCATTATTATTAGTATTATTATTATTACTATGCAGTAGATCAGAACCATAGAATTTGCAGAGTGAATTTGATTGGCATGAAGAGTCCATTAAGATTTTGAGTCTACGTCATGCTGTCATGTCTAGGTGTTACAAACCTGAGGGTGTCCTCTCCAATCTATTCCTATGGCCAATGGGGTAAAGCAGGGGCTATATAATAGACCCAGTCCTGTCCAATCTAGTCTGTGGAGCCATGCTGAAGTAACGACATGAAGAGGGAAGACGTTCCAGGCCAAACACAGAATGTGGGAGAGAGGTCGGTGGTGAGACAGACAAGATCGATGTACAGTGAAAAGGTAAGAATCAGAGAATCAAAGTGTGTGTGCTAGGTTGTAGTAAGAGAGAAGAGAGAAGTGGTAAGAGGGGGAAAGGTGATTGAGTGCTGTAATTTTGATTGCAAGGAATTTTTATTTGATGTGGAAGTAGATGGGCAACCACGAGATTCTTGAGGAATGGGGAAGTATGGACTGAATGTTTCTGTAGAAAACTGATCCAGGTATCAGAGTGAAGCATGGACTGGAGTGGGGAGAGAGAGAAGGCAGGAGCCCTATAGAGTAATCAAGGCAGGATAGGATATGTGCTTGGATTTACTTGGTAGCAGTTTGGATGGAGAGCAAAGTGCAGATTTTAGCAATGTTGTGGAGGTTGAAATGACAGGATTTGATGACAGATTGAATATATGGGTTGAATGAGAGAGATGAGTTGAGGATAATGGCAAGGTTATGGGCTTACGAGACAGGAAGGATTATGGTGCTGTCTACAGTGATGGGAAAGTCAGGGGAAGGACACGATTTGGGTGGGAAGACAAGGAGTTCCATTCTGGACATACTAAGTTTGAGGTGATGGCAGATCATCCAAGTAGAGTTGTCTTGAAGGCGGAGGCAGTGTGAGACTGCAGTGAGAGAGTGAGATCAGGGCTGGAGTTGTTGATTTGGGAATTATCCTCAGAGAGGTGGTAGTTGACGCCATGAGAGCAAATGAGTTTTCCAAGGGAATAGGTGTAGATGGGGAATAGAAGGGGACACAGAACTTAACCTTGAGGGACACCCACATTGAGGCAGTAGGAGGCACAGGAGGGGTCCATGAAAAAGATGGAGAATCCTAACCTCCTTCGGACTTTCCCATTACTGTTATGGTTATGGTGGAATGCTGAGGAATAAAATATAAATGAGTTTGAGAGCTTGTTTCAAAGGCGACACAAATACTTTTTTTGGTATTTGTTAAGCACTTACTATGTTCCAGGCATTTTAATGATGATAATAGTAATAATAATAATAATAATAATAATATTAATAATAACTGCAGTATTTGTTAAGCACGTACTGTGTACATCAGGCACTGTACTAAATACTGGGGTGGATACAACCAAATCGGGTTGGACACGGTCCCTGTCCCCCATGGAGATCACAATCTTAATCCCCATTTTACAGATGAGGTAACCAAGCCTCATGACCTTATGATTCTCATCCCTGTGCTCTATCGACTATGCCATACTGCTTCACTATACTAAGCACTGGCATGGATACAAGCAAATTGTGTTGGACACAGTCTCTGTCCCACATGGGGCTCACAATCTTAATCCCCATTTAACAGATGAGGTAACCAAGCCACAGAGAAGTGAAGTGACTTGCCCAAGGTCACACAGCAGACACGTGGAGGAGTCAAGTTAAGAACCCACCGCCTTTGGACTTCCTGGCCCGTGTCCTATCCACTACACCATGCTGCTTCACTGAACTAAGCACTGGAGTAGATACAAGCTAATCAGGTTGGACACAGTCTATGGTGCATATGGGGCTCACAGTCTCAATCTCCACTTTTCAATGAGATAACTGAGCCACAGAGAATTTAAGTGACTTGCCCAGGATCACAGAGTCAGAATTTGAATCCAGGTTTTTCTGACTCCCAGGCTCATGTTGTATCCACCAGGCCACACTGCTTCTCTACTGTTTTTAACACTACCATCCTCCCAGTCTCACATGCTAACAACGTTGGCATTATCCTCTGCTTATCAAATTCATTCATCAGGCATATTTGATTTGTCACCTAACCCTGTCAGTTCTATCTTCCCAACAGCTCTAGAATCTATTGAAACTGATTCAATTTTTTTTATCAATCCCACTTTATCTACTACATCAGCCTCCTCACTGACCTCCCTGACACCTGTCTCTCATGTTCTGTCCAAACATAGCTCAGCTGCTTGGATCATTATCATATAAAAATGTTCAGCCCACATCTCTCGACTCCTCAAAAACTGCTAACCATTTCCCATCCATCTCCACAGCAAATGTATAATCCTCACCAACGGCTCTAAGGCACTCATTCAATTCTACTCCTCCTACCTTCCCTCACGGATCTCCCAATATAACCCAACCTATAGATTTCTCTTCTTTAACGCTAACCTAGCAGCATAGCCTAATAGAAGGAACATGGACCTACGAGTCAAAGACCTTGGTTCTAATCCCACCTCTGACTTTTGTCTGCTGTGTGATGTGGGCAAGTCACATAAATTCTCTGTGCCTCGGTTTTCTCAGTTGTAAAATGGATATTCAATCCTACTCTTTCCTACATAGACTGTGAGCCCCTTGTGGGGCAGGGATTCGGTCAAACCTATTAACTTGAATCTATTCTAGTGCTTAGAACAGTGCAAGACACATAGTAAACCCTTAGCAAATATAATAATACTACAATTATAATAATGATTATGACTATAAATATGCTCATAATTTATAATATTTACAATTATGATATTATATGACATAGTATTGTAATTATAGTATTATCATAGTATAATAATATTTAAATAATGTAATAATATTACCAATAATAAGTATAAACTACTCATGGCACCTGGATCTCACCTGTTTCTCTCCTGATTCCTTGTCCACATCCGTTCTCTTGCCTGGAATTTACTGCCCACTACTCTCCCCATCACCTCTCTTCCACCTTTAAAGGCCTACTAAAATCACATCTCCTTCAAGACTTCTACCCTGATTAGGACCCCATTTCGCCTATTTGCCCTCCTTTCTATTTTGCTTATGCACTTGGAGCTGTACCCCTTACGAGCTCGCTTTTTACCCCCACCCCAGTCCCTGAACACTTAAGTATATATCTACACTCCTCCATTCCCCCCATAATTAAAATATTTAAATGTACTCTCTGAGACTGAATTCCTTGTGAGAAGAGAACGCGACTTCCAACTCTACTGTACTGATCTCTCACAAACCCCTCATGCAGTGCTCAGTACACAGTACTAAAAACTATTTAGTTAATGACTGACTGTGTCTGCAGAGATCTGTTCGAAGTGTCTAACGCATGCAATACCTACTGCATACAGAGCGCTATTCTGAGTGCAGAGTGCTGCCCCGAGTACTGGCGGAATAAACGTATGTTAAGGGAGCTGCCTCCATCCTCGAACCACTTCCAGTATATTGTGGGAAGCAGCGGGCACGAATTGACATAGGGGGCCCTGCCCAGGGGGAGCAGGGACTACTAGCTACCTAAAAGTGGCTCCCAAGCAGGGCAAGTGGATGAGTCTCACACTATTCCATCAGTGGTTCTCTCACTTCATCAATCAATCAATTGTATCTTTTGAGTGCTTACTGTGTTCAGAGGACTGCACTCAGCTCTTGGGAGAGTACAGTGCAAGAAAGCCAGTAAACATGTCGCTCCTCCCACGGAGCTCACAATCTATAGGGGGAAGCAAAAATTAAAATAAATTATTGATGGAGGTACGGGAGAGTATAGGAAAACGTGCTTAGGGGCTCTGCATCTGCTTCACCACGACTAGGTCCCAGAGAGGAAATGGGCCCCAAGAGTGTGGGTGGGCCCGTGGTGCCATCCCGGCCCCGGAGTTGTGGGTGGGATGTTTGGGGAACCTGGGAAGGATCTTCCAGGGCACAATCAGTTTGGCATCCAGACCCCGGGAGGCATATGGGTTGGAGGCACAGACAGGATTCGAGACTGCAGGACTTGTCCCCTGGGGATCCTGGCCACCAACAGCCCCTTAAGGACTCAGGAACCAGCGGAGGGGATGAGCGGCTCCGAGAGTGGCACGGAGCAGAGCAGGCATGGTGGTGAGAAGCGGGGCAGGCAGTGGTCTCTGCTGTATCCCTTGACCCGTCTTAATGGGGCATAGGACGGTCCGGGGACGGGAGGAGAAGGACGCTGGGGATCCTGGGCTATGGCAGAGTGAGGTAGTGGTGAATTCTTCTGGGACAGGGGAGGATATCTGACATCCTGTTGTGGGAAGCAGGGAGGGAAATCTACCCCTCTCAGAAGCTGTGGCCCAAATTAGAAGCTGGGGGCTTCATGGTGCTATGGGGGAGGGGACTCCTGGCTCCATTTCCTTCTCTGCACGGGGACAGATTAGTTCAGGGGCTCAAAAGAGCTCAGACCCGGGGCCGTGTATACAGGAGTCCCGGCCTACTCCTAAAATTATATTTCCTTGCAACTGACCAGTGAAGTTTCAGCTCAGGCCAGGATGAAGATGCTGTTTAAAGCAGCAGCCACAAGACAGCCCTTTCCACCAAATCTAGCTCAAAGGGGTCACTATCCCATGCAATGCAGGGTATGGGCAACACGTGAGAGGAGATTGCATGTCCAGGAGCACCTTGAAAACCTGTGCCCCCTCCACCTCTTCTCCCTTCTTTTCAGGTAGCCTGCCCAAGGGTTTGTGAATGGAGTGAGGTAAACTCCATAGCTGGCTTCAGTGGGTTTTTCCAAAAGGCTCAGAGTGGCTTACTGAGAACGAGCACATACTACAGTACTCAGTGCTCTGGAGGTGCTTATCGCCTACTATTACTTGATCCAGAACGAAAGCAGGGAACCTCCAGAAGCTGGTTCATTCATTCATTCAATCATATTTATTGAGCACTTACTGTGTGCAGAGCACTGTACTAAGCCCTTGAGAAATACAAATCGGCAACATATAGAGACGGTCCCTACTCAACAATGGGGTCACAGTCTAGAAGAGAGAGACAGCCAACAAAACAAAACTAGTAGACAGGTGTCAATACCACCGGAATAAATAGAATTATGATGATGGCTTGCTTCAGTGGGTTTTTCCAAGGGCTCAGAGTGGCTTGCTATGAAAGAGCACTTAATACAGTGCTCAGTGCTCTCGAGGAACTCATCGCCTACCATTATTAAATCAAGAACGAAGGCCGAGAACCTGAGGAAGTTGGTGCTTCGTGGATTCTCCACCACAACCAGCCACTCTCCAGTCTGGCCTGTTGCCGTCCATAAGGAGATACCCACTCTGGGTGAGAGCACAGGTGGGCCCCTAAGTGTCGGGTCACATCTCCCAGCATGCACTGCTCCCTCTTCCCTACTGGGTAGCTACGGAGTGTAGTGTCTTCAAAACCTACCCCACCACACACACCTCAGCTAACCTCTTAGCTGTATCTCACTCTGGCCTTTCACCTCCGTTCCCTCACCTACGCTGTTCCCCCATTTTGGAGCACCCTCCTTCCCCAGGTTCAGCAGACCACAGTTCTCTCCACATTCAAAGCCCTTGTGAAGGCCTTCCTCATCCAACATGCCTTCCCTGATTTATTCCCTGCATCCCAAGTCTAATAAACTTAGCAGTCATTTTTAGCACTTGTGTTCCGTTCTATTACTTTGCATATACAATCATTCAGTCGTACATTCAATTACTGTCATAGCGTAGTTATAAATACTTGAACATCTGCTCTAACATTAGAGTGCAAGCTCTCTATGGGAAGGGAACGTGTTGCTTGTTTTGTACTTCCCAAGGAGTTAGAACAGTGCATTGAACCTCAATAAATTTTTGACTGTTGCTACAGCTGACCCTCACCCTGTTCTCTGGGTGGCTGCTGCCTGGCCGTCCAGAGCAACTCGTGGTTTCTTCCAGCCCTCGGGCACAGGAGGTTGGGACCGAGAGAGGTCCATCAATCAATCAATCAATCAATCAATCAATCAATCAATCGTATTTATTGAGCGCTTACTGTGTGCAGAGCACTGTACTAAGCGCTTGGGAAGTACAAGTTGGCAACATAGAGAGACAGTCCCTACCCAACAGTGGGCTCACAGTCTAGAAGGGGGAGACAGAGAACAAAACCAAACATATTAACAAAATAAATAGACTAGATAAGTACAAGTAAAATCAATAGATAAATAGAGTAAGAAATATGTACAAACATATATACATATATACAGGCTCTGTGGGGAAGGGAAGGAGGTAAGACGGGGGGATGGATAGGGGGACGAGAGGGAGAGGAAGGAGGGGGCTCAGTCTGGGAAGGCCTCCTGGAGGAGGTGAGCTCTCAGTAGGGCCTTGAAGGGAGGAAGAGAGCTAGCTTGGCAGATGGGCAGAGGGAGGGCATTCCAGGCCCCGGGGATGACGTGGGCCGGGGGTGGATGGCGGGACAGGTGAGATAGAGGCACGGTGAGGAGATTAGCGGCAGAGGAGCGGAGGGTGCAGGGTGGGCTGTAGAAGGAGAGAAGGGAGGTGAAGTAGGAGGGGGCGAGGTGATGGAGAGCCTTGAAGCCGAGGGTGAGGAGATTCTGCCTGATGCTCAGATTTATTGGTAGCCACTGGAGATTTTTGAGGAGGGGAATAACGTACCCAGAGCGTTTCTGGACAAAGACAATCCAGGCAGTAGCATGAAGTATGGATTGAAGTGGGGAGAGACACGAGGATGGGAGATCAGAGAGAAGGCTGGTGCACTAGTCCAGCCGGGATAGAATGAGAGCTTGAACGAGCAGGGTAGCGGTTTGGATGGAGAGGAACGGGCGGATCTTGGCAATGTTACGGAGCTGAGACCGGCAGGTTTTGGTGACGGCTTGGATGTGAGGGGTGAACGAGAGAGCGGAGTCGAGGATGACACCCAGGTTGCGGGCTTGTGAGATGGGAAGGATGGTAGTGCCGTCAACAGAGATGGGAAAGTCAAGGAGAGGGCAGGGTTTGGGAGGGAAGACAAGGAGTTCAGTCTTGGACATGTTGAGTTTTAGGTGGTGGGCAGACATCCAGATGGAGTTGTCCTGAAGGCAGGAGGAGATGCGAGCCCGGAGAGAGGGGGAGAGAGCAGGGGCAGAGATGTAGATCTGTGTGTCATCAGCATAGAGATGATAGTTGAAGCCGTGGGAGGTCACCAAGGGAGTGCGTGTAGATCGAGAACAGAAGGGGACCAAGCACTGAACCTTGGGGAACCCCCACAGTAAAGGGATGGGAGGGGGAGGAGGACCCTGCAAAAGAGACTGAGAATGAACGACCGGAGAGATGAGAGGAGAACCAGGAGAGGACGGAGTCTGTGAAGCTAAGGTCGGATACCGTGTTGAGGAGAAGGGGGTGGTCCACAGTGTCGAAGGCAGCTGAGAGGTCGAAGAGGATAAGGTTAGAGTATGAGCCGTGGGATTTGCCAAGCAGGAGGTCATTGGTAACCTTTGAGAGGGCAGTTTCCGTGGAATGTAGGGGACGGAAGCCAGACTGGAGGGGTTCGAGGAGAGAGTAGGTGTTGAGGAATTCGAGGCAGCGCGTGTAGACAACTCGTTCAAGGAGTTTGGAAAGGAATGGTAGGAGGGATATGGGGTGATAACTAGCAGGTGAGGTGGGGTCAAGAGAGGGTTTTTTTAGGATGGGATAGACATGGGCATGTTTGAAGGCAGAGGGGAAGGAACCATCAGTGACCCAGGAGGGCCCTAGTAGACGCTGCTCTACCCACTGCCATTTAGGAACCACAAACTCTGCCCCCACTATGACCCCGCTTTTAGGGATCCCTGTTTCAGCCCAAGGGAAAACTGACCCATTGATTTAGTTTCTATGGCCTCGTTCATATTTACTGGGTGCCAAGCACTGCTTTAAAAGCATGGTAGGTGCAATAGACTATAGTCATGACCCCCGAATTAGAAGACCTTATAGTTTAGCAGGGGAGACAATAAAGTTAATCTTACAATAGAGTAGGAAGATATACATAGAAGTGCTACAGGTGATTATCAATAGTTAAGTGCCTAAGTGACACTGAAGTGCATAAGTGCCAGAAGGGGAAATACAGGACAGGGACATTAGGAATCAAACAGGGAAGACTTCCTAGAGGAAAAGTGATTTCAGAAAGGCTTTGAAGCTGAAGAGAGCAGTGGTGTCTTGGGTGTGAAGAAGGAGTGAGCTCCATTCAGAAGGGAGGACATGAGCAAGAGATGGGTAGTGATAGAAACAAGAATGAGGCACAGTGAATAGGTTGGCTTGAAAGGAGTTAAGCATGAGATCTGGGTCAGCCTTCATCACTGCATCAGCCTTCTCTCTGATCTCCCATCCTCGTGTCTCTCCCCACTTCAATCCATACTTCATGCTGCTTCCCGGATTGTCTTTGTCCAGAAACGCTCTGGCCATATTACTCCCCTCCTCAAAAATCTCCAGTGGCTACCAATCAATCTGCGCATCAGGCAGAAACTCCTCACCCTGGGCTTCAAGGCTCTCCATCACCTCGCCCCCTCCTACCTCACCTCCCTTCTCTCCTTCTACAGCCCAGCCCGCACCCTCTGCTCCTCTGCCGCTAATCTCCTCACCGTGCTCGTTCTCGCCTGTCCTGCCGTCGATCCCCGGCACACACCATCCCCCTGGCCTGGAATGCCCTCCCTCTGCCCATCCGTCAAGCTAGCTCTCTTCCTCCCTTCAAGGCCCTACTGAGAGCTCACCTCCTCCAGGAGGCCTTCCCAGACTGAGCCCCCTCCTTCCTCTCCCTCTCGTCCACCTCTCCATCCCCCCGTCTTACCTCTTTCCCTTCCCCACAGGGCCTGTATATATGCGTATATGTTTGTACATATTTATTACTCTATTTATCTATTGATTTTACTTGTACATATCTATTCTATTTATTTTATTTTGTTAATATGTTTGGTTTTGTTCTCTGTCTCCCCCTTCTAGACTGTGAGCCCACTGTTGGGTAGGGACTGTCTGTATATGTTGCCAACTTGTACTTCCCAAGCGCTTAGTACAGTGCTCTGCACACAGTAAGCGCTCAATAAATACGATTGATTGATTGATTGATTGATTGATTGATCTGCGTTGGAGTGGGAGAGGAGTGAAGATAAAAAGTAGCGAGAAAACCAATTGAGCGACTTTAAAGCCAATGGTCAGGAATTTTTGCTTGATGTGGAGAGGGAGGGGCAGGCATTAGAGGATTTTGTGTAGTGGGGAGAAGTGCATAGAATATGGCCTCTTGGTCAACCTGTGACAATTGCCCTACCAACACCACTATCTTCCTCACCACTGTCAATATTTACTGGGCACCCGATGTGCTTAACTACCATGATGAGTACAGGTCCAGAACTAGGGTCTTCCAAATATGTTGAATTACATTCTTCCAAGCACAGGCACAATTAGGTCCATTGATTGAGTGACTGATTCTGTACTGCGACCCTACTAATTCTAGTATTTTTTAAGCATTTACTATGTGCCAGGCACTGTACTAAGCACTGGGGTGGATTCAAGCAAATTGGGTTGGACACAGTCCTGGTCCTTGAGGGGCTCATAATTGCAGTCCCCGTTTTACAGATGAGGTAACTGAGGCACAGAGAAATGAAGCGACTTGTCCAAAGTCACACAGCAGCAAAGTGGCAGAGCCAGGATAGAACCCATGACCTTTTGACTCCCAGGCGTGGGCTCTATCCACCATGCCTTGCTGCATTACTAGATGCAGGGTGGTGCACCAGGCCCCTAAAGTGCATGTAGTGCTATACTGGGTGCCTATTGTGGACATAATACTGGACTGGGCACCTACTGGGAGCAGACTGTTGTATTAGGCACCGAAGGTATGCAGAGTACTGTATTGGGCACTTGGAAACATGTCAGAGAAGTGTGGCTCAGTGGAAAGAACACAGGCTTGGGAGCCAGAGGTCATGGGTTCTAATCCCAGATCCGACACTTTTCAGCTGTGTGACTTTGGGAAGTCAACTTCTCTGTGCCTCAGTTACCTAATTTGTTAAATGGGGATTAAGACTCTGAGCCCCACGTGGGACAACCTGATGACCTTTTTTCTCCCCCAGGGCTTAGAACAGTGCTTGGCACATAGTAAGTGCTTAACAAGTGCTTAACAGGTAGTTATTCGGGCAAAGGGCAATGGGAATGTCTCTCCAATCAATCAGGTTGCTAGGCAAGTCTGCCAAGGGACGTCACAAGGAGAAACTGAGGCAATATCACCCAAAACAGCAGGGGATATGAGGGCTATTGGGTGCTAATGGCTGGCGGGCCAGTGTCCTAGATGGTGTCCGGGACACTCACTTATCCTCACCTCTGCGTTCCTCTGTCTATGCCTTTCTCTTACTCTCTCCACCCTTCTGCCCCTTTCCTCTCCTCTGCCCTTCTTTCCCCTTCCCTCTCCATCCTCCATACTCTCTTTCACTGCCTTTCCTTCCCTTTCCCCTTTCTCTGCTCTTCTCTCCCATGCTTTTCTCGGTCCTTTCTCCCCTCTTATTTCTTTGACCTTCTCTCCCCTATCCTTTCTTTGCCCTTCTCTCCCCTATCCTTTCTTTGCCCTTCTCTCCCATCCCTTATTTCTTTGGAATTTTTTCCCCTATTCTTTCTCTGCTCTTCTCTCCCCTATGCTTTTTCTTCTCTTCCCTCCCCTATCTTTTCTCTATCCTTCTCTCCCCTCCCCTCTATCTGTGCCCTTTCCCCCCCCCTCCAACTTTCTGTTCCCCTTCTTCCCCCTCTCCATCCCTCCTCTCCCACTCCTGCAGGTGAACCGAGTCTGGGACTGAGCCCCATGGTCCCTGGGAACCAGACCCCAGTCAGTGAGTTCATCCTGCTGGGCCTGTCCGAGCGCCCGGATTGGCAGCTGGCCATCTTCGGGCTGATCCTGGCCATGTACCTGCTCACGGTCACTAGAAACACCCTGATAATTACGGTCACCCTGATTGACCCCATGTACTTCCTGCTCAACCGGTTGCCCTTAGTGGATATGGCCTTCACCTACATCACTGTCCCGCAGAGGCTAGCCCACGTCCTCTCAACCAGCAAGGCCATCCCTTTCACCAACTGTCTGACCCAGCTCTTCTTCATCCTGCTCATCGGCCCCATGGAGGGCTACCTGCTGGCCGCCATGGCCTATGACTGCTACATGGCCGTTTGCGACCCACTGCGGTACGGTCACCCTGGTGATCCTCGGCCTCTGCCTGCGTATCATCGTGGGATCGGGACTCGTGGTGCCTGGGAGCGCCTTGCTCAACACTATGCTCATGGCGCGCCTCGCCTTCTGCTCCCGCCGCATCCTGCAATTCTTCTGCGCCATCACGCCCATGCACCAGCTCTCCTGCAGCCGCCCCTTCCTCAATGAGATGCTCATCTTCACCGAGGGCACGACCATCATCCTGAGGCCTTTCGGCTTCATTCTGGCATCCTACGCCCGCACTGGGGCCACTGTGCTATGCCTGCGCTCCGCCGCGGGGCTGTGCAAGGCCACGTCCACTGTGGCTCTCATGTACTGGTGGTGACACTGTTTTACGGCCCAGGCATGCGAATGTTCCTGCGCCCAGCAGCGAGTGCCACTGAGGGCCGGATGTGCCAGTTGGCCATCTTTTACACCCTGGTCACGCCCATGCTCAACCCGCTCATCTACTGCCTGAAGAACCACGAGGTCCAGGGCGCCCTATGGAGGCAGACCTCCAAGACAGCGGCTGCCAGCATCTAGAGGCTTGTTTCCTTCACCCGCTTCCTGGACAAAGAAGCCACCAGAGAACACAGTATCACTGATAACTTTTATTTGGGGGATTCTGTGTGCAGAGAGCCATTCTGGGTGCCTACCGTGTGGAGAGCACTATATTCGATGTCTACAAAGTATGGAGGGCTGTTCTAGCTTCCTACTGCATAAAGAGTCCTGTGCTGTGAGTCTACTCTGTGCAGATTATTGTACTAGCCACCAAATGTGTACAGAATGCTGTAATAGGTTCTTGCCGTGTATGGGACATGGGACTGTGACCACTGTTTGTAGACCATTGGATAAGGCACATAATGTGTGTAGAATGCTGCACCGAGCTCTTACTGTGTGTAGAGCACTATACTGGGCATTTACTGTGTCCAGTCCATTTACTGGGCACCTACTGTAGGCAGAACGCTGCGATGGACTCTTGCTGTGGGCATAGAACTTTATTGGGCACTCACAGTACTATAGTGCTGTACTGTGCACCTAAAAATAATGAAAACTGTGGTATTTGCTAAATGTTTATTATGAGCCAAGCACTATACTAAGTATGCTTTGGGGTAGATATAAGTACTCAATTTGGACACAGTCTAAGCTGGTGCCTATTCTGTGCAGAGCACTGTACTCTCTGTCTCCTGTCTGAAGAGAACTGAATTGGACCCCTGCTGTGAGCAGAGTGCAGCATTAAGTGCCTACTTCATTCGGAGCATTTTGCTGGACACATGAGGGAACTAAATAATAGTAAAAGGCACAGCCCTAGTCGTTCAGATGATAATCAGAAGGAAATGGGTGGCTGTTGGGGAGGGGAAGGATCCAGTGCTCTTTAACTGGACTTCGGGGCTTCTGCCAAGAGTCCTCAGAGTAGAATCACCTTCCCATATCTGGACAAGTCCCGAAATCATCCTCAAACCGAACAATAGCATGTAGTGCTCTCCTACTCTGTGTGAGGCACTGTACTGAGTACCCACTTGGTGTGGTGCACTGTACTATTTGAGAAGCTCAAAGAAAGTAAGTGTCACACTCCCCGTGCACTAGTACTTTTCCAGTGAATGGCTATCCCATCCAGGCAGAGAATGTATCCTCTGGTCTCTGTGAATGGAGACCATATCACTCTCTCTTGCATTCCTTCCAGAATAGCATGGGTATATTATGGTATATCTCTTTCATGCCAGCCTGCCGTAGTGCCAGGCTCTGTTGGAATACCAACCCAGAAAATTCAGCTTGTCATCAAGTTGAAACCCTGGATCGTTTAGTGGTGAGCCTGTGTTTCACCACCTCACCAGGCTTGTGGACTGGAAATTTCTTCCCTAGGTTTCCTGGGTGCACAATCTCTAAGTTGTCCCTGTTCGATTCCATCTTGGTTTGATAGCGCTATTTTCCAGTCGATATAGACCAATCTTGAGGAAACCAAACTACTAGCAAAACCCTGCCCACAAGTAACTATCCCCTGTCTGCTCGGTTTAGTGCCATTTGCAAATATGCCCTCACCCGGCTCATTAGACAAGTCAGTGGCCAGAGACGACCCAGGCTCAATCCCCGCTCGTCAGATCTTGCACTCACCCAGTCTCTGTAAGTCTTTAGGGGGGCTGGGGGACAGTCAGACTAGACATGCAGGAGAGTGGCCTTGAAGTAATCATCAACCCCGGGTGGACATTGAGGATCTGCAATGATCACCAGTTCAGGGTGGAAGTCGAGGAGAGTGGACCTGCACTGATCATTAACCCAGGGTGGACATCAAGGATATGGGCCCTGCAGCAATGATCAACCTAAGATGGACATAGAGAACAGAGGTCCTGCAGTATCCTGGGTTGGACATTGAGGAAATCAGCCCCGCAGAGATCACCAACCCGGGGTAGATGACAAGAAGCACATCCTCGTACTGTGGCTATGGTGTCAAGACATCTTAGCCACTCTAGTTAGTGGTCCAGATACCATACCACCTTGATTACTCATTCACACATTATAACAACCTTGGTTACTGGTCCTTTAGCCACCTCAATAAGCATCCAATACCGAACTAACTAGTCGATATGGTTGCCCCAGCAGCAGAGGCCAGCAAACAGTCATTGCAAGGATAGCAGTGATTCTGCTTTCATCGGGTTGTTTCCTCTATTAATTTATAATAATCATGGAATTTGTTAAGCACTACGTGCCAAGCTCTGAATTAAGCACTGGAGTAGATACTATACAATCAGGTTGGACTAGGTAAGAGGGAATCTACATAGGAAGGAATAGGATTTAAACCACATTTTACAGTTGAAGAAACTGAGACACAGATAAGTCAAGTGATTTCTCTAAGATCAACCAGCAGAGAAGTGGCAGAGCCAGGGTTAGAACTTGGGTCTTCTAACTCCCAGGCTCATGCTCTTTCCAGGAGGCCACACTGCAGTGAGAATATGGTTTCTTCATCATGCTGGATTGCCACAGGGCTGGGGTCTGATTTTTACTGTCCAACTGACCACCCAACCACCCGCATAAGAAGCTCCTGTCACACTGGTCAGGAAGATGGAAAGGACAGACTTTCCAAGACCACAGTAGGAAAGTGTAAGAGGCCAAGGCCTGTCACTGGCCATGCTTCTACTCTGGCCACGTTGCCCATCGCTAATCCCCATATTCCTGCCCATGCTCTCAAACTGCCCATGCTTTCAAACTGCCCATGCCCTCTCCTGCCTATGCTCCCTCCTTGGTCATGCTCCCTCCATACACATGCTCCCTCCCTATCCTTGCTCCCTCCCTAGTCATGCTCTGTCTTTAGCCATGCTTTCTCCCTGCCCACGGTCCCTCCCATTCCCTGTTCCCCTGCCCATGCTCCCTCCCTGGTCTGGCTCTCTCCCTCGTTTTGTTCCCTCCATGGCTCTGGGCAAGAGAAGGTCAAATGGGCTTTCTCATTCCACAATTCACCTGATACCGTTAAAAGTTTAATTGTTGGGACTCCTTTCCCACCATTCAAATGCTGACCTCATGGCAGGTCTTTCAAAGTTGATGATGCAATGAAGATGCACACCAACCCCAGGCATTCTATACAGAGGCAACGTGGGGGCAAACCCCATCCCAGAGGAGGAGAACAACCGTGATGGAAAATACAAAGGGAAAAGACTCTTTGCCGTGGAAACCTCTTCTGAACCAACAGGGCCCTCCACTATATCGGCCCTTCCCTCAAAACGTTTGCTGCGGTCCTAGCAGGTCAGCTAGTGTTGTTGGGCCCGCCCCGTCCCCCAAAGGAAAGTCGCCCCACCATTGCCGGTAGCCTCCCCTCAGCTTCTGGAGTCTCCTTCACCCATACCAGGATCAAATCCACAAATACAGAAACCACTCCTCAGCCAGGCCCAAGCAGTCTCTTGGTGATATCAGACAAACACAGGTGGCGGTGCTCAGGGAAATGGGTCGAACATCAACTGATGGAGAGATAATAGCAGTAATAGCAATTAGTAAGTGCCACTGTGTGCAATGTATCATTAAGAGCTTGAGGAGTTCAAAACAAAGTGACATGCTGCTTGCCACATGGAGCTTATGTTCTCTTTGGGTAAGCAGACATATAAGCATTTACGGAGTAATCAAAATAAATGATTGAATGCTTGAGGAAGGGCATAAGTAAGTATATAAATGTTAGAGATGCCTGGTGAATTTATATGACTTGGGATGCTGGGATATAACTGGGGAAGCCTTGTTGCAACAGGAGGACTTTGAATATGGGGAAGACTGTGGTCTGTTGGATTTGGGGTTGGGTAGAGAAAACAAGCATAAGCAAGAGGATGGGGGCAGGGGAATCAAGTTTGAGGAACCGTTAGAAGGTGAGCTCAGGAAAATGAAGAGAGTGGGTTGAGGAGTAGAGGTTGATGAAGGAAGTTATGTAAGATGGGGTGGACTGGTGGAGAGTTTTGAAACTGAATTGTTTTATACAGAAGGGCTCAGGGAGCCAGTGGATGTGCCTAGGGTATGTTAGGAAGAAGATCTTTGCAGCAGCTTGAGGTATACTTTGCAGAGGGGAGAGGCTGGAGGCTGGAAAATCTGCAAGGCAGTTGATGCAATGGTCTAGGGGTGACATAACCAGAGATTTCACCAGGAGGGCAACTATTAGGGTGGAGAGGAAGAGACAAATCTGGGAGATGTCCTGTAGGAAGACTGGCAGGTTTGGGCTCTAGACTGAATTTTGGAGTTGGAAGAAAGCAAGGAATCCAGGAGAGTTCCAAGGTTATGGACTTCTGAGATAGAGAGCATGGTGGGTTTTAATGTCTGAGATAGGAAAGTTAAGAAGATGAGTTGTTAGGAGAGATCAAGATATTTAGAAGATAAAATATCGCACTCCCTTGGTGACCTCATTCGCTCCCACGGCTTCAAATATCATCTCTACGCTGATGACACCCAGATCTACATCTCTGCCCCTGCTCTCTCTCCCTCTCTCCAGGCTCGCATCTCCTCCTGCCTTCGGGACATCTCCATCTGGATGTCTGCCTGCCACCTAAAGCTCAACATGTCAAAGACTGAACTCCTTGTCTTCCCTCCCAAACCGTGTCCTCTCCCTGACTTTCCCATCTCTGTTGACGGCACTACCATCCTTCCCGTCTCACAAGCCCGCAACCTTGGTGTCATCCTCGACTCCACTCTCTCATTCACCCCTCACATCCAAGCCGTCACCAAAACCTGCCGGTCTCAGCTCAACAACATTGCCAAGATCCGCCCTTTCCTCTCCATCCAAACTGCTACTCTGCTCATTCAAGCTCTCATCCTATCCCGTCTGGACTACTGCACCAGCCTTCTCTCTGATCTCCCATCCTCGTGTCTCTCTCCACTTCAATCCATACTTCATGCTGCTGCCCGGATTATCTTTGTCCAGAAACGCTCTGGGCATATTACTCCCCTCCTCAAAAACCTCCAATGGCTACCAATGAATCTGCGCATCAGGCAGACACTCCTCACCCTGGGCTTCAAGGCTCTCCATCACCTCGCCCCCTCCTACCTCACCTCCCTTCTCTCCTTCTACTGCGCAGCCCACACCCTCCGTTCCTCCGCCGCTAATCTCCTCACCGTGCCTCTATCTCGCCTGTCCCACCATCGGCCCCCGGCCCACGTCATCCCCGGGGCCTGGAATGCCCTCCCTCTGCCCATCCGCCAAGCTAGCTCTCTTCCTCCCTTCAAGGCCCTGCTGAGAGCTCATCTCCTCCAGGAGGCCTTCCCAGACTGAGCCCCTTCCTTCCTCTCTCCCTCATCCCCCTCTCCATCTCCCCCATCTTACCTCCTTCCCTTCCCCACGGCACCTGTATATATGTATATATGGTTGTACATATTTATTACTCTATTTATTTATTTATTTATTTTACTTGTACATATCTATCCTATTTATTTTATTTTGTTAGTATGTTTGGTTTTGTTCTCTGTCTCCCCCTTTTAGACTGTGAGCCCACTGTTGGGTAGGGACTGTCTCTATATGTTGCCAATTTCTACTTCCCAAGCGCTTAGTACGGTGCTTTGCACATAGTAAGCGCTCAATAAATACGATTGATGATGATGATGATAAAATGAGTCATTTTCAGTATGTTGAGGTGGAGATACTGGCCGATCAACCAGATGACCTGGTGGCCAGAGATGTGGGATTGCAGGTTAGGTGAAACGTTAGAGCTAGAGAATCAGCGTGACTTAGTGGATAGACCTTGGGCCTGGGAGTCAGAAGGAACTGGGTTGTAATACCTGCTCTGCTATTTGTCTGTTGTGTGACCTTCGGCAAGTCACTTCTCTTCTCTGTGCCTCAGTTACCTTACCTGTAAAATGGAGATTAAGAGTGTGAGCCCCTTGTGGGAAAGGGGCTGTATTCTACCTGATTAACTTGTATCTACTCCAGTGCTTAGAACAGTGCTTGGCACATAGTAAGTCTTTAACAAGTACTATTAATTTTATTATTATTATTATTATTATTATTATTATTATTATTATTATTATTATCATTAGTGTGGTAGATTTGGGAGTCATTAGGGTGGAGATGGTATTGGAAGCCAAGGGAGCTGATGAGCTCCCCAAATCAGTGGGTGTATTGCTAGAGCCCACAGGGAGACCAAACCTCTCTCAATAACCACTGAAAACTGCTCCATCCATTGCTGACTGGGAAATACTGCACAATCGCAAGAGTGTGTGCATGTGCGTGGGTATGTGTATACACTTCAGTTTCAGAAATACAATGTTTCAGACTAATGAAAGAATCAGGAATTTGTGGTCTATGCTAACCATGGTTTGGCCTTCAATTGAGCTGACCGTGTCTATCTGTAACTGTCATCCACCAGGGCAGGGAGCCTATCCCCTGAGGAAAATTGCAAGGATTTCAGGTCCTTTTTGCTCCTGCAGGAAGTCATTTCCCTTTGAAAGAAGGCGAATCCCAAGAGCCCACCCCAGACAACAGCGAGCAATGAACATTTCCTGGGAATTGTCAAGGGCGAATGGAGAGGAGACTGGTATAGATATGAACGGAATGGCATGGCACCTAGAGGCGGTTCAAGAAATGTCACTATTACCACCACCACTGCTGCCTCCACCACGACAATAATTGGTAAAAAGTGTGGCCCTTGGCTGTGGACCAGGTAAGCAGTGCAAGCATTTGACCTAATCCCATTTCACTCCCTCTCCTCCTTGCCCCTCCTCCTAGTATTTAGCCTTGGAATGTTTCTGATTAGTCAGGCATTGACTATTGTTATTACTTACTAATTTCATTTATTGAGCCTTTCTGTGGGCCAAGCCCTGGGCACTGGGAAAAGGCTCCAGGATGATCACTGAGGCAAGCTCCTGGCCCACAGGGGTTCCCGATCTAAATCGGGGCAATCCCCCTGGGAAAGAAACAGTAGAATAAGTACAGCAGGAGGGATGAATGAACGATGACATAAGGGCCATCTCCCAGTGCCCCGGTCATGCCATCTCCCCAAGCCCCCAGGATGCCATCTTCCCGACCCCTTGGAATACCATCCTTCTGGACCCCCAGGGTACTATCTTTGTGAGCCTCTGGCATGCCATCCTCCTGAGTCCCCCAAGATGCTATCGCCTCAACCTCTGTCATGCCATCTTCTTGGGACCTCATGGTGCCATCTCCCAAAGCTCCTGCTGTATCATTTCCTCTTGCCTATGGATGGCATCGCTGCCACCCTAGAGCCCTTGGTTGCCCGATCATCAGGGAGCCGACAATCCTGCCTGAAAGACAGGTAGCCTGACAAAACCAGGCAGAAGCCAAACTGCAAGTCTCCCACGATCCTCTCGGCTCTCCAACATCTGAGTAGGCCTGGATGGAGCAGGCAGGACCTAGCTAAGGGCAGACTACAAGCTCTTTGTGGGCAGGGAACGTGTCTACCAACTTCGTTGTACTATTACAAGAATTTAGTAAAGTGCTCTGCACATAGTAAGAGCTCAATAAATACCATTGATGGTGATAAAATTGCTTTTATGAATAGCTTCTCATAGTGAACATCCAGGACAGTGCTCTGCACACAGAAAGCACTAGGACAGCACACTGCATCCATTGATGACCCTGTACCAATAGGCTTCCAGTAGAAGGGTCTGCATTCAGGAGACATCAATACATCACGGTGGTCACAGTAGGTGCCTTGTACAGTGCTCTACACACAGCAGGCACCAAGTACAGCACTCTATTCCGTAGGTTTTACTTTGTTTCCTCAGTTTCCAGGGTGAGTGGAGAAAGAGCCAATCAGGATGGAATGAGAGAGAGAGTGCATCTTACCTGGCCCTTACCAAATTCAAATCCCCCAGTGCCCCTTCCCCCAGGCACCAGGCCCTGCCCCAACCCCACCTCCCAGGCTTCAGGCCGAGTACTCCCCCCCCCAAACACCCTTCTGGATTTCACCTACCCTCTTTATCATCCTCTTCTAACTTTATTTTTCTTCTGACCCCACCGACAACCTCGAGCCAGAGATTGAGAGACTAGAGACTGTGGACAGCCACCATCACACCGCTCTCCACCCTGGACCAAATCTACATGTAGGACTGGTTATGCTCGAGCTGCCGAACGCTGCTGGCGAAAGTCTAAACCCCATGCCAACCGCGTTCACTTCAGGTTTACCCTTTCCTGCCTTAACTCAGCCCTCTCCTCTGCCAGACAAAACTATTTCTCTTCCCTTATTGGCACCCATGCCCATCATCCCCGTCAGCTCTTCTGTACATTCAACTCCCTTCTCAGGCTCCCGGTTCCTCCCCCTCCTCCTTCCCTCACCCCCAACGATCTGGCCTCCTGCTTCATTAATAAAATTAAATCCATCAGGTCTGACCTCCCCAAAGTCACTCCCCCCACCTCTCCAACCCCCCGGCTCTCAACACTCTCCGTTACTCTCCCATCCTTCCCAGCAGTATCCTCAGAGGAGCTCTCCTCCCTCCTCTCAAGTGCTACTCCGGCCACCTGCGCTTCTGACCCCATTCCCTCTCATCTCATGAAATCTCTCGCTCCGTCCCTTCTCCCCTCCTTAACTTCCATCTTCAACCGCTCACTCTCCACTGGTTCCTTCCCGTCTGCCTTCAAACATTCCCATGTCTCTCCCATCCTAAAAAAACCCTCTCTTGACCCCACCTCACCATCTAGTTATTGCCCCATCTCCCTCCTACCATTCCTTTCCAAACTCCTTGAACGAGTTGTCTACACATGCTGCCTCGAATTCCTCAACGCCAACTCTCTCCTCGACCCCCTCCAGTCTGGCGTCCGTCCCCTACATTCCACGGAAACTGCCCTCTCAAAGGTCACCAATGACCTCCTGCTTGCCAAATCCAACGGCTCATACTCTATCCTAATCCTCCTCGACCTCTCAGCTGCCTTCGACACTGTGGACCACCCCCTCCTCCTCAACACGCTATCCAACCTGAGCTTCACAGACTCTGTCCTCTCCTGGTTCTCCTCTTATCTCTCCGGTCGTTCGTTCTCAGTCTCTTTTGCAGGCTACTCCTCCCCCTCCCATCCCCTTACTGTGGGGCTTCCCCAGGGTTCAGTGCTTGGTCCCCTTCTGCTGTCGATCTACACTCATTCACTTGGTAACCTCATTCGCTCCCACGGTTTCAACTATCATCTCTACGTTGATGACACCCAAATCTACATCTCTGCCCCTGCTCTCTCCCCCTACCTCCAGGCTCGCATCTCCTCCTGCCTTCAGGACATCTCCATCTGGATGTCTGCCCGCCACCTAAAACTCAACATGTCCAAGACTGAACTCCTTGTCTTCCCTCCCAAACCCTGCCCTCTCCCTGACTTTCCCATCACTGTTGACGGCACTACCATTCTTCCCATCTCACAAGCCCGCAACCTTGGTGTCATCCTCGACTCTGCTCTCTCATTCACCCCTCACATCCAAGCCATCACCAAAACCAGCCGGGCTCAGCTCCGCAACATTGCCAAGATCCGCCCTTTCCTCTCCATCCAAACCGCTACCCTGCTCATTCAAGCTCTCATCCTATCCCGTCTGGACTACTGCATCAGCCTCCTCTCTGATCTCCCATCCTCGTGTCTCTCCCCACTTCAATCCATACTTCACGCCGCTGCCCGGATTGTCTTTGTCCAGAAACGCTCTGGGCATATTACTCCCCTCCTCAAAAATTTCCAGTAGCTACCAATCTGTGCATCAGGCAGAAACTCCTCACCTTCGGCTTCAAAGCTCTCCATCACCTCGCCCCCTCCTACCTCACCTCCCTTCTCTCCTTCTACAGCCCAGCCCTCACCCTCCGCTCCTCTGCCGCTAATCCCCTCACCGTGCCTCGTTCTCGCCTGTCCCGCCGTCGACCCCCGGCCCACGTCATCCCCCTGGCCTGGAATGCCCTCCCTCCCAACATCCGCCAAGCTAGCTCTCTTCCTCCCTTCAAGGCCCTACTGAGAGCTCGCCTCCTCCAGGAGGCCTTCCCAGACTGAGCCCCCTCCTTCCTCTCCCCATCGTCCCCCTCTCCATCTCCCCGTCTTACCTCCTTCCCTTCCCCACAGCACCTGTATATATGTATATATGTTTGTACATATTTATTACTCTTTTTATTACTCTATTTATTCATTTTACTTGTACATATCTATTCTATTTATTTTATTTTGTTAATATGTTTGGTTTTGTTCTCTGTCTCCCCCTTCTAGACTGTGAGCCCATTTTTGGGTAGGGACTGTCTCTATATGTTTCCAACTTGTACTTCCCAAGCGCTTAGTACAGTGCTCTGCACACAGTAAGCGCTCAATAAATAGGATTGATTGATTGATTGATTGACTAGTTCCCCCCAGAATGACCCTGGCCCTTCCCACAACCGGACCAATGACCGTAAGGACAGCTCCTGCCAAGCCATCCTTCAGACCACTATGTGTCTGGTGGGTACCACGGCCAGAGACACAGGAACACGTGGTGAGGCAAAGACACTGAGACTGTGATGCAAAGTCAGTGGAGATAGAAGAGCCACTGGATGCGGTGACTGCGTCAGAGATCACCGTACAAATGGATTAGATAAGTAATGCTGAAGCGGCAGAAGGGTAAGTCTCGCTCACACACATGTACACATGCATATACAGACATACACCTAGGGACATGTGCACACACATGTACACACGCAAACACACACACTCTCCCAGATCAGCCCCAGGGCCATGTGGACAGCATCTCCCAAGAGACCTGCCCCAAACCCTCCTGGAAGTGATAAGGACCCAGTGACGGTCTCAGGGACCAGAGGGGCAGAATCCAGGGATTCCAGATGTTCCCAACCAGTACAGCCTCTAGGGGTCCCGTTTGCATGGAGTCCCTTCCTCATGCAGACCCACCCTTACTGTTTCCTCCAAGGGAGAAAGGATGAAAAGGTCCTGGGTTCATGGGCAGGACTGCCCAGGGCCAGACCCAGCTACAGGAAGGACGGTGGAAGTCAGGTACCTGCTCTGTGAAATTTAGAGAAGGACAAGATCCTTGCTCTTGTGAGCTTCCAGCCTAACGGGGACTAGACCAGGCAGGAAGACAGAGAGAACTATCTGAGCCTCTTGACCACTTTGGACAGCTGAGACCCCAGCTGCACAGTACAGCTGAGAGTTAGCCCCCAGAAGAAGGTCCCTTGGTCAGAGGCGAGGTCGAGGGAGATGGGCCAGTTTGGGCGAAGGAGTGATGGAGAATCGTGGATAAGGCGAACAGACCTTGGACTTCCACCCTAGCCCTTGTCCAGACATCGAGATGTACCTCTGGACCTACTGGTAGAACGCTGAGAAATGGCAATCACTGAGAAATAGTTTAGGCTTTCCTGTGTTTCATATAACTAGGGATTTGGGGTTGTCTACCAAATCCCCCAGGTCCAAGCAACGTAAATATACAGCCTGATTACAGAGTTCAGTTTCCTTTAATGTCTACAGCCTAATCAGTCCAGCATCAAATTTCCTGATTTTCCTTCCCTCAAATCCAGCTCACTCAAGCAAAAGGCAGCAGTGGCTCATTTGTGTGCTGTTCCTGGGTCTATTGCTGGTTGCTGTAGGAGGGCAGGGGAAGCTGCTATCAAATTATGTCCAAACTGATCACCTCATAGCTACCCCAGTGTATAGAACAGTGCTTGCCACATAATAAGCATTTAACAAGTATTGTGATAATAATTGTTAATTATTATAGCACAGGTGTCCTATACCTCAGGCCTTTCTCTGATGTTCTGGGCATTTTGCTCCGGAGTAGTGGATCTGGATGTGGTCCCCATTTTTTGCCAACCTGCAGGCATCCTTCAGGAGGAAAGGGTGCCCCCCCCCCCCGCAAAGTACCCCGGGCTGGGCCATGCCTACATGAGGCAAGGGCAGGGCCAGGGGGAGGACGTGAATGAGAACGAGGTCAATACACACACTCATGTACACACCCCATGTGTCTTAAAGAGAACGGCACTGAATCAGCTGAACCAATCAGCACTGAACACACCCAAAGCATGGATTTTTGGTTGGATAATTCTGTCCCTCCGTGTCCCCCACTAAAATCCTTGCCTCCTTTTAGGGCCAGCACTTGTACAGAGCCATACACCCTAGTGTGAGCGCTACCCTCGGGATCACGGCTCTTTGTTGGCTCAAGTCCCAGGCCAGGGAGCTGGAGAGGCGGGGAGGCAGGGAGTCCAGGAGGGGTTTTTGTTGGAAGGAAGATCCCAAGCTGCTCCTGTCCCTCCCCGGGGGGCGGTCCTTGGGAGACGATGACTCAGGGTGTACCTCGGGGAGGGTGGAGGGCACTCCTAGCTGCATATCCCAGTGGCCCTGCACCATGGTAAATAATCCTAGTGATTGAAACCTACTCTGAGTCTTCCTGCCATCGAGACAGGTGGAGCTCAGGGAAGACAGTAGATTCCATCCTGCAGTGGCAGCGGTGGTGATTGCTGGTCCGATCAGCCAGGTTAGTAATGCTGGGGAGGCAGGTGGAAGGAACTCACTCAGACACTTGGGCACATATATCTCCCCTCCCCAAACCCCAAACATAGACAAAACACACACATACATGCACACTTGCACAGGTATATGCATGTATATGCATGCAGCCAACCGTGGTTTGGGGGCAATGGGCAGACTGGATATTTCCATTATCCCTATGGACCCTACCCTACAGCAGCTCTGCATACTCATACTGGGTCATTTGAGCCGGTCAGTAGTGGTATTTGTGAGTTCTAACTCGGTGCCAGGCATTATGCTAAGTGCGGTGGTGAGTGACAAGCGGCCTGCCTTGCCATGGCCTCTGCCCCAACGGGACTCACGCTCTATGTAGGGAAGCAAAAACCCATGGGACAGTAAGAGGAAATTTGAACAACAAGGAGATACAATAGCAAGAGCAAATTTGAAAATCAAGAAAGGTTACTGCAGTGAGGAGCTTAGCATACCGAGTAGGGGATGCTACTCAGTGTGGCATAGTGGAAAGAGCCCGGGCTTGGGAGTCAGAGGTCGTGGGTTCTAATCCTGGTCCAACCACTTGTCAGCTGTGTGACTTTGGGCAGGTCACTTTGCTTCTCTGTGCCTCAGTTCCCTCATCTGTAAAATAGGGATCAAGACTGTGAGCCCCACGTGGGACAACCTGATCACCTTGTATCCCTCCAGCGTTTAGAACAGTGCTTGGCACATAGTAAGCGCTTAATAAATACCAACATTATTATTATTATTATTACTCTGGCTCTTGCCCACTCCAAGCAAATGTACTAAAACCACTCAGGATCCCAGGAGCATCTGGGCACCAGGTGTGGGAGGCAGAACATATCCATGTTGCCAGAAATGGCGAGGCTGGTCTAGAGACCTGATGAGCCTTGGTCCATCCAGCTCAGTTAAAAGTAACAGTGGTATTTGCTATGTGCCAGGCACTGTACTAAGCTCTGGGGTAGAAACAAGCTAATCAGGTTGGACACAGTTCCTGTCCCACGAGAGGCTCATAGTCTTAATCCCTATTTTACAGACGAGGTACGTGAGGCACAGAGAAGTTAAGTGATTTTCCCAAGATCACACAACAGATAAGTAGCAGAACTGGGTTTAGAACCCAGCTCCTTCTGACACCAAGGCCCATGCTCTATCCTCTAGGGAACGCTGCTTCTCATAAGCAGCAGTTGGCACAACCTAGGAGCATAGAGTGGCGTTTTTAGGAGCCTTATGTCTCCTCCTTCTTCTTCCTTCCCTCTGCCTCAGTTTCCCCGCATAAGAAACTCTAGACTCCCGGGGTCTGTAGTTTGGAGCAACAAACTTTCATTCATTGATTCAATGCATTCATTCAATCATATTTAAAATCAATGTACCCTTTGGAGAGTACAATACAATGACAAATAGACATATTCCCTGCCCACAATGAGCTCACAGTCTAGGGGGTGAGACAGACATTAATATACTTAAATCAACAAATGAATAAATGCATAAATTATAGATATATACATCTGTGCTCTGGGACTGGGAGGTAGTGCAGTCAGGGTCAGGGTGATGCAGAAGGGAGTGGGAGTGGAGGGCTTAGTCAGAGAAGGCTTCTTGGAGGAGATGTCCCTTCAATAAGATCTTGAAGTGGGGAAGAACAGTTATCTATCTGATATGAGGAGGGAGGCCGATCCAGGTTAGAGAGGATGTGGGTGAGAGGACCGCTGTAAGATAAACAAGAGTGTGGTAGTTAGAGAAGGCTAGCATTAGAAGAACCAAGTGTTCTGATTGGGTTGTAGTAGGAAAAGTGAGGTGAGGGAGTAGGGGCAAGGTGCCTGAATATTTTAAAGCCAATGGTGAGGAGTTTTTGTTTGATGTGGTTGTGGAAGGGCAAACACTGGAGTTTATTGAAGAGTGGGGTGACATGTCAATCAATCAATCAATCAATCGTATTTATTGAGCGCTTACTATGTGCAGAGCACTGTACTAAGCGCTTGGGAAGCACAAGCCTGAATCTTACTAAGCCTTGGGAAGCACAATGTCCTGAACGTTTTTGTAGAAAAATGATCTGGGTTGCAGAGTGGAGTCTGGACTGGGGTGGGGAGAGGCGGGAGGAATGGAGGTCAGCAAGGAGGCTGATACAGTAATCAAGGAAGCATAAGTGCTTGTTATTACCACCTCTATGCAGATGATACCCAAATCTACATCTCCATACTTGATCTCTCTCCCTCCCCAGTCTCACATATCCTCCTGCCTTCAAGAAATCTCTACTTGGATGTCCTCCCATTACCTCAGGTTTAACATTTTCAAAACAGAACACCTTATCTTCCCACTCAAACTCTGTCCTACGCCTGACTTTCCCATCACTATAGACTGCGCCACCATCCTTCCTATCTCACAAGCTCATAATCCTGGTGTTATCCTTGGCTCCTTTCTCATTTAACCAATATATTCAATCCATTACTAAATCCTGTCTGTCTCAGCTTCATAATATAGCTAAAATCTGCCCTTTCCTCTCCATCCAACCTGCTATCACATTAATTCAATCACTCATCTGTTCCCTCCTGGATTAGTGCATCAGCCTCCTTGCTGCCCTCCAGCCTCTGTCTCTCTCCACTCCAATCCATACTTCACTCTGCAACCCCGATCATTTTTCTACAAAAACATTCTGGACATGTAATCCTGCACCTCAAAAAACTCCACTGGTGGCCCATCTACTTCCACATCAAATGAAAACTCCTCACCTTTGGCTTTTAAAAACTCCACCACCTTGTTCCGTCTTACCTCATCTCGCTTCTCTGCTTCTAAACCCATCCCACACACTTTGCTCCTCTAGTGCTAACGTTCTCACTGCGCCTCGATCTCACCTATTTTGCTGCCAACCTCTAGCCTACATCCTGTCTCTGGGCTGGAATGCCGTACCCCCTCAAATCCAACAGACAATTACTCTCCCTCTGCTTCAAAGCCTTACTGAAGGCACATCTCCTCCAAGAGACTTTTCCAGGCTAAGCCCCATATTTCCTCATCTCCCTCCCCTTCTGCATCACCCTGATTTGCTCCCTTTACTCTTGACACCTCCCAGCCCCAAATATACATAGTTTCATTTATTGGTATTCGTTCCTGGCTCACTCCCCAGACTGTAAACTCACTGAGGGCAGGGAACGTGTCTCTTTATTGTTGTACTGTACTCTCCCAAGTGCTTAGTACAGTGTTCTGCACACAGTAAGTGCTCAATACAACTTAATGAATGGGTGAATGAATAATGTCATAATAGTTTGGATGGAGAGGAAGGGGTGGATTTTAGAGATATAAAGGTAGAACTGACCGGATTTAGTGATGGTTTGAATATGTAGGTTGAATGACAGAGAGGAGTCAAGGATGATGCCAAGGTTAGGGGCTTATGAGATGTAAGGAAGGTGGTGTTGCCAACAGTGATGAGAAAGTGAGCGGGAGGACATGGCTTGGGTGGGAAGGTAAGAAGTTCAAAAGGGAGGACATTCAAGTAGAGATGTCTGAAAGGCAGGAGAAAATGCAAGATTGCAGGGAGGGAGAGAGATCAAGACTGGAGATGTAGAATAGGGTATCACCTGCATAGAGGTGGTAGTTAAAGCTGTGTGAGCGAATGAGTTCTCCAAGGGAGATTATAAGGAACACAAGGACTTCAATTCTACACCTGTTCTCCAAGCCATGAACAGTCTTTCTCTGCTTTCCTGATTTCTAGAGACAAAGTTTATCCTCAGTCTGGAAGTACCTAGCTCACTCCAGCTTGAGTGAGTGAGGAGACTGGGGATACTTGGAGGGATCTGAGAGGAGATGGGAGATCTGGGAAGACTGTGAAGATTAGGAACGCCTGGGAAACAGTGGGACTATGGAGACCTGGGTAAATTGGGGAAAATGAGAGATACTAAGAAGATCTGGGGAGACTTGGGAAATCGTACTTGCAGAGTGGAGCAGAGAATGTGACAGAAGAGGGGCTGGGGTGGGGGCCAAGTTCGCTGTTGTCCATGTCACGTGGTTACCCTGGGCGCTCAGTCCTCATACCCGGTGGACATGGTTGGGCTGGCACTGCCACGGGCCTGAGGACAGAATCCACTGCCCAGTGGCTGTAACCACTCAGACCAGCCACTCTTCAAGGGGCGCCAGGGGCAGCTGGGAGGAAATAATTGCTGCCCCATGAATGGGCAGAACATTTGCTGCTTCTCATCCATTTGGCCCCAGGTCCTGGTTTGAATGCTGGATGCCTATGCCCATGTGCTGCCTCGCTCTGCTGGCTGCTGGGGAAAATCTGCTCAGGAGGGTAATAGGGAACAGAAGGAGCAGGGGATGAGACATGAGGCCTACCAATCCCTGGTTCCCCTCCAGGAAACGCAACTCCTCACTGAGGGCTCTATCAACTCCCAATCAATCAACAATCAGTAAATCATTCCATGTTATTTATTGAACAGTTGCTCTGTACAGAGCAGTGTACTAAGGACTTGGGAGACTAAAGCAGAGTTGGTAGACATGTTGTCTGCCCACAGTGAACTTTCCATCTATAGAAGGAGACAGACATTATAATAAATTACACATAGGGGACATAGTAAATTATAAGGATGTGTACATAAGTGCTGTGGAACTAGGGTGAGTATCAAAGTGCTTAAGGTGAACACATCCAAGTGTCCGGGAGGGCAGATAAGAGAAATGAGGGGTTGGTCAGTGAAGAGTTTCTGGAGGATATGTGAATTTAGGAGGGTTTTGAAAATGGGGAGAGTGGTGGACTGTCTGATATAAAGAGGGAGGTAGTTCCAGGCCAAAAGGAGGAGGATATGAACAATGGTAGGTCGTGGGACACATGAGACTGAGGTACAGTGAATTGGTTGGTGTTAGAGGAGCAGAGAGGGTGGGTTGCATTGTAATAGAAAATCAGAGAGTTAAGTCAAGGGTAATACCAAAGGTATGGGACAAGGAGGATAGTGGTATTGTCTACAGTTGGAGTTGGAAGGTAAGGAGTTTTGTTTTGGGCACACTAAATATGGGTTATCCTTCAGACAGGAGGAAATGTGAGAATGCCAAGAAGGATAGAGATTAGGACTGGAGATGTAGATTTGGGAATCATCCACATAGGGATAAAATTGAAGCTGTGAGAGTGAATGAGTTCTCCAAGGGAATGAGAGTAACTGGAGAACAGAGGGGAATCCAGGACTGATCCTTGAAGTACCCTCACAGTTAAAAAGTGAGAGGCAGTGGAGAAGCCTGTGAAGGAGACTGAGAAGTTGCTACCAGAGAGATAGGAGGAGAACTAAGAAAGGACCTTGTCAGTGAAGCCAAGGTTGGATGTTTATAAGATAGTGGGTGATGGACAGTGTTGAAGGCAGCGGAAAGGTGGAGAAAGACTAGGAAGGAATAGAGGTCTCAGGATTTGGCAAGAAGAAGGTCACTGGTGACCTTAGAGGGAGTCCCATGATGAGTTGACAGAATGGGGAAGATGGGAATCAATTCGAGAACTTTTTCTGGAGGAGGTGAGCTTGTAATGGGGGCTTTGATTGACCTGAGTCTCCCCAGACCAGGGGTAAGCCAGCTCAAGATGCTGTCTTTGACTGACAGGTCTTCCAGGATGCTGGGAGATAACATGTGCTACTGTCTTCCTGGACACCAGCCTTCCGAGTTAGGGGTGGACCACCCCACTACCTTCTCTGTCTCCTCTCCATCCCCGACTCTCCTCCCAGTGACTCAACACAGTCCATACAAACCCCCTGACCTTCAGGCTCCACCTCTGAGTCTCCCCCAGTGACCCAGTAAGGACCATCCAGCAACCCTGACTCACCCGGCAACCTGTGCAATGAAATGATCAGGTGGTTCCAGAAAATTTGGCTAGCTAAATGGAGGGGAAGTTCCTAAAAGATGTGTGTGTGTGTGTGTGTGTGTGTGTGTGTGTGTGTTGATGAGGTGGTGGTGCACTTCCCCTCTTTGACTCCTGCCCGCCATCAGGAATTCTTCATCCCGGGTGCAAAGTCTGTTTCCCGTGCCTCTTCTTTCCAGCTGTTTTCCATGCCCCTTCCCTCCAATTGTTTCCTGTACCTCTTTCCTCTAGTTATTTCCAGTGCCCTTTAGTCTTTAGTTGTTTCTGGTGGCCCTGCCATTCCAGCTGTGTACGGTGATCATGCCTCTGCAGATGTTTCTCGTGCTCCTTGCCCTCCACCTCTGTCATTTCCCCATGGAGACAAGAAACCAGACCAATGGCTCCACATTCACGCTCCAAAGCATCGCCAACGCTGGGCAGCAGCGGCTTCTCTTTGTGCTCTTCCTGTGTCTGTACCTGGTCACCGTGGTGGGGAACCTGCTCATCGTCCTGGCCATCAGGACAGACTCCCGCCTCCACTCCCCCATGTACTTCTTCCTCGCCAACCTGTATCTGGTAGACATCGGCTTCTCCTCTACCACTTTGCCCAGCCTGCTGGGGACACTCTTCACTGGACACCAGGACGTTCCTTCCCGTGGCTGTCTGGCCCAGATGTATTTCTTCATTGCTTTTGGGCCCACCGAGAACTTCCTCCTGGCTGCGATGGCCTAAAATCGCTACTTGGCCATCTGCAATCCGCTGTGTTACTCTCTGGTCATGAGCCCTCAGCATTGTGTCCTGCTGGTGGTTGCCTGCTGGCTGGTTTCTCACCCCCACTCCCTGCTGCACGCCCTCCTGATGACCCAGATGACCTTCTGTGGCTCCTGTGAAATTCCTCTCTACTTCCATGACATCTTACCCCTGTTGAAGATCTCTTGCTCCGATCCTCACATCAACTTCCTTGTGGTGTACACAGAAGGGGCCACCATAGTCAACAATGCCCTTCAGATGGTCCTGGCCTCCTACGCCCACATTATCACCGCTGTTCTGCGGGTGCCCTCGGCCCATGGGAAGCGCAAAGCTTTCTCCACCTGTAGCTCCCACCTGGCTGCTGTCGGGCTCTCCTATGGCACCGTCATTTGGGTCTACTTCCAGTCATCATCCAAATTCTCCTCTGAGCGGGACACCGTAGCCGCAGTCATTTACACAACTATCACCCCGCTCCTGAACCCCTTTATCTACAGCCTGCATAACAGAGACCTACACCAGGCTTTGCGCTCCTGGCCCTGTGCCCTCAGACCCTGAATCCCTGCCCTTGGTCCCCAGGTTCCTGAGACCCCAGCCCGGACTGGCGACATGGGCTCTGTGCCTCCAAATCCAGTCCTTCACACCCTGTCTGTGCCCCTGACCCTATATACCCGATCCTGCTCCCTAAACCTCTCAGACCCTGTGACTCTAGCTCTGTGTCCCTTGCTTTGCACCCCCAACCTTGTACCATCAACTCTGCATCCCTAGACCATGTACTCCCTGCCCTTGGCAGTCGGGACATTGTTTGGGAGTCCCACTCGAAGATCAAGAACTTGGATCATGAGCCCACCAGAGAAGCTACCTGATGGGTCGCTGACATTTTTATTGAAAACATGCTCCTCTCACCGCTTGCACCCACAATCTGGAAGGTCATCACTTGTCAGGAAATGTCCTGGATGGTGGGACATTGGTGGGCACAGGACAGGAATTGTAGCCCCGAATAGGGAGTTGAGTGGGGTTGCTAAAGCTGATAGCCACAGGGTTCAGAGGCCTGCAGCCCATGACGATGGTCTTCCCCACCCTTTCAACCCTGCAGGCAGAGGGAAGGATGCATATCCCAGCACAAATCATGGCTGCCTCCAGGGATCGACCTTCACTCTCTGTCTCTCAGTGGTCTGGATCAGTGTTGTAGGCAGTCTGACTGTGTTCGTCCTGACCATCGTCGACATCCACACCCTGGGGCATCTCTTCCTCACCACTGTAAGGCACTTACATTGGCATCAAACCATCACCACAACCGATGCCATACCTAAACATGGACCCTAGATGGCGAGTGGTGTCGAGGGGAGTGTAAGGACTCCTTCTCGAACATCTGTTAAGCTACTTTGTGTTACGTTCCTACTATCTTACATTGTTACCTTCGCCATTATTGTTGTTGTTGCTTTCACGCATTCATTCATTCAATTATATTTACTGGGCATTTACTGTGTGCAGAGCACTGTATTAAGTGCCTGAAAAACTGCAATACAATAAAAAACACATTCTCTACTCTCAACGAGTTTACAGCCTATAGGCATTCTTTTGGGCCTGGATTGGGAGCCCCATGCGGAGCTGGGACCCTGGCTATTTCATTTACCTCGTATTTACCCCAGCACCTAGCACAGTGCTTCACACGTGATAAGTGCTAATAAAAGACCATTGACACAGTTCTTGTCCCCAAGATGCTGCTGAACACCTTCTGCCCAGTCAGCAGCGTGGCTTAGTGGAACGAGCACGGACTTGGAAGTCAGGAAACATGGGTTCTAATCCCGGCTCCCCCACGTATCAGCTGTGTGACTTAGGGAAAGTCACTTAACTTCTCTGGGCCTCAGTTACCTCATTTGTAAAATGGGGATTAAGACTACGAGCCCCACATGGGAAACCTGATTACCTTGTATCTACTCCAGCGCTTAGAACACTGCTTGGCACATATTTACCATTTAACAAATACCATAATTATCAGTTATTATTAAAAGCAAGTCTTATTCTGACTTCCTGGCCCTTAGCTGTTAAGGATAGTGTCTCCCAGACCAGGACGGTTATGTCCCATCCCAGGCACCGACCTCATTCTTCTACGTGTATTGTCCAAACTCTGTTCCATCCCTCAGCATCCACCCCCATCCCCTGCATCCAGCCCCATATTTAAGCATCCACCCCAATTTCCCTGCATTCATCCTCGTACCTCAACATCCATCCCCATCCCCCTGCATCTGTCCCCATCCCTCAACATCCATTCTGATCTCTCACAGTCCATCTCCATTCCTCAGTAGTCATCCCAATATCCCAGCATCTGACCCCACCCCTCAACATCTACCCCTATCTCAAGGCATCTGTCCCCATCCTTCGACATCTATTTCCCTCCCCCTACATCCATCCCCCTGCCTCAGGATCCATCCTACTCCTCCAGCATCCATCCTGGTTCTCCAACATTCATCCCCATCTTCCTGCACTCGTCCTTATTCCTCAGTATTCAAGCCAATCTCCCAGCATTCTTCCCCGTCCCTCAACTTCCATCCTAGTCTCCCAGCATCCATCTCAATTTTCTAGCAATGGTCCTAATTTTATGGTGTCTCCCCTAACCCTCAACATCTGTCCCTATCCCTTGGCATGCTTGTCTGTCCTCCAACATGTCTCATTGTCTCCTGTCCCTATGTAGTAGTAGTATTAGCATTTATAGAATGCCCTTTGAGTGCAGTGCACTATACTAAGCTCTTGGAAAGTACAAACTAAGCAAGTGTCATGCTCCTTGCCCACAGGGAGCTTACACTCTAATTGTGGAGGCAGACACATAATGATTTACAAAGATTAACCAAAATTGATCATTGAATGTACAGTTGAATCAGCATGTATACACGAGAGCTGAGGCTAGGTATAAATAGTTCCGTAGGTACTACTGATGGTTGATAAGTTTATTTGTCTCAGGACACTGGAAATTCATTGGGGATAACATTTTGGAAGAGAAAGCATTTCAGTACGCTTTGAATGTGGGAGAGCTGTGGTCTGTAGGATTCAAGGAGAGAGAGTTCCAAGTCACGGGAACATTGTGAACAAAAGGATAGAACAGGGAGAATGGAGAGAGAGGTAGAATTAGAAGGTAAATTTGAGAGGAACGAATAGAGTGAATTAGGGAATGGCAGGTGAAGGGAGTAAATAGATGAATCGGGTGAGATGGCACATAGCCTTGAACACAAGTGTGAATAATTTTTCCTTGACATGGAGGGTCACGGGGAGATAGAGGAGGGTTTTGAGAAGTGAAGAAGTGAGCTCTGGGAGAAATTTCAAGAAGATAATAGTGATGGTATTTGTTAAACACTTAATATGTGGTATTTGTGGTATTTGTTAAATGTTTACTATGTGCCAGACACTGTATTAAGCCACGGAGGGGAATCCACAGTCCCTGTCCCTCATGGGGTTCACAGTCTTAATACCCATTTTACAGATGAGGTAGTGAGGCACAGAAAAGTGAATTTACATGCCCAAGGTCACCCAACAGATAAGTGGTGGAGCTGGGATTAATAGTAATAATAATAATGATGATGGCACTTGTTAAGTGTTTACTATGTGCAAAGCACTGGGGAGGTTACCAGGTGATCAGGTTGTCCCACAGGGGGCTCACAGTCTTCATCCTCATTTTACAGATGAGGTAACAGAGGCACAGAGAAGTTAAGTGAGTCTCCCAAAGTCACACAGCTGACAAGTGGCAGAGCTGGGATTTGAAACCATGACCACTGACTCCAAAGCCCGTGCTCTTTCCCCTGAGCCATGCTGCTTCTCTATAGATTAGATAGATTAATCTATAGATTAGATTAGATTCTATAGATTAGAACCTATAGACCTTCTGACTCTCAAGCTTGTGCTCAATCCACTAGGCCCTACCACTTTTCATAGCTCATAATAATAATAATAATAATAATAATTGGAATTTGTTAAGCGCTTACTATCTGCAAAGCACTGTTCTAAGCACTGGGAAGGATACAGGGTGATCAGGTTGTCCCACGTGGGCCTCAGAGTCTTAATCCCCATTTTACAGATGAGGTAACTGAGGCCCAGAGAAGTGAAGTGACTTGCCCAAGATCACAAAGAAGACATGTGACAGAGTCGGGATTCGAACCCATGACCTCTGACTCCAAAGCCCGAGCTCTTTCCACTAAGCCACACTGCTTCTCTAGCCCATGCTATGTGTCAAGCACTATTCTAGGCCCCGGAGAAGACACAGGTTGAACAGATCAGACACATTGCTTATGCCCCATAGAAATCAAAGTCTAAGGAAGAGGATTTAAGCAACAGTGTACAGAATGGATTGGAGTGGAGAGGGGCTGGTGGCTGGGAGACCAGTGAGGAGGCTAATACAATAATCTATCCATGGTTCATTCATTCATTCATTCATTCATTCATTCATTCAATCATATTTATTATGTGCTTACTGTGTGCAGACCACTGTACTAAGTGCTTGGGAAATACAATGCAACAATAAAGAATGTCAATCCCTGCCCAAAATGAGCTCACAGTCTAGAGGCGGGGAAACATACATCAATACAAATATACAGACATCAATATAAATAAATAAAATTACAGCTGTGTACACAAGTGCTGTGGGGCAGGGAGATGGGGAAGAACAAAGGGAGCAGGTCAGGGTGATGCAGAAGGGAGTGGGAGATGAGGAAAAGTGAGGCTTAGTCTAGGAAGGCCTCTTGGAGGAGATGTGCCTTTAATAAGGCTTTGAATGCAGGGAGAGTAATTGTCCGGCAGATTTGAGGAGAGAGGGTGATCCAGGTCAGAGGTGGGACATGGGTCAGGAGTCAGTGGTGAAACAGGCGAGATCAAGGCACAGTGAGAAGGTTAGCAGCAGAGGAGTGAAGTCTGTGGGCAGGGTTGTAGAAGGAGAGAAATGAGGTTAGGTAGGACGGGGCAAGGTGATGGAGTGCTTTCTCATTATGACCAGAAAGGCAGATTTGTGAATTATCCTCATGGAGGTGGTACCTGAAGCCTTGTGAGTGAATGAGCTCCCTGAGAGAGTAAGGTTCGAGCAAGAAGAACAGAGAACCTAAATATTGTGAGGCAGAAAACCAGACAACAAATTAAACTGAGGAGGGGTAAGAAAAGTATGAGGAGAACCACATTAGTACCATGTCCACAAAACCAAGACCTGAAAATGTTTCGAGGTGGAGAGTATGGTGTTACTTAAGGAAACATGATCTCACCAAAAAGAGGGGTGACCATAGATTCTGGATCCTGCCTGGCCCAAATAGGACTATAGAATGTAAGGTAGAAGGCCAAATTGAAAACAAGACATAAGATGAAAATCAGGAAACACAGATAATAATAATGATAAAAAATAATAATGGCATTTATGAAGTGCTTACTGTGTGCAAAGCATTGTTCTAAGCGCTGGGGAGGTTACAAGGTGATTAGGTTGTCCCACGGGGGGGCTCACAGTCTTAATCCCCATTTTACAGAAGAGGGAACTGAGGCACAGAGAAGTTAAGTGACTTGCCCAAAGTCACACAGCTAACAATTGGTGGAGCTGGGATTTGAATCCCTGACCTCTGACTCCAAAGCCCGTGCTCTTTCCACTGAGCCACGCTACTTCCATGTAAGATAAAATGTATGGCAGAAGATCAGATGCAGAACCAAGGGTGCAGACGAGTTGTAATGGCTGTGTGTAAGAAGACATGTCAGACTTGCAATATAGGTGAAGGGCCAACTACTGTGAAAAGATACAGACCACCAGGAGACAAGGATCAATGAAGGGGAACAACTCAACTACCTTTGAAACGCCTGACTCTTTATGTCCTGTTTCTTTGGAAAGAATGGGAAACATCAGAAAATCCATTACACATCACCCTGCCATGGAGCCAAGGGCTAGGAGTACATAAAAAAGGCATTCACCCTGTATCAAGTCTTCTTGCTTGCTGTAGGTTAAGTTGAGAGGCTCCCTTCGAAGTCTGTCCGACATAAAAAGGCAGGGAAATGAAGCATCAAAACAGCTTACTGTTGGGTTTACCGGTCAGGTGACTCCTTTCACTGGGCACCCTAAGTAGGATTGGGGATTGTAGCAATAAAGGATATTATTGAATATCCTCAGGTTTTAGGGACTTGGGGCTGTGGAATAGACGGCTGTTGGAGCTCTTGGCCACCAAAAATAGGCTTTCCCATAGCAGGTGGTTCACTGGATCAAAGGCTGTCCAAAGGCTGTCAGAAGGAGGGTTAGAACAGAGTAGAGACCTTTAGGTCTTGAGGCCCAAAATTCTCAGTGGAGCTAAGTGGTCCCAAATCCTTGGAATGAATGAAGAAGAGGGTTGGTCAGGAGAAAGTGAAAACATTGAGTGTCAAGAACTTTGCGTTCTCCACCCCACCCTACACACCTGTCCTGTGTCTGTGTCTGTCCCCATCTGCCACGTCTACTACTTCTCAACCAAACTCTAGGTCTCTCCATCCATGACTCTCAACTCGTTGTGACTCCCCTGTTCCCCGAGATATACAATGTGGGTCTCTTTCTGACACTTGTACAAGTACTCAGCCGTCAGTGGATACCCTATACCAGAAGTGAAGCCAGCCCCTGTGTCAGTGCACTAGTGTGGGTATTTCCACCCCTATGCTGACCCCTTGGGGCAGAAGATGTGTAGAGAGTAATAGCAATAGTAGTTATTAGTTAGTAGTTGTTTATTGACTGCACATTGGGTGTGATGCCTTGTACCTAGCACTTGAGAAAGTACAAGAGAAACACGAAGCACATTTCAAAGTAGTTCTTATTCTAACTGGAGAGGCAAACATAAAAATAACTACAAACGTGGTCATCAAATGTAGGGGTCAAAAAATCCCAAAACCTGAGCCCCATGGCTGGTTCAAGAATATCCTTTTTGCCACAATCCCCAATCTTGCTGTGTTCATAAGTCTTAAGGGAGAATATAAATAAATAAATAGGAATTAACTAGAGATGGCTGTTGGGATGATGTGACTTGGTTTGGGGGGCCTAATGAAAAAAGAATTGTTGGAGAGTTTAGCCCTCGTTCCATGGGATACAGTACAGTGGTCCCAATTTCCCAGTGAGGAACAAACCACTTTGAAGTTTGTTCCTGTTTGCTGTGATGTCGCGCCTCAGCATGACCTTGTTGGGTGGCCCACCCATCCCTCCCTTGGTGCAGGAGAGCAGTGTCTGAGGGCTCAACTGGGCTGGAGGTTCTTCATGGTCAAAACAGAAGTGATCCAGGTTCACATCCAGTAGCGCTACTGGGCAGGTACAGTTTCCGCAGGGCTGTTGAGCAATGTAGGTCCAGCAGCTCAGGAGACTCTCACCCACCTTGGTACTTAAAGAAGCAGTTATGGCTGGGTGAACCTCGGGGTCAGAATCCTCAAATCATCTGAGCGAGGGTTCCCTTGGCTCCCAACGGAGTCTTGCCCACCTTCAACCCCCATTATGTTCCCATGGCAGGGGTGGACGGTTTTCGTAGCAGGAAGGGAAACAGCCAAGAGCCCAGAAAGGAGCACTAAAATGATACTTGCAGGGCAGAGCAAACCATGCAGTTCACAGCCCCTTTTGCTTGAAGACCACCAGTACTGAGCACAGAGTAAACAGGAGTAAATGTGGTCATGAGCCTGTGGTGACCTTCAGGAAAAATAGCCACAAGAGCCCTAGCCCCAGGGGGAATAACAGAAATCTTGTGAATGCCCCTACCTGTGAATCACATGTCAGGACACAGTTTTGGACACACACCAGGCTAGTCTTCTTCCTGCCATGAGCCAGGCCTCATCTTTGGAAGGCCTCTGTGTGGACTAGAGGCCAGAAGAAGGGGTGCATAATCCAGTAGAGGAGAAGAAACTTTGTCCAGACATAGAAAGCAGACCCCTCACTTCCTTAGGGGTTACACCAAGGGGCCCCCTGCCTGAACCACAAGGAGGACCCTGGGATAGTTAAGGACCAGTCTGAGTAGGCTCTGAGGCAAAGAGTTGCAATTGTGCTCCTAGCAGATAAAGCGATTAGAAGTCTTAATAGAGTACTGATTATTTCTGGGATTATTTTGGGGACTGTACTGAGCCCTAGCAAAAGGGGTTTATGTCCCTTGTTCCAACTTTCCTGCCTCCTTCCTCCTGGCTCACACCTTTTTACCCTGTGTGAAATTTCCCCTGGCTCCTGGGAAACTCACCAAACCACCTCTCTTACCACCAGAAATCCCTGAAATCCCACTTCCCCACCTCATTCCCACCTCCCCCGTTTGTACCACCTGAGACTTAGGAGCTGATTCTGTGTGTGTGTGTGTGTGTGTGTGTGTGTGTGTGTGTGTGTGTGTGTGTGTATGAGTGCACAATGTTGTGGGGCTTTCAATTACATTTTTTATATTTGTTAACTGCTCACTATGTATCAGGAACTGTACTGAACTCTGGTGTAGATACATGATGATCAGGTCCACGTGGGACGGTCCATGTTATTCATTCATTTAATTCATCTAATCATATTTATTGAGTGCTTACTGTGTGCAGAACACTGTGCTAAGTGCTTGGGAAGTACAAGTTGGCAACATTTAGAGTCGGTCCCTACCCAACAACGGGCTCACTCACAGTCTTAATCCCCATTTTACAGATAGAGCAAATAAGCTATAATTCTATTTGTTCTGACGATTTTGACACCTGTCAACATGTTATGTTTTGTTGTCTGTCTCCCCCTTCTAGACTGTGAGCCCGTTGTTGGGTAGGGACCATCTCTGTATGTTGCCAACTTGTACTTCCCAAGCTCTTAGTACAGTGCTCTGCACACAGTAAGTGCTCAATAAATACGATTGAATGAATGAATGAATGAATAAGGCACAGAGAAATAAAGTGACTTGCTCAAGGTCATACAGCTGACAAGTGGTGGATCTTTGCAGGCCCACGAACCTCCATGGGTGAATTTCACCATTAATTGTGTCTTCTTTGAGAAACAGCTTTGTTTCTTCTACTTATGCATTATCCATTCATTCATTGTTCACCATTGCTATTTCCATTTACATCTGTGTGTTTCCTCCTGTTCCCACCATACAAGCACAATGGATGTGTACCGACTTCCGCATTAGATTTCCTGTCCAAATCAGTGGGCGTACAACCTGCCCCTCTGCAGAAAATAGATAACTAACTGGTAACTAATTTCTCCCCTTCCCTGCAGCTGCTACATAGCCCGGGCCTGAGTGTCTATCCAAGATTTTCAACTCTCCGATTGAACGATGTCCCAGGGCTGCTGAATTATCAGAGAGCTTTTCTTCGGCAGAACATGCTCAGGGTCCGGCACAGTGCCTGGAGCAGGTCACAGTTGTGCAGGCTGTAGGTGAAGGGGTTGAGCAATGGGGTTACTACCGTATACAGCACAGCCACCACAGAGACCTGCTCCGCTGAGTGGTTAGGGGAGGGGCACAGGTAAAGGCCGATTACGGTCCCATAGAAAAGGGACACCACGGCCAAGTGGGAGCCACAAGTGGAGATGGCAGATGGCACCCTCAGGACTGCACAGAAGATGTGGGTGTAGGAGACCAGGATGCCAGAAAAGGTCCCACCACCACTGCTCCCCCTACAGTGACGATAACCAATAACCAGTTTATTGACAGAGGTGTCAGAGCAGGAGAGATGCAGCAGACTGGATAGGTCACAGAAGAAGTGTGGGACCACCCTATCTGTGCAGAAGGATAACCGAGCCACCAGGAGGGTGTGGACCAGAGTATAGACAGCAGTGAGGACCCAGCAGGTGACCACCATCAGTGCAGAAAGCCGGGGGCTCATGGTTGTGACATAACTCAGGGGCCGGCAGATAGTTACATAGCGGTCATATGCCATTACGGCAAAAAGGAAATTGTCCAGATCCCCAAATAACAGGAAAAAGTAGATCTGGCTCAGGCATCCAGTGTAGGAGATGGCTGGGTTGTGTGTCTGCATGTTGGCCAGCATCTTGGGGACGGTGGTGGAGGAGAAGCAGACGTCAGCACAGGATAGGTTGGCGAGAAAGAAGTACATGGGGGAGTGGAGGTGTGAGTCGGTGCTGATGGCCATGACGGTTAGCAGGTTCCCCACTATGGTGACAAAGTACAGAGCCAGGAACAGCATGAAGCACAGCTCCTGTTGCCCTGGCGGGGTGGGTAGCCCCAGCAGGATGAACTCAGTGATGTGGCTCTCGTTCTCCATCTCCATGCTCTGTTGGACCAGCTGTGAGAGGGAAATGCAGTCGTCATGGTTGAGGACATTAGTGGAAGCAGGAATTCCCCTGAGCCCTGGGGTCGGGAGTGGGGAGGAACTAGAAGCATCAGATTGAGGTGAGTGCAGAAGGGAGAGCCAACGAGTCAGGAAATGCTGGTCACCCCCGCCACTGCAGACAGGGATCTGGTCCAGGCTGCGCACAGATGGGATGGGGCCTTCCTTCCATCCCACTCACCACCACCATGGAGAAGCCCGGGGACCAGGCTTACTGAATACCTTTGTGAATGCAGAAATGTACAGATTGGGAAATGGCATTCCATGTAACCAATGTTAGATTACTGAGAATGGAAGGGCACAATGTCCTTTGAAAATTGTTAGAACATAGAATTTGGATACTGGAGAATGTAATGTTCTGGGGAATGGATGTGTAGAATTCACTGTACCAACCGTTAGACTGTGCACAATGGAGGCAGGATCATGTGTAATGACCGTTAAAATGTTGGGAATGTTTTGATTGTGTGTTGTTGTTCGGTCGGGGGGCGGGGGGGCGGAGGAGGTCATAGAATCTCCTATGTCGATCCTCCCTATCTTGCAAGCCCATAACTTTAGCGTTATTCTTGACTGCTCTCTCTCATTCAACCCACATATTCAATCCATCACTAAATCCTGTCAGTCCCACTTTCACAACATAGATAAAATCCACCTCTTCCTCTCCATACAAATTGCTACCATGTTAATATAATCACTCATTCTATCCTGCCTGTATTACTGCATCAGCCTCCTGCCTGACCTCCCAGCCTTCTGTCTCTTCCCACTCCGTGTCTTAATTCATTCTGCTGCCTAGTTAATTTTTCTGCAAAAACATTCAGGACATGTCACCCCGCTCCTCAAAAAAACTCCTGTAGTTGCCTACCCACCACCACATCAAACAAAAACTTTTCACCATTGGCTTTAAAGCACTCCACCACCTGGCCCCCTCAAAGGTCACCTCACTACTCTCCTTTAACAACTCAGGTAGCACACTTCTCTTCTCTAATGCTAGCCTTCTCACTGTGCCTCAGTCTTGCCTATCTCACCACCCACACCTAGCCTATGTCCTGTCTCTGGCTTGGAATGCACTCCTTCCTCAAATCCAACAGCAAATTTCTCTCCTCTGATTCAAAGGTTTACTGAAGGCACATCTCCTCCAAGAGGCCTTCACAGAATAATCTCACCCTTTCCTCTTCTCCCACTCCCTTCTGTATCACCCTGGCATGCTCCCTTTGTTCTTTCTCCCTCCCAGCTCCACAGGACGTATGTACATATCTCTCATTTCTTTATTTGTATTGATTTCTGTCTCTACCCCTCTAGACTCTAAACTAATTGTGGGCATTGAATGTGTCTATTTATGGTTGTATTGTATTCCCTCAAGCGCTTAGTACAGTGCTCTGCACACAGTAAGCATTCAATAAATATGATTGAATACGTGAATGAATGAATTGGGAATAGAGGGGCGCCTGAATTCCTTGTTAGATGGGATTTGGAGCGGGCAGGACCTCCTCTGATGACTGTTAGGACATTAGGAAGATTCTGACTGTTTCAATCAGGAGTTTTTCTGCCTCAATTCGAATGGAGCCCAAGGAGTGCTCCCCCTATAGCGATGGAACCTCTTCTCTTGTTGTTGGTTCTGTTGTTGAATCGTTGCTGTGTTATGGACTTGACCTTTATAATCTTTACCTGTGTGTCTGTCTTCCCACCACTTAGGCTGTGAGCCTCCTGTGGTCCAGGGTTCATGTCATTAAACCCAAGATTCCTTCCTCATCCAGCCCACCCAGTCCTTGGCCTCTCAGATCCCATCTAGTTCAGGAAGCCTTCCCTGAACATCAGAAAGAGAAGTGATTGAAGTCCCTGGGTTTACCTTTCATTTTTCCCACTGCCCTACAGAAAATTCAACCTCTTGTCCAACTTCATTAGTCCTCAGAATTCTTTCTGATCTCTGTTTCGCCGACTCTGTACTCTCCTGCCACTGGTCTCAGTTTTCTTTTCTAACTCCACTTATACCTATCATCCCCTCTTGGTGATTGTCTCTCAAGGCTCTGTACTCGGCCTACTTCTTGTCTTCACTTTTATAGCTTCAGGTACCCCCTCTCCATTGATGATCTCAAATCTATCTCTAGCCCTGACTTCTCCCCAGCCACTTAATCTTTCATCTCCTCTTGCCTCCAAGACATCTCCACATGGCAAGCTTAACACTTCTAACTCAATATGCCCAAAACTGAACTTCCCATCTTTCCCCCGAAGCCCTCCTATCCTCCCAATTTTCCTTTCTCTTCTAAATACAAGAAAGAAGCATGGCATAGTGGAAAGATCATGCGCCTGAGAGACAGAGGATCTGGGTCTTATTCCCAATTCTTTCACTTGTCTGCTTGGGTAAATAATTGAACTTACCTTGAGTAAGCTATTGAGTAAGTCATTTAACAATGAAGTAACAATTAACTTACCTTGGGTAAGTCAGTTAACGTCTTTGTGACTCAGTTACTTCATATACAAAATGGAGATTAAATCATCCTCCCTCCAATTTAGATAGTGAGCTCCATGTGGGACAGAGATTGTGTCCAACCTTATTATATTATGTCTACCTCCGTGATGATGATGATGATGGCATTTATTAAGTGCTTACTGTGTGCAAGCTGGGGAGGTTATAAGGTGATCAGGTTGTCCCATGGGGGGCTCACAGTCTTAAACCCCATTTTACAGATTAGGTAACTGAGGCTCAGAGAAGTGAAGTGACTTGCCCAAAGTCACACAGCTGACAATTGGTGGAGCTTGGATTTGAACCCATGGCCTCTGACTCCAAAGCCCGTGCTCTTTCCACTGAGCCATGCTGCTTTTCAGTGCTTAGTACTGTACCTGGCACATAGTGAACACTTAACAAGAACCATGAAAAACATATCACTATCCTCTCTGTACCTGAAGCCTGCAACCTTGGTGTCATCCTGGATGACACCACTGATTACCTGGATGGCATCATTGTCGTTCTGCCCTTCTACCCAATCTATTTCTAAACTCTCCTGCTTTTTCCTCAGAAAAATGGTCCAGATCCATGGTCTTCTCCATCCATACCGTCACCACTTGGGTTTAAGAACTCATCGTGTCATGATTATACTAGCAAATCAACCTCCTCACTAGTCTCCCCATCTCCAGTCTTTCTCACTTTTCGATCCACCTGGGCCTGCTGGCCAGATGATCTTCTTGAAATTTTGCTCAGCACACTTCTCTTTAATCCCAAAACTCTGCCAGTGGTTGTCCTCTCCCTCTGCATCAAACAGTCCTCCTTACCATTGGCTTCCCATTTCTCCTCCAGCTCTCCCCATTCTTAGGTTTCAGTTCTTTCTACCCACTGATCCCCAGTTGTCACTCTTTGCTCTCCCAATGTTCATGTTCCAACTGTCCCCTGCTCTAATCTCCCCCCACTCCAACCTCTTGCTCACGTTGCTTCCCTGCCTTGGGACTCCCACCAAAGCATCCACCTTACCTCAGCTCTCCTTACATTCAAAACCCTCCTAAAATCCCACCTCAACCAACAAACTTTCCCCGATCAACTCCCAAAACCAGGAGGGGTATCAACCCAACGGTTTTCTCTAGCACTTATGTATTTATTTATGTCCCTCCTTGGCCCTCTTGAATGAAGGTTCAACTAATTGAACCTGTGATTATTTATTCTATAATTGCTCTATTTGTAAATATGTTTATGTCTGTTTCTCCCTCTAGGCTGAAATCTCCTTGAGGGTAGAGAACATATCTCATGCTTCACTGGAACTTTCTCAAGTGCTTAGCACTGTAATTTGTAACCAGAAGACACTCAGTAAATACCATCATTATTACTACTGCCTCTTTATTTGCCACCAAGGCAGAGCAGCCCGTGTCTGGAGGCTGGAGGAGGGAGTCCTCCTTTAGGTTCAGACGGTGGTAATGCAGCAAAGATGTGTGCCAGCGAGGGAAGCTGCCCAGAGTATCAACATCCCCCAGATCCGGTGAAATGGAGGAGAGACAAGAGAGAAGGCAGTAACTTAGTAGATAGAACATGGACTTGGGAGTCAATACGACCAGGATTCTAATCCTGACTATGTCATTTGTCTGCTGTGTGACTTTGGACAAGTCACTTCACTTCTCAGTGCCTCAGTCACTTCATCTGTAAAATGGGGATTAAGGCTGTGATCCCCATGTGTGACATGGATGTAGTCCAACTTCACTAGCTTGTATCTACCCCAATATTTGCTACAGTGCCTGGCACATAGTAGGGCTTAACAAATGCCATGAAAAAATGGTCATTTTCTTTTGGGGTTGGGGAAGTGTTTGATTTCAAGACGGAAGACTGATGTTCTTAGGCCAGGGCCCAGGGCCAGAGTAGAATCAGGCAGTTGAAAACAGCTACGATTTGCCCTCCTGGGTCCTTCAGTGGGAATTGGACACAGGTGGGGAAACAACCCCCCTCCCCAATCACCACCATTATGGCCCCACACCTCACACTCCAAAGGACCTGGGAGACCCCTCGCCATTACCCAGATTCCTGTGAGGGACAGAAGTGTGAGGGCAAATGGCCTCCCTGCCCCCTCCACAACCTCAGTGGCTGGTTGCTTGGCTAGGAGCTGGAAGCTGTTTCAATGGTACTGACCCATCCCTTCTTCTTCTCTGCCCAGTGGGCCTGTGAAGCAAGACTGAGCCTGTGGCATCTCTGAAGCAGGCAGCCAAGATGGATATCTGGGTCAAGAAGTGTCCAGTCAGGGCAAAGCTATGTCAGAGTCCAACAGTGATTGAGAGCTACCTTCCTGTGACTGACTGACTTCCTGTTCACCAGCCTGTCTGCCTGTGACTGAATGACCAAGAATTTCTGCCTGTCTGCCTCAGATTGACTGCCTGGCTTTCTATTTTGGATATTTCTGTTTGTACATCTGCACAGGAAAAAGAATGAAATCAGCATTTAGATCCATCAAGGGAATGTTTTATTATTGGGGGAGGGGAGGTGGGGAGGCTAGGCTTAGTGCCCAGAAAGGGCTCAGGCTTTCCAGTGTCTTGACCCCATTTTCCACCTCAGAGTCCACACATGGGAGCAGACACTGGTGGATGGTGGTGGTTTCTGGTCAGAGACCCGTCTCCCGACATAGTCCAGGACCAGACTAAGGGTGGGGAGGAACTCAGACTTGCATATCTGTCCTCTTTGGCTGTAGCTGGAGAAGGGGATGGGAGTCTGATTGGCCTGAACAAGACCAAAGTAACTGTCGGGTGGGAGCTGAGACCGAGCAGCCGAGAGGTAAGAGCTGGAGCAGAGCAGCTGCGGATCAAGGGTATGGACAGAGCAGCTATTAGGTGGGAGGCCCAAAGCAATTATGTCCATATCTGTAATTTATTTATATATATTCATGTCTGTCTCCCCTACTAGACTGTAAGTTCTTTGTGGGTAGGGAATGTGTCTGTTTATTGTTATATTGTGCTCTCCCAAGCGCTTAGTATAGTGCTCTGCACACAGTAAATGCTCAATAAATACCACTTATGGATTGATTAATTAATTGGGAAGCCTTCTCTGAAGGCACATCTCCACCAAGAGGCCTTCCCTGACTAAGCCCTCCTATCCTTTTCTTCTACTCATTTCTGTGTTGCCTTGACTTGCTCCCTTTATTCCTCTCCTCTCCCAGCCCCACAGCAGTTATTCACATATCTGTAATGTATTTATTGATATTAATATCTGTTTCCCCCTCTAGACTGTAAGCTCAGTGTGGGCAGGCAATGTGTCAGTTTATTGTTATATTATACTCTCCCAAGGGCTTAATACAGTGTTTTGCACAAAGTAAGCACTCAATAAATACAACTGTCTGACTGACAGAGCAGCTGTGGGGTGAGAGCCGGGTCAGAACAGCGTTTTGGGAGGGGCTGCAACAGAATAGCTGTGGATGAGGTCTGAGACAGAGTAGCTGTGCGATGGGGGGTTGGAAAGAAGAGCTGTGGGGTAGGGTCTGAGACAGAGCAGTTGTGGCAATGGGAGCTTGGGAAAGAGCAGCTGCAAGGGAGGTGGAGGCAGAACTGAAGGTGTTGGTGATACCGGACCAGCTCCAGATTCCTTACCCTGGACTGCCAGGACACAGCTCCTCGGGAGAGTCCCCAAAGCACTTACCAGGCTGGAGAGGAAGCAGCTGTTTTTTTTTCGCTTCTAAGCCTTTTCTCCCACCCTTAGGGTCCAGGTGAAGCTTCTAGATCCTGGCAGATTGGAATGGGCTGGCTGAAATGGTTGTGCTGTCCCTGGCTTCATGCCTCCCCACAACTATTTACAGGGCTGGGGACTACAGGGACCCAACTCCCACACTTGTTCCAAACACGGAAAATCATCCGGCTTCTCCTGGGGCTCCCTGCGGTCTGGGCAAGACGTCGGGAGTGGGGGTGAGGGCACTGACAGTCCATATATGAGGTGCATTGGGTGGGGAGAGGATTTCCAGCTTGATTCCAGCCTTGGGAGTCCCCCACCGCAGTGTGGGGGTAAAGGCAAAGCAGTCTGGGTCGAGGCTGAGAAGGTTGGGGACCTCTGCTCTCTGACACCAGAGATCAGAACACTTCCTTACAAAACTGCCCAATGCTCTAATAATAATTATGGTATTTGTTACTAATAATGATGATGGTATTTGTTTAGCACCATGTGCAAAGCACTGTTCTAAGCACTGGGGGATACACGGTGATCAGGTTGTCCCACGTGGGGCTCACAGTATTAATCCCCACTTTATAGGTGAGGTAACTGAGGCACAGAGAAGTTAAGTCACTTACCCAAAGTCACACAGCTGACAAGTGGCAGAGCCGGGATTAGAACCCACGACTTCTGACTCCCAAACTCTTGCTCTTTCCACTGAGCCATGAGCATGGGCCTGTTTAGCACCTCGTCAAGTGCAGTACCAGAATATCCTTCTTCTTGTCACAAAGACCCAATCTCTGTCCAAGATTCTCCAAGCTCATTGGCTTCCTTCAGCCCTCCACTCCCCATACTGAGGCCCTGGTAGACTCTACTCCCTGCTCACCCATTATTGGGTAGAATGTAGTGAGGCAGAGAGGAAAGAGCACAGTATTTATCCTGATTTTAAGCACCTTTGTCCATATCCTTATACTCTATTATTTCCCCTATCTATAATTTATTTTAATGTCTTTCTTCTACTGAAGACTGTAAGCACCTTCTGTGTAAGGTTCACGTCTAACAATTCTATTTTAATGGCACTTGTTTTGCACTTATTATACGCCAGGCCCTGTGCTTAGAGGTAATAAGGTTGGACACAGTTCACGTCCCACATGGGCTCACAGTCTTACTCCCCATTTCACAGATGAGGTAACTGAGGCTCCGAGAATGGAAGTGACTTGTCCAAAGTCACACAGCAGGCAAGTGGCAGAGGGAGAATTAGAACCCATATCCTTCTGACTCACAGGCCCAGCAGACAAGTGGCAGAGGCAGAATTAGAACCCAGATCCTTCTGACTCACAGGCCCATACTTTATCCATTAGGCCTCACTACTGATGTGGTCCTTTCTCAAGTGCTTAGAACAATGTGATGCAAACAGTTAGTGTTCAATAAATACCATTGATTGACTAGAAGACAGGAGACTTGGGTTCTAAACCCGGCTCTGCCACTTGCCTGCTATGAGACCATGGGTGAGTCGCTCAACTTCTCTGTGCCTCCATTTCCTCATATGTACGGTGTGTTCTCTCTAACCCTTAGACTGTTAGCCCCATGTGTCCAGATTACCTTGTATCTACACAACAGTTTAGCAGATTGCTTGGCACAGATTAAACAGTTAACGAATATCACAATTGTTGTTATTAGTTTCAGTATGAAGTTGAGGTGAGAGGGGCTGACTCCTGCCAGCCCTTTGGCATGGCTCCATGGAAGATAATAATAATAAGAGCATTTGTTATGTGCTTACTATATGCTGGGGACTGTTGATAAGCACTGGGGTAGATACAAGATCACTGGGACACAGGACACAGTCCTGTCCCACAAAGCACTCACAGTCTTTATCCCCATTTTACAGATGAGGTAACTGAGGCACTAAAAAGTTAAGTGACTTGCCCTAGGTCATACAGAAGAGAAGAGGCAGAGCCAGGATTGGAACCCATGTACTTATGTCTCCCATGTCTCTGCTCTAGGCCAGACAGGAGTGAGTGTTCTGTCTCCACTCCTTGCAGTGGGGGAACCCAGGAAATCCCTGGTCCTAACAGACCCCTGGGTGTAGGAGCAGACCCTGACACATCCCCTGGCCATAACTCACTCCCTCTCACCTAGTTAACATTAGCAGAGCAGGAGTTCTGTAAATTACCAGCCTGGGGGTTGGGGCCACGTTCATTGGATCTGGGTAGACCAGATAACCTCAGATCCCCAAACTTCAATCGACCAATAAATAGCATTTATTGAGTACTTATTATTTGAAGAACACTGTACTAAGTGGGTAGGACAATAAATTAAAGTTGGTAGGCACAATCCAAGCCCTTGAGGAACTTACAGTCTTGAGGGGGAGACTGATATTTTTAAAAAAATTATAGAGTGGAGGAAGTAATAGTGTATGTCTTGTCTTGTCTTATGCTGTTGAGTTGTTTCCGACCCATAGGGACACAACGGACACATCTCTCCCAGAACGCCTCACTCTCCATCTGCAATCGTTCTGATAATATATCCATAGAGTGCTTTGGTAAAAATGCAGAAGTGGTTTCCCATTGCCACCTTCAGCGCAGTAAACAGGAGTCTCTGCCCTCGACTCTCTCCCAATGCCGCTGCTGCCCAGTATGAGTGAATTTTGACTTGTAGCAGATTGCCTTCCACTAGCTAGTCAGTGCCCAAGCTAGCAATGGAATGGGTATGCCTCTGCTTGACTCTCCCTCCCAGAGCTGAAACTGGTAAGAGTACTGGAAACTCTCCAGGTGCGACCCTGAGAGGGGAAACAGTATATGTACATAAGTATATTTATAATATTATCTACTAATATTTTCTTCTATGGATATATTAATATTTATTTATTATATATGTATTAATATATTGATAATTGTTCACATTAATGTGTCTCCCCCACTGTAAGCTCGGACTGTGATTGGGTAGGGATTTTCTCTGTTGCTGAATTGTACTTTCCAAATGCTTAGTACAGTGCTCTGCACACAGTAAGCACTTAATAAATACAATTGAATGAATGGGCAAGAAATGTGTTTGTTTATTGTTATATTGTACTCTCCCAAGCACTTAACACAGTGCTCTATGCTAAGAAACACTCAATAAATGCAATTGACTGACTGACTGACTGACTAAGAGCTTTAGGGTTGAGGGCAGTGAGTGCAAAGTGCTTATCATTAAGTGTTCCCCAAAAAGCCAGAGGGGGCTCTGTGCCCAGCCTGTACTGGCAACATAGATTCCAACTTCTCATTGAGATTATAGAGGTGGAAGAGGGCAGGCATTGGTTTTGAGAATGAGAACTAGGAGGGGGTAAGCTTCAAAGAGCAAACAGCAGACCATCATTTTGGGTCTTTTCAGCCTTGACTGGAAAGTTGCCTTGTCAGAAATCTGGAATGAGTGAGATTGGTAGTCCAGTTCAGGGATCACTCTAAATCTATCTTGTGAGCCCTGAAAATTCTGAGAGTCCTGTTATCCTTGAGACTGGTAGCCTAATTTAACTTTTCCTCCTGTCTCCAGGACACTTCTACAGAGATATTCCCCTACAGGTCAAGCTCAACATGTTCAAGACTGAACTCCTCAACTTCCTTCCAAAATCATCTTTTCCAACTAGCTTTCCCTTAATAATGGACAGCACCACTATTCTCCCTGTCTCAGGTTTACAACATTGAGGTCATCCTTGACTCCTCTCTCTTCTTCCACCCTCATATTCAGTCTGTTGCCAAATACTGTTGGGTTTTCCTCCATAACATTTGTAAGATCTGCCCTTCCTCAATGCCAAACTGCCACTCTGCTGGTCCAGGAACTTCTTATTTCTTGGCTTGGCTATTACATCACTGATCTTCCTGCCTTTTGTCTTTCCCCTCTCTGGTTCATATTTCTTTCTGCCACCTTGATCATTTTTCTGTACCATCATTTTATGTACATCTCCCCATAAAAACCTCAAAAACCTCCAATTATTGCCCATTCCTCTATACTTCAACCAGGAACTCCTAACCATTGGCTTTAAAGCACTCGTTCAGCTCTCTATCCCTCCTATTTATCCACTCTATTCTCCCAGTCCACCCCAGCTTGCACTCTTCAATCATCTAAAATTAACATGTCACTGTGCCACTTTCTAATTTCTACCACTACTGACCTCCTGTTCATGCCCTGCCTGCATGAACTTCCTTCCTTCCTTCCTTCCTTCCTTCCTTCCTTCCTTCCTTCCTTCCTTCCTTCCTTCCTTCCTTCCTTCCTTCCTTCCTTCCTTCCTTCCTTCCTTCCTTCCTTCCTTCCTCCCTCCCTTCCTTCCTTCCTTCCTTCCTTCCTTCCTTCCTTCCTTCCTTCTTTCCTTCTTTCCTTCCTTCCTTCCTTCCTCTCCTTCCTCCATAAAATCTGCCAAAGCATAGCTCTTCCCATCTTCCAAACCTTGCTGAAATCACATCTCCTTCAGCAGGCCTTCTCTGTTCAATATACAATACCCCTGCCACCCCATTCTCCCACACTTAAACACTTAAGTATCCACAACCCCCACCTGCAACACTTATGTTTATATGTTTTTGCTCTGTTGCTTCCTCCTTCCTGAATGCATTTTTGGGCCTGTCTTCCCCCACTAGACTGTAAGTTCCTTGAGGATAGGAATTATGTCTCCCAACTCTGTTTCTAAGTGCTCTATAAATAGGAGATTCTCAGTAAATGCTATTGATTGACCGAGTGGGCACAAATGACTTGTGATAATGGGACTGGGATTGCCACTATAGTGTTTTGCATGTTGCAGGACTACCGACTTAGAGCCAAGGAGGGGTGAGGTGTGTAAGTCTTCCCCTCCTCAGGCCTCTTCCTCCTGCCCAATTCCCCTTTTCCTGAAGCAGCAGTGTCACCTATTCCATTGGAAGGTCCTGACCATTGATTTTAAGGGTCTTATTCTCCCTCCTTCTGCTCGGTTAGCTCTTTTGCCCCTTTACACCCCTTGAATGTGTCATTTGTGTGCTTTGCACTTCCCAGTCGCATAGCACAGTGCACTGCACCCAATGGGCACTCATTAAATACTATTACTACACCTATAGCCCAGGTTGTATTCTTCTTTCCTTCCAAACTCAGCTCCTGTCCCCCAACCACAAGGCCCATAATATTGAGCTCCTCGGGGAGATTCTACACACAGGGCCCCTGCCCACCATACCACCGGGATCCCTGCTGGAGGGTAGAAAGGGGCTAACTAGTGAATGAACTCACAGGGTTAAGGGTATAGAGTAGGGGGATGCCCCGGAGGAGTCTGTGTCCAGAAGGGTGGTGCCCCCAACTCCTCCTCCTCCTGTGGCCTCTTGAGCTTCTTTCTCCCTGGTTTCTTGGTGAAGGAGCCAGAAAAGACCAGGAAGCAGCCCCTTCTCAACGCTGGATGTGTCTTCCCTCCCCCTCCTCCACCCGCATCTTCCTGTTGGCTCCAACCCCTTCCCCACTGCTCTCCCTCCCGTCCCTGATCCATCACCGCCCCGCCCCACCCCCAACACACTTCGAGGAGCAGGGGGAGAGAGGAACCGGCAGCCTGCCCTTCAGTCTCCCTGACACTGTGGAATAGGTACCTGGGTGGGAAGGGGGTCAGTCCATCCCTGCTTTTAGGCCGACTGTATCATTTCTGTCTCATCTCCCCCACCCCAGCTCTGGCTCTGCCTAGGCCATCACAGCCTGCTAGACCCCCAAGAGGAGGGATGACCAATCATCCAGGTATCCAGTGCCCCTGCCAACCTCTGCTTCTGATTGGGCAGGATGATTAGAAACGTGTGTTTCCCCATTGGACTACAGGGCTGGAGGGAAGGGTCTACTGTCCATACCCAGCCCTGTGGCATTTTGCCTTGTCGTGTAATGTTCTGCTCCATGGTTTCCTGGCCTGTGGAGCTCTGCCCTGTGATATCATGCCTCACTGCTCCCTTTCCAATGGCTCCTTGCACAGTGATGCCCTCATGCTAGGAAACATTGATGCCCAACTTGCAGCAGCTTGCACTATGGTGCTGCAGAGCCTCGCAGGGACAGGGGGGACATCTCATACTGCCTGGGAGTTGCAGAGTTGGGTGGAGAGGAGCCTGGGTCCTAGCCAGTTCATAGTTGGGAAGTAAATACTGTTAGAAGTTTGGGGAATGTGCCTGTTATATTATTGTGTTGTACTCTCCCTGGTATGAATCTGATATTTGAGATTTCAGGACCAAGAACCTGCACAGAGGAATCAATCCTAATGCTGAGAGCTTGAGAAGTGTCACTTGTGCTACTTCATCCCCGCCAATCACACTAGCCTGTAAGTTCATCATGCAGAGGAAATGTGACAGTTTGTCGTTATACTGTACTCTCTTAAGGGATTAGTTCATTACTGTGCACACAGTAAGCACTCCATAAATATGATTATTGATTGGAGGAAATAACCATGATGGATGAGAGTTTAATCAGGGAAGGCCTCCTGGAGAAGATGAAAGGAAGGCTTTCAGATAGAGCTGTGGCCTGCTTTATGTGAATGGAGAAGGGGTTTGGGGCAGGGTGTGACCAAGAAGTGGGTAGTGGGGTAGAAGAGGTTGTCTTGGTTGGAATGAAGAACGTAACCTGGGGTGTAATGAGTAAAGACTGGGTAAGTAAAATATAGTTCCTGGGTATTAGTCAGAGAAAGTGAGCTCCCTTCACTTGGAAACCAAGGCAGCCAAGGGATAATGAATCAAGCCTTCACAGGGATTACTCCAAGAGGTTTGGAGGTTTGCTGGGATTCACGAATAAAGAGGGAGAGATAGAGGGAGAGAGACAGAGAGGGAGACACAGAGAGAGAGAGAGAGAGAGAGAGAGAGAGAGAGAGAGAGAGAGAGAGAGAGAGAGAGAGAGAGAGAGAGAGGGAGAGTGAAGGAGAGGAAGAAAGGGAGAGAGAAAGCAGAGAGAAGGAGAGGGAGAGAGAAAGACAATGAAAGAGAGGGAGAAAGGGGAGAGAGAAGGTGAGGACAAAAGGGTGAGGGAAGAGAGAAGAAGAGAGGAAGAAAGAGAGAGGGGAAGAAAGGGAGAAAGAAAGTCAGATGCTTGGAGATTGGTGAGACGTTTTTCTCACAACTTCACGGGTTGCTCATCCATCTTGGCTTCAAACAGAAACTCCTCACTATTAGCTTTAAAGCACTCAATTACCTTGCTCCCTCTCACCTCACCTCACTTGTCTCCTACTACAACCCATACCACACACTTCGCTCCTCTAATGCTAACCTCACTCTACCTCGATATCTCTCCACTGATCCCTCACCCATGTCCTTCCTATGACATGGAATGCCCTTCCTACTCATAATGACAATTACTGTCCCCAACTTCAAGGTCTTACTGAAGCACATCTCCTCCAAGAGGCCTTTCTTGACTGAGCCCTCTTCCTTTTCTTCAAGTACCTTCGGCATCTCCCTGACATGTTCCCTTTATTCATCTGCACTCCCAGCCCTGCAACACTTATGTAGATACCTGTAATTTATTTATTTATTTATATTAATGTCTGTCTCCCCCCCCGCCCCAGACTGTAAGCTCTTGTGGGCAGGGGATGTGTTTGTTGTATTGTTATATTGTACTCTACCAAGCGCTTAGTACAGTGCTGTTTATACAGTAAGCACCTAATAAATATAATTGACTGACTAACTGACTGACTGACAGTGATTGTTGCAGTTTCCCTGGAGGTCATCAAAGAGGGAAACCACAGGAGACTGGGTATGACTTGATTGTCTAGGATCTGACCCAGTGCTTATCCCGTGTCCAGCACACAACAGGTGCCAAATCAGCCCCAGAGTTACCAGTTGTATCCACAGGAGGTCTTGGGAAGAGATCATGCTCCGAGAAAATGAAATGGAATGACTTCCTGGAAGTTCCCTTCTCCTCCACTCTCCCCCCCACCATCTTGTCTTATGTCATCAAGTCGTTTCAGACCCACAGCGACACCATGGACACGGCTCTCCCAGAATGCTCTGCTCTCCATCTTCAATCGTTCTAGCACTGTATCCATAGGGTTTCCTTGGTAAAAATACAGAAATGGTTTACCACTGCCACCCTCCCATGTTTCTGCTGGCCGGCATGGGTGAGTTTTGACTTGTAGCAGATTGCCTTCCACTCGCTAGCCACTGACCCAGCTATGAATGGAATGGGTATGCCACTGACACTGGTCATGTGTGGGAAGAGACCGTTCTGGGGGTGAAAGCTCTTGAGAGGAATCAAACCCAACCTGGACCTAAAGCATCGCTGATTTCTGATGTACCCCAAGAGCTAACTAGCCAAAGTCTCTGGTCCCGCATGTCATCTTATGGTCTCTACAGCTCTGCCCGTGTACTTTGCTCCTGTAGTCCTAACCTTCTCGTCTGTTTTGCCGCTGACCCCTAGCCTACATAATAATAATAATAATGGTGTTTGTTAAGCGAGCGCTTACTATGTGTGAAACACTGTTCTAAGCGCTGGGGGGATACAAGGTGATCAGGTTGTCCCACGTGGGGCTCAAAGTCTTAATACCCATTGTACAGATGAGGTAACTGAGGCACAGAGAAGTGAAGTGACTTGCCTAAGGTCAAATAGCTGACAAGTGCAGCCCGCACCCTCCGCTCCTCCACCGCTAATCTCCTCACCATATCTCGTTCTCACTTGTCCCGCCATCGACCCCCGGCCCACGTCATCCCCCGGGCCTGGAATGCCCTCCCTCTGCCCATCCGCCAAGCTAGCTCTCTTCCTCCCTTCAAGGCCCTGCTGAGAGCTCACCTCCTCCAGGAGGCCTTCCCAGACTGAGCCCCTTCCTTCCTCTCCCCCTCATCCCCCTCTCCATCCCCCATCTTACCTCCTTCCCTACCCCAAAACACCTGTATATATGTATATATGTTTGTACATATTTATTACTCTATTTATTTATTTATTTATTTTACTTGTACATATCTATTCTATTTATTTTATTTTGTTAGTATGTTTGGTTTTGTTCTCTGTCTCCCCTTTTAGACTGTGAGCCCACTGTTGGGTAGGGACTGTCTCTATACATTGCCAATTTGTACTTCCCAAGCGCTTAGTACAGTGCTCTGCACATAGTAAGCGCTCAATAAATACGATTGATGATGTTGATGAAGTGGTGGAGCCAGGAATAGAACGCATGAACCCTGACTCCCAAGCCCATGTTCTTTCCACTGAGTCACGCTGCTTCTCCTGCCTCTGGTCTGGAATGCTCTCCCTCCTCAAATCTGACAGATAATTACTCTCCCCACGTTCAAAGCCTTACTGAAGGCCCATCTCCTCCAAGAGGCTTTCCCAGGCTAAGTCTCCCTTTTTCCTCTTCCCCCACTTCCTTCTGTGTCATCCTGACGCTCCCTTTGCTATTCTCCCCTCCCAGCCCCGCAGCACCTATTCATTCATTCATTCAATCGTATTTATTGAGCACTTACTGTGTACAGAGCACTGTATTAGGCGCTTGGGAAGTACAAGTCGGCAACATATAGAGATGGTCCCTACCTAACAACGGGCTTACAGTCTAGAAGGGGAAGACAGACAACAAAACAAAATAAAACTTATGTACATATCTTTATTTTTATTTATTTAAATTGGTGTCTGTCTTCCCCAACTTGACTGAAAGCTTGTTATGGGCAGGGAATGTCCTTTTCATTGTTGTGTTGTACTTTCCCAAACACTTAATTCAGTGCTCTGCACACAGTAAGCGTTCAATAAATTCGATTGAATGAATGAATGAATGGTGGCTCACTTCACCTCCATGGGCATCATCTGTAGGCATACTGGGTTTCCTATTGCACGCGATTTATATTTTTATATTAATGTATCTGCCTGAATCAGATAGGCTGTTAGGGTGTGAAGCTGGAGATGTCCGTTTTCCTGACACAACTTTCCTAGGTTTTAGGAGATGATGGCAAGTTTGTCTGTGGCTGTGACGTTAGGTCATTCCTCCCCTGTCTCCCATCTGGAAATTCTGCTCCTTTGGAGCAGAGATCTTGTCTACCAATTCAATTGAATTGTACCCTCCCAAGAGCTTAGTACAGCTTTCTGCACCAGGTAAGTGCTCAATAAATACCATTTATTGATTGATTAATCGGTATCCCCTGGGGACACTTGGGTCATGAGGAGGGCCCTGTGACACCTCCTTCTTGAACCCTGAGGAAGCGCTATTGTGTGATGGCAAAGGTCAAAGCACTGACCAGGACAGGTTGTTTCTGGCCTGTGCTTGACTTTCCTGCCTGCCATTGCACCTATGTCTGCTTCCCTCCAAGGCTCCTTTTGGGTCTACCTTCTGCTAGTGATATTATTCTTACTAATTTTTATTCATATTAATGTCTGTCTCCCCCTCTAGATGTAAGCTTATTATGGGCAGGGAGCAAGTCTGCTAGCTCCGTTGTATTGTGCTTTCTCAAGTGCCTTGTACAGTGTTCTACACATAGTAAGCTTTCAATAAATATTACTGATTGAATTATTGATTTATCGATTGATTGCCACAATAGCCCAGGTTGCTCACTTTCCCCTGCCCCCGAGGGATCCACGCTGTGGATCCAGATCTACCCCCTTCCCCACACAGAACCTGCTTTCTCCAGCACCTGCCTTCCCCATGGTGGATGGGAAGACCTATTCTGGGTTCCTCCCTTCCTTTCCTTCCTGCGCTCTTTGGGGAAAGCCCCAACACTTTCCCTCTCCAACTAAGGGAGCTAGGAAACCCCTAGTCAACTCGCAGGGAGTAAGCAGCCTGGGAATTGTTCAGTGATGTTCAAGGGTTTTGACCCCTGTTCTCCCCAACCTGCTGTAGTTCGTGTCTATTCACCCCATCCTGATTGAATCCTACCTTATCTTCCCCGGGTTCCTGACACTTTCTCTCTCCCTTTCCTAGGTGTTGCATCAGAGAGGAGACCTGGCAAGGGGTTGAAGTGGAAAAGGGGGATTCCATACCCACATCTCCACCTTTGGGGCAGCAGGCTTGAGAAGGATGATCCGTTCTTGTATGGCTAAGGCTTGATACCCCTCAAATCTACCCAAGCAGGGACTGCCCCTGCCCACCTCTTTCTCCTCTGGCCCTACCCCTCGTCCTGTTCCTGAAGCCTCAGCAAGACGAAATAATAAAGGCCAGGCAGTGGTGCTGACTTCCCGAAATTTGGCTCAAGGTCAGCAACTTTCTCCTTCACTGATGATCTGCCTCAGAAGCCCAGATCGAGGTTTCTGTCATTTCCCAGAGATTCATATTGTGACCTCCCACTCACTCTCCCTCACACTCTCCCTCCTTTCTTCCTCCCTCCTTCGATAACTCAGGTGCTTTGGGAATTTCCTTCAGAGGCAGCAATCTCGGCTTTTTTTTTCTACCCTGAATATAACTTCAACTTCTTAACTTGGCAACTATTTCTTCACATACTCTGAGACAAATTTTAATTGCCAGTTATCGCTGCTTCAGTTACTTGTTACTTTGGTAGTTTGTTTCCCTAGCGGCTTCTGGTGTTTCCTTGTTCCCCAAAGTCTCTTCTGTTGTACCCGTTTGCTAAATATTCCCCCTGCCTCATCTCCCGGCTGTGTTTAGTCAGCGATCCCAGCTGTAGGGACCCAGAGTTTCTCTGCATATACCGGAATGCAGCAATCACCCATGTTCTGGCAGTGGTCCTAAGCAGAGCTCTCCCTGACCCCAGCTATTGTTTCAGGAAGATGTTTTTCTCTCTCTGCCAATAAGTCTTTCTGGTTGCTATCAGCTGGTAGCTCTGAGCCTGGCTCAGCAATCCCGGGACCAGGACTGTGCCAGTATCTGCTAGCAAGGAGAGAGGAACAGGAGCACCAGGGGAAGTGTGTACACAGAGCAGGCGGGACAGGAAGGGCAGGCTAAGTTGTACAGAAGCAGCTGGAGAGTCTTCTGGGAAAGACGTGAGACCACGGAGAGGAAATTCCCCTGCTGGATCCGTTTACATGCATGCACACACTACCCATAATAATAATAATGGTGGCATTTGTTAAGCACTTACTATGTGCCAAGCACTGTTCTAAGCACTGGGGTAGAAATAAGGTAATCAGGTTGTACCACATGGGGTTCACAGTCTTAATCCCCATTTTACAGACGAGGGAACTGAGGCACAGAGAAAGTAAGTGTCTTGCCCAAAGTCACACAACAAGACACAAGTGATGGAGCTGGGATTAGAACACACGATGTCTGACTCCCAAGCCCATGCTCTTTCCACTGAGACAGGCTGCTTCTCAATATATATTCACAATTGCACACACACCCACAGGATAAATGTCACACACACACATACACATGCAAACCCTACACGCATGGCCCCCAGTCAAGCATGGACTGTCCCCCATGAAATGAATCGCCTCTAGGCTTGTGACAATGCCAATTCACAGCTGATGGGGCTGAGATGGCTCTTTTATATATACAGCATGAGCTTCCTCGAGGCAGTGTCACTGCTTAGAGGAGATTGCTCCTCTGTATACGGAAGGTGTGTCCTCCAGGCTATGTCACTGCTACTTCATAGCTGTTAGGCCTGAGGATTGCTATTCTGTATAGAGAAGGAGTCTTTTTCACAGGTTCTTCTTCAGCCTCCCACCCTCTAACTGTAGGAGTGTTCAGCACATAGTAAATAAGGCAATCTGGACATTCATATTAATGTCTGTCTCCCCTCAGGACTGTAAGCTTATTGTGGGCAGGGAATGTGTCTGTTATATTGTACTTTCCCAAGCGCTTAGTATAGTTCTTTGCAAATAGTAAGTGCTCAATAAATATGATTGACTGACTGACTGACTTCCTCAGTCCTTTTGCACCTTCCCTCGTCATCCCCAAACTCACACTTTCTGGGGGCTTCTCCAGCTCCTCCTATAGTATACTCACCTCTGTCCCGTATCCCAAACTCTTCTTAGCCTAGGTTCGAATTCTTTAAATGAACATAAGAATCTTTGCTGTGAGCTGTTAATGATACAGCTGTTAATGAGCTGTCAGTCCGGGACTGGACGGAAAGACAAAGGGGCTGGAGGGGAGAGGCTGGGATGCCACGGGAAGAAATGAAGAAATAGATACTTCCTATGGAGGGTCAGCAGGGGAGCAGCTTGGGAAACCATCTAGGGGGTGCAATCTAGTGGATGAAGCAGCGTGGCCAAGTGGATAGAGTATGGAACTGGGAGTCAGAAGAAACTAGTTTCTAATACCGGCTCCATCACTTGTTTGTTGTGTGGCCTTGGTGCTCTCTCTCTCTCCCTCCCTCCCTCTCTCTGTCTCTGTCTGTCTGTCTGTCTGTCTGTCTGTCTGTCTCTCTCTCTCTCTCTCTCTCTCTCTCTCTCTCTCCATGAATCCCAGTAGTGGTACTCAAACCTCTTGGAGCAATTCCTGTGAGCTCCAATAAAACTGACTTTCTCCCTACCTTCCTCTCTATCTTTCTTCCTCTTTCTCTCCTTCTCTTCTTCTCTATTCCCTCACCTTTTGGTCCTCACCTTCTCTCCCCCCTTCTCTCTCTCTTTCATTCTCCCTCTCTCCCCCCTCCTTCTCTCTTCACTTTTTTTAGAACAGTACTCTACACACAGTGCGCACTTAATAAATACGATTGAATGAATGAATGAATGAATGCATAATACAGTGCCTGGCACATAGTAAATATTTAACAAATACCAGAACCCATTTCCATCTCTAGGCTAATAGTGTCAAGAAGTTAGAATGTGATGCTCCAAATTTTCCCAGAGGCAGAGAACATTGGGCAGAAAACCTGTGTCCTGGGGTCCAGGAAACATCAAAGAAAGGATTAGTTTCTGCAGAGATGTCCAGGCGCTTTTATTGACATTACACAAGAATGTGAAAGGGACAATGGTAGAAACAAAGAAGCTGGGATGGAGGCAGCTGGGAGCTGCTGCTGTGGTGAGGTTCCATATTAGAGGTGGGTTATGGAGTTCCAATTAGAATGGCCTTTTTTCCAGCTTGGAAGCAGCACCTGTGTCCAGAGAGGCCTGGAAGGTGTTCACTGCAGAAGATTGATCCCCTAGCCTACTAAGAGATTAAAGAAGGGAGAGACACCATCAGCTCAATTGAAGGCCGAGCAGTGGTCAGCATAGACCATTAATTCCTCATCTGAAATAATGGGTCAGATGCTGAGATATTGGGATGGATGTTGAGGAATGGGGATAGATGGTGAGGGATTAGGATGGATGTTGAGGGATGGGGACAGATGCAGGGGTCTGGGGATGGCTGCTGAGGTACAAGGATGGATGCAGGGAAATTGGGAAGAATGCTGAGGAATGGGGCTGGATGCAGGGTAAGGGGGTGGATGCTGAGGGATGGGACAGATTTTGGACAATACACGCAGAAGAATGAGGTCGGTGCCTGGGATGGGGCATAATGGAGAGGGTGATAGATATCCATACCATGCCACACCATCCTGGTCTGGGAGACATTATCCTCAGCAGCTGCGGGCCCGGTAGTCAGAATAAGAGTTGCTTTTAATAATAATTGATAATTATGGTATTTGTTAAGTGGTTACTATGTACCATGCACTGTTCTAAGCGCTGGAGTAGATACAAGGTAATCAGGTTGACCCTAGTGGTGTTCGCAGTCTTAATCCCCATTTTACAGATGAGGTAACTGAGGTCCAGAGAAGTTAAGTGACTTGCCCAAAGTGACACAGCTCATAAGTGGCAGAGCCCAGGTTAAAACCCTTGTCCTCTGACTCCCAAGTCCATGTTCGTTCCACTAAGTCACGCTGCTTACTGGGCAGAAGGTGTTTAGCAGCATCTTGGGGACAAGAACTGTGTCAATGGTCTTTACATAGCACTTATTACATGTGAAGTACTGTGCTAGGTGCTGGGGCAAATTCGACGTAAATGAAATAGACAGGGTCCCAGCTCCCCATGGGGCTTCCAATCCAGGCCCAGAACAATGCCTCTAGACTGTAAGGTCGTTGAAAGCGGAGAATGTGCTTTTCTATTGTATTGCACTCTCCCAGGCATTTAGTACAGTACTCTGCACACGGTAAGTGCCCAATAAATATGATTGAATGAATAATAATAATAATGATGACATTTATTAAGCGCTTACTATGTGCAAAGCATAGTTCTAAGCTCTGGGGAGGTTACAAAGTGATGGGGTTGTCCCACGGGGTGCTCACAGTCTTAATCCCCATTTACAGATGAGGTAACTGAGGTCCAGAGAAGTTTAGTGACTTGCCCAAAGTCACACAACTGACAAGTGGCGGAAATGGGATTTGAACCCAGACTGAGCCCCCTCCTTCCTCTCCCCCTCCTTCCTCTCCCTCTCCTCCCCCTCTCCATCCCCCCAGCCTTACCTCCTTCCCTTCCACAAAGCACCTGTATACATGTATATATGTTTGTACGTACTTATTACTCTATTTATTTATTTTACTTGTAAATATTCTATTTATTTTATTTTGTTAATATGTTTTGTTTTGTTCTCTGTCTCCCCCTTCTAGACTGTGAGCCCACTGTTGGGTAGGGACCGTCTCTATATGTTACCAACTTGTACTTCCCAAGCGCTTAGTACACTCCTCTGCACACAGTAAGCGCTCAATAAATACGATTGAATGAATGAATGAATCAACCCATGACCTCTGACTCCAAAGCCCATGCTCTTTTCCACTGAGCCATGCTGCTTCTCTCCCCACCCAACTCCACATTCGGGGCAACAATTCTTGTTCTGTGCCCACCGCTGTCTCACCATCCAGGACATTTCTTGGCCAGTGTTGACCTGCCAGACTGTGGGTGCAAGCAGTGAGAGGAGCGTGTTGTCAATAAAAATGTCAGAGACCCATCAGGTAGCTTCTCTGGTGGGCTCATGATCCATGTTCCTGGTCTTCGATTGGGGCTTCCCGAACAATGACCCGGCTACCAAGGGTAAGGAGTACAAGGTCCAGGGATGCAGAGTTGGGGGCACAAGGTTGGGGGTGCAAAGCAGGGGACACAGAGCTAGAGGTGCAGGGTCTGAGGGCACAAGGTTGAGGGTGCAGGATGAGGTATGCAGGGTCGGGGGCACAGACTGGGGCTGAAGGATTGGTTTGGAGGCACAGAGCCCATGTAGCCCAGTCCGGTGACATAAAGCTGGGATCTCAGGATGCTGGGGACCAAGGCCAAGGATATAGGGTCTGAGGGCACAAAGCCAGGAGGGCAAGGCCTGGTGTAGGTCTCTGTTATGCAGGCTGTAGATAAAGGGGTTCAGGAGAGGGGTGATTTTTGTGTAAATGACTGTGACTGTGGTGACCCGCTCAGAGGAGAAGCTGGATGATGGCTGGAAGTAGACCCAAACGATGGTGCCATAGAAGAGCCATACTGAAGCTAGCTGGGAGCTTCAGGTAGAGAAGGCCTTGCGCCTCCCATGGGCCGAGGGCACCCGCAGAACCGCGGTGATAACGTGGGCGTAGGAGGCCAGGACCATCAGAAGGGCACTGTTGACTATGGCGGCCCCTTCTGTGTACACCACAAGAAAGTTGATGTGGGGATCGGAGCAGGAGATCTTCAGCAGGGGGAAGACGTCACAGAAGTAGAGGGGAATTTCATGGGAGGCACAGAAGGTCATTTGGGTCATCAGGAGAGAGTGCAGCAGGGAGTGGAGGTGAGATACCAGCCAGCAGGCAACCACCAGCAGGGCACAATGCTGACGGCTCATGACCACCGAATAATGCAGCAGATTGCAGATGGCCAAGTAGCGATCATAGGCCATCACTGCCAGGAGGAAGTTCTCGGTGGCTCCAAAAGCAATGAAGAAATACATCTGGGCCAGGCAGCCACTGTAAGAAGCAGCCTGGTTTCTAGTGAAGAGCGTTCCCAGCAGGCTGGGCACAGTGATAGAGGAGAAGCCGATGTCTACCAGACACAGGTTGGCGAGGAAGAAGTACATGGGGGAGTGGAGGCGGGAGTCTGTCCTGATGGCCAGGACGATGAGCAGGTTCTACACCACGGTGACCAGGTACAGACCCAGGAATAGCACAAAGAGGGCCCGCTGATGCCCAGCGTTGGCGATGCTTTGGGGCATGAATGTAGAGCCACTGGTCTAGTTTCTTGTCCCCATGGGGAAATGATAGAGGTGGAGAGCAAGGAGCACGAGAAACAGATCTGGAGAGGCATGGTCACAGTAAACAGCTAGAGGGGCAGGGGCACCACAAACAACTAAAGGCTAAAGGGCACTGGAAATAACTAGAGGAAGTAGGTACAGGAAACAATTGGAGGGAAGGGACATGGGAAGCAGCTGGGGGGAAGAGACACGGGAAACAGACTTTGCCCCTAGGACGAAGAAATCCTGATGGCGGGCTGGGGGCAAAGAGGGGAAGTGCACCACCCCCCTCACCAACACACACACACACACACACACACACACACACACACACACACACACACTCATCCTTTAGGAACTTCCCATTCATTTAGCTATACAAACTTCCTGGAACCACCTGGTCATTTCATTGCACAGGTTGCTGGGTGAGTCAGGGGTTCTGGGTCACTGCGGGAGTCTCCGAAGTGGGGTGAGTGACTCAGGGGGTTTGTATGGACTGTGCTGAGTCACTGGAAGGAGAGTCATGGATGGAAAGGGGACAGAGAGTGTAGTGGGGTGGTCCACCCCTAACTCTGAAGGCTGGTGTCCAGGAAGACAGCAGCACATGTTATCTCCCAGCATCTTGGAAGCCATGTCAGAGACAGCAACCTGAGCTGGCGAAGCCCTGGTCTGGGGGGATTCAGGTCATTGAAAGCCCCCCTTTACAAGGTCACCTCCTCCACAAAACGTTCTCTAATTGATTCCCACCTGCCTCATTCTGTCAACTCATCTTGGACTCTCTCTAAGGTCACCAATGACCTTCTTCTTGCCAAATCCCGAGACCTATATTCCTTCCTAATCTTCCTCGACCTTTCTGCTGCCTTCAACACTGTCCATCACCCACTATCCCAGAACCATCCAACCTTGGCTTCACTGACAAGGGCCTTTCCTATTTCTCCTCCTATCTCTCTGGTAGCTCCTCAGTCTCCTTCACAAGCTTCTCTTCTGCCTCTCACTGTCTAACTGTGAGGGTACTTCAAGGATCAGTCCTGGATTCCCTTCTGTTCTCCAGCTACTCCCATTCCCTTGGAGAACTCATTCACTCTCACAGCTTCAATTCTAACCCTATGTGGATGAGTACCAAATCTACATCTCCAGTCCTAATCTCTATCCTTCTAGGCATTCTCACATTCCCTCCTGTCTTCAGGATAACTCAAATTTAATGTATCTAAAACAAACCTCTTTACCTTCCAACTCCAACTGCAGACAGTACCACTATCCTCTCTGTCCCATAACTTTGGTATTATCCTTGACTTCCCTCTCTGATTTGCTATTACAACCCAATCCACACTCTCTGCTCTTTTAACACCATCCAATTCCCTGTACCTCAGTCTCATATATCCCACCACCGATCATCGCCCATATCCGCCTCCTTCTGGCCTGGAACTCCCTTGCTGTTTATATCAGATAGTCCACCACTCTCCCCTCCTAAAATCATATCTCCTCCAGAAGGTCTTCCCTGACCAAGCCCTCATTTCTCCTATATTTCCTCCCTTCTGTGTCACCTAGGCACTTGGATATGTACACCTTCAGCACTTTGATACTCACCCTAGTCCCACAGCATTTATGTATGTATCGTTATATTTCACTATTTCCCCTATCTATAATTTATTATGCTGTCTGTCTCCTTCTATAGATGGAAAGTTCATTGTGGGCAAGGAACATGTCTACCAACTCCGTTGTAGTCTCCCAAGTCCTTACTACACAGTACGCAGTAACTGTTCAATAAATAACATTGAATGATTGACTGATTGTTGATTGATTGGGAGTTTATGGAGCCCTCAGGTAGTAGTTGCGCTTCCTGGAGGGGAACCAGGGATTTGTAGGCCTCATGTCTCATCCCCTGCACCTTCTTCTCCCATGACCCTCTTGATCAGATTTTCCCCGTCAGCCAGCACAGCGAGGCAGCACATGGGCATAGGCATCCAGCCTTCAACCTAGGACCTGGGACCAATTGGATGGGAAGCTGCAAATGTTCTGCCCATTCATGGGGCAGCAATTCTTCCCTCCGAGCTGCCCCTGGAGCCCCTTGGAGAGTGGCCGGTCTAAGTGGTTCCAGACACTGGGCAGTGCCATCTGTCCTCAGCCCCTTGGCTTTGCCAGCCCAAACATGCCCCCCGGGGATGAGGACTGAGCACCCAGTGTAACCACATGACATGGACAACGGCGAACTTGGCTCCCACCATAGCCCCTCTTCTGTCACATTCTCTGCTCCCCTCTACTGGGACGATTTCCCCAGTATCCCCAAATATCCGTAGTATTTCCCGTTTTCCCCAATTTACCCAGGTCTCCGTAGTCCCACAGTTTCGCAGGTGTCCCTAATCTTTACAGTCTTCCAAGATCTCCCATCTCTCCTCAGATCCCTCCAAGTCTTACCAATCTCCTCACTCACCCAAGCTGGGGTTAGCTAGAAACTCCCAGAATGAGTACTTTGATACTCCTTCAATACTTCCCTCCTCCCCTTCTTAACGTCCATCTTCAACCGCTCACTCTCCACTTGTTCCTTCCCCGCTGCCTTCAAACATGCCCACGTCTCCTCCATCCTGGAAAAACCCTGTCTTGACCCCCCCTCCCCTTCTAGTTATCACCCTGTCTCACTCCTACCCGTCTTTTCCAAACTCCTGGAATGAGTCGTCTACACTCGCTAACTCGAGCTCCTCAACGCCAACTCTCTCCTTGACCGCCTCCAATCTGGCTACCATTCCCTACACTCCACCAAAACTGCCCTCTCAATGGTCACCAATGACCTCCTTCTTGCCAAATCCAATGGCTCCTACTGTATCCTAATCCTCCTCGACATTTCAGCTGCCTTTGACACTGTGGATCACCCCCTTGTCCTCAACACACTGTCCAACCTTGGCTTCAAAGACTCCGTCCTGTTCTGGTTCTCCTCTTATCTCTCTGGCCGTTCATTCTCAGTCTCCCTTGCGGGCTCCTCCTCCCCCACCCATCCCCTTACTGTAGGGGTTCCTTAAGGGTCAGTTCCTCAAGGGTCAGGTCCTCTTCTGTTCTCTATCTACACTCACTCTCTTGGTGAACTCATTCGCTCACTTTTAGACTGTGAGCCCACTGTTGGATAGGGACTGTCTCTATATGTTGCCAACTTGTACTTCCCCAGCGCTTAGTACAGTGCTCTGCACACAGTAAGCGCTCAATAAATACGATTGATTTATTGATTGATTCGCTCCCCCGGCTTCAACTATCATCTTTACGCTGATAGTACCAAATCTACATCTCTGCCCCTGCTCTCTCTTCCTCCCTCCAGGCTCTTATCTCCTCCTGTCTTCAGGACATCTCCATCTGGATGTCTGCCCGCCATCTAAAACTCAATATGTCCAAGACTGAGCTCCTTATCAGTCTTGGGGGCCACTGGCCTCCTTCTCTTTTTCACCTCCTCCCCATGGCCCTACCCTTGCCTCGTATAGGCATGGCCCAGCCCGGCATACTTTGCCAGGGGACACCTTTCCCTCCTGAAGGATGCCTGCAGGGAGGCAAAGAGTGGGGAGGGCTGACCACATACAGATCCACTACTCAGGAGAAAAAGTGCTCAGAGTATCAGAGAAAGGCCTGAGGTATAGGACATCTGTGCCATACTGATAATAATTATTATTATGGTACTTGTTAAATGCTTATTATGTGCCAAGCACTGTTCTAAGCACTGGGGTAGCTATGAGGTAATCAGGTTGGACACAGTTTGATAGCAGGTTCCCCCTGCCCTCCGACAGCAACCAGCTGCAGACCTAGGAACAGCACATAAAGGAAACACTGCTGCCCTTTGCCTGAGTGAGCTGGATTTGAGGGAAGGAAAAACAGGAAACTTGAGGCTGGAGAGATTAAGCTGTCTGCTTTACATTACAGGAGACTGAACTCTGTAATGAGGCTGTATATTTTTTATGTTGCTTGGACTTGGAGGGCGTTTGGGGGCTGCTGGGCCTGGAGCTTGGGAGGTGGAATTGGGGCAGCGCCTAGGGCCTGGGGTCAAGGGCACTGGGTGATTTGAATTTGGTATGGGCCAGGTAAGATGCACTCTTTCTTTCATCTCATCCTGATTGGCTCTTTATCCATCCACCCTGGAAACTGAGGGAACAAAATAAAATCTACTTTGCAGAGTGCTGTACCTGGTGCCTGCTGTGTGTAGAGCACTGAACAAGGCACCTACTGTGAGCCCAGTGCTGTATTGGTGTCCCCTGAAGCCTATTGGTACAGGGTCCTCACTGGATGCAGTGGACTGTCCTTGTGCTTTCTGTGTGCAGAGCACTGTCCTGGATGCTTGCTGTGGGAGGTTTTTCATAAAAGTAATTTTATCACCATCAATGGCCTTTATTTAGCTCTTTCTATGTGCAGAGAACTTTACTAAATGTTTGAAAGAGTACAATACAACAAAGTTAGTAGACACGTTCCCTGTCCACAAAGAGCTTACAGTCTGCCCTTAGCTAGATCCTGCCTGCTCCGTCCAGGCCCTCTCAGATGCTGGAGAGCCAAGAAGATCATAGGAGACTGGCAGTTTGGTTTCTCCCTGGACCTGTCAGGCGACCTGCCCTTTCAGACAGGATATGTCTGCTCCCTGATAATTGGGCACCCACAGGGATCTAGGGTGGCAGCGATGCCTTCCAGAGGCAAGAGGAAATGATCCTGCAGGGGCTCTGGGAAATAGCACCATGAGGTCCTAGGAAGAGGGCATGCCAGAAGTTGGGGAGATGGCATCCTGGAGGACTCAGGAAGATGGCATCCTGGAGGACTCAGAAAGATGGCATGCCAGAGGCTCAGAGGCTCTGGGCACCCTGGAGGCCAAGAAGGATGGTATTCCAGGGGCTCGGGAAGATGGCATCCTGGGGGCTTGGGGAGATGGCATGACTGGGACACTGGGAGATGGCCTTCATGCCATTGTTCATTCATCACTCCTACTTTACTTATCCTACTGTTTATTTCCCGGGGGATTGTCCCGACTTAGATCGGGAACCCCTATGGACAAAGAGCTAGGCCTCATTGATCATCTTGGAGCCTTTTCCCAGTGCCCAGGGCTTGGCCCACAGAAAGGCTCAATAAATGAAATAAGTAAGAAATAACAATAGTCAATGCCTGACTAATGCCTGACTAATCAGAGACATTCCAAGGCAACAGGAGGAGGGGCAAGGAGGAAAGGGAGCAAAATAGAGTTAGGTCAAATGCTTGCACTGCTTACCTGGTCCACAGCCAAGGGCCACACAATTTACCAATTAATGTTGTGGTGGCGGCAGTGGTGGTGGTGGTAATAGTGACTTTTCTTGAGCCGCAACTAAGTGTCATGCCATTCCCTTCATATCTATTCCAGCCTCCTCTCCATTCACCTTTGACAATTCCCAGGGAATGTTCATTGCTCACTGCAATCTGTGGTGGGGTTTTGGGATTCACCTTCTTTCACCGGGAAATGACTTCCTCCAAGAGCAAAAAAGACCTGAAATCCTTGCAATATTCCTCAGGGGATAGGCTCCCTGCCCTGGTGGGTGACAGTCACATATGGACACGGTCAGCTCAACTGAAGGCCGAGCAGTGGTCAGTATAGACCATGAATTCCTCACCTTTGCATTAGTATGAAATGTTGAATTTCTGAAACTGGAGTATATGCATGCAGCCACCCACATGCATATTGTGATTGTGCAGTATTTCTCAGTCAGCAATGGATGTAGCAGTTTTCAGTGGGTACTGAGGGAGAGTGCGTCTCCTTGTGGGCTCTTGCAATTCACCCACTAATTTGGGGAGTGCATCTGCTTCCATGGCTTTCAATAACATCTACACCTTAATGACTCCCAAATCTACCGCACTAATAATAATAATAATAATAGTAATAATAATAATAATAATAATAATAATGGTACTTGTTAACGACTTACTATGTGCCAAGCACTGTTCTAAGCACTGGAGTAGATACAAGTTAATCAGGTAGGATACAGCCCCTTTCCCACAAGGGGCTCACACTGTTAATCCCCATTTTACAGGTGAGGTAACTGAGGCACAGAAAAAAGAAGTAACTTGCCCAAGGTGGGGAAGGTATTAGAACCCATGTCCTTCTGACTCGCAGGCCCAAGGTCTATCCACTAAGCCACGCTGCTTTTCAAACATGGCTTCTCTAGCTCTAACGTCTCATCTAACTTGCAATCCCACATCTCAGGCCTCCAGGTCATCTCCCCATGGGTGTCTGGCCAGTACCTCCACCTTAATATGTTGAAAACAGAATGACTCATTTTATCTCCTAAATTTCCTAATCTCTCCTAACAACTCTTCCTTACTTTCCAATCTCAGACATTAAAACCCACGATGTTCTCTAACCCAGAATCCATAACCTTGGAACTCTCCTGGATTTCTTGCTGTCTTCCAACTCTCACATTCAGTCTATAGCTCAAACCTTCCAGTCTTCCTCCCAGATTTGTCTCTTCCTCTCCACCCAAACGGTTGCCCTCCTGGTGGAACCTCTGGTTATATCACCCCTAGAGCATTGCATCAACCGCCTTGCTGATTTTCCAGCCTCCAGTCTCTCCCCTCTCCAAAGTATAACTCAGGCTGCTGCAAAGATGTTCTTCCTAAAATTCCCTTGTCATAATCCCCCTTCTCCTCAAACAATCCACTGGCTCCCTGAGCCCTTCTGCATAAAACAATACAGTTTCAAAGCTCTCCACCAATCTGACCCATTTTATATAACTTCCCTCATCAACCTCTACTCCTCAGCCCACTGTCTTTATTTTCCTAAGCTAACTTTCTAACTGTTCCTCACACTTGATTCCCCCGCCCCCATCCTCGTGCTTACACTTGTTTTCCCTACCCAAACCCAAATCCAACAGACCACAGTATTCCCCATATTCAAAGTCCTCTTCTTCCAACAAGGCTTCCCCAATTAATTCCTGGCATCCCAAGTCATATAAATTCATCAGACATCTCTAACATTTATATACTTACTTATGCCTCAGGTATTCAATCATTTATTTTGATTACTCCATAAATGCTTATATGTCTGCTTACCCAAAGAGAACGTAAGCTCCATGTGGGCAAGGAGCATGTCGCTTTGTTTTGAACTCCCCAAGCTTTTAGTAAGATTTATTGCACAGTGGCACTTACTAAACACTATTCCTGCTATTACCTCTCCATCAGTTGATGTTCGACCCATTTCCCTGAGCCCCTCCACATGGCTTAGTACCACCTGTGTCTGTCTGATAGCACCAAGAGACTGCTTGGGTCTGGCTGAGGAGTGGTTTCTGTATTTGTCTGAGTCCCCTCCTTCCTCTCCCCCTCCTCCCTCTCCCCATCCCCACGCCTTACCTCCTTCCCGTCCCCACAGAACCTGCATATATGTATATATGTTTGTGCATATTTATTACTCTATTTATTTGTTTTACTTGTGCATATTTATTCTACTTATTTTACTTTGTTAATATGTTTTGTTTTGTTGTCTGTCTTCCCCTTCTAGACTGTGAGACCGCTGTTGGGTAGGGACCGTCTCTATATGTTGCCAACGTGTACTTCCCAAGCGCTTAGTACAGTGCTCTGCCCACAGTAAGCGCTCAATAAATGCTATTGAATGAATGAATGAATGACTTTGTGGATTTGATGCTGGTAGGGTTGAAGAAGACTCCAGAAGCTGAGGGAAGGCTATCGGCAGTGATTGGGGGACTTCCCTTTGGGGGATGGGGTGGCCCAACAACACTAATTGATCTGCTAGGGTCGCAGTAAGCATGTGGAGGGAAGGGCCGGATTAATGGAGAGCCCTGTCGGTTCAGTACAGGTTTCCAGGGCAGAGAGTCTTTTGTCTTTATCTTTTCCATCAGCTTTGGCTTCTTCCTCTGGGCTGGTGTCTGCGGCCACGTTGCCTCTGAATAGAATGCCTGGGGTTGGTGTGCATCTTCCTTGCATCATCAACTTTGAAAGACCCGCCATGAGGTCAGCATTTGGATGGATGGGAAAGGAGTCTCAACAATTAAACTTTGAAAAGTGTCAGGTGAAGGTAGCTGAATGTGTGGAATGAGAAAGCCCATTTGGCCTTCTTTTGCCCAGAGCCAGGGAGGGAACAAGGCGAGGGAATGATCCAGACCAGAGAGGGAGCATGGGCAGGGGAGCGGGGGGCTGGGAGGGACCGTGGGCAGGGAAAAAGCAAGGCCAAAGACAGAGCATGACTAGGGAGGGAGCAAGGTTAGGGAAGGAGCATGTGCAGGAGAGAGCAAGGGCAGTTTGAGAGCATGGACAGGAATATGGGGAGTAGCGATGGGGAAAATGGCCAGAGTGGAACCATGGCCGGTGTCAAGCCTTGGCCTCGGACACTTCCCTACTATGGTCTTGGATCCTTCCATCTTCCTGACCAATGTGACAGGGGCTTCTTATGAGGATTGCTGGGTCGTCAGTTGGACAGTACAAATCAGACCCCAGCCCTGTAGCAATCCAGCATGATGAGGAAACCATATTCTCACTGCAGCATGGCCACCTGGAAAGCGCACAAGCCTGGAAATCAGAAGGCATGAGTTCTAACCCTGGCTCTGCCACTTCTCTGCTGGGTGATCTTGGGGAAATCACTTAACATCTCTGCCTCAGTTTCTTCAACTGTGAAATTTGGTTTAAATCCTACTCCTTCCTATCTAGATTCCTTCCTACCTAGTCCAATCAGATTATATTGTATCTGCAGCAGTGCTTAATTCAGTGCTTGGCATGTAGTAAGTGCTTAATAAATTCCATAATTATTATAAATTATTAGAGGGAACAACCTGATGAAAGCAAAATCCCTGCTGCTCTTGCAATGACTGTTTGCTAGTCTCTGCTTCTAGGTCAACCACATTGATTAGTTATTTCGGTATTGAATGCTTACTGAGGTGACTACGGAGTCTGAACCAGTAATCAATCAATCAATCAATCAATCGTATTTACTGAGTGCTTACGGTGAGTAGAGCACTGTACTAAGCGCTTGGGAAGGACACGTTGGCAACATATAGAGACAGTCCCTACCCAACAGTGGGCTCACAGTCTAAAAGTAACCAAGGCTGTTACAACGTGTGAATGACTAGCTAAGGTGTTTATGGTATCTGAACCACTAACCACTGTGGCTAAGGTGTCTTGACACAATAGCCACAGTACGAGGATTTTCTCCTTGTCATTCACCCAGTGTTGGTGACCTCTGAGAGGTTGCTTTCCTTAATAACCAGCCTGATCACTGCAGAGCCTATATCCTTGATGTCCATCCTGGGTTAATGATCAATGCAAGTCCACTCTACTCGACGTCCACCCTGGTCTAGTGATCACTGCAGAAACTCTATCCTCAGTGTCCTCCCTGGGTTGGTTATTACTTCAAGGCCACTCTCCTGGATGTCTGGTCAGACTGCCCCCCCTACCCCGCAAAGTCTTAGAGCGACTGGGTGAGTGCAAGGGCTGACTGGTGGGAATTGAGCTTGGGTCGGCTCTGGTCACAGACTTGTCCAGTAAGCCGGGTGAGGGCAGATTTTCAAATGGCACTAAACCGGGCAGACAGAGGATAGTTTCTTGTGGGCAGGATTTTGCTAGTAGCTTGCTTTCCTCAAGAGTGGTCTATCTGGACTGGAAAATGGTCCTACCAAACAAAATTGGAATTTAACAGAGGAAATTTAGAGATTGTGTACCAAAGAAACCCAGGGAATAAATTTCAAGCCCGCAAGCCTGGTGAGGTGGTGAAACACAGGCTCAGTACTAAACGAACTAGGGTTCAACTTAATGACAAGCTGAATTGTCATTATTGTCAATTCTAGACTGTGAGCCCACTGTTGGGTAGGGACTGTCTTTATATGTTGCCAACTTGTACTTCCCAAGCGCTTAGTACAGTGCTCTGCACACAGTAAGTGCTCAATAAATACGATTGATTGATTGATTGATTGAATTTTCAGGGTTGGTATACCCAAAAGAGCCTGGCACTATGGCAGGCTGGCGTGAAGGAGTTTTAACATGATGCACCCAGGCTATTCTGGAAGGGGCTGCAGGAGACCGTGGTATGGTCTCCATTAACATGTGTCCCATACACAGCAAGAACCTATTACAGCATTCTATACACATTTGGTGGCCAGTACAATAATCTGCACAGAGTAGACTCACAGCACAGGACTCTGCATGCAGTAGACAGCTAGAACATCCCTCCACATCTTGTAAACATCCAATGTAGTGCTCTCCACACGATAGACACCAAGAATGACTCTCTGCACCCAGAATCTCCCAAATAAAAGTTATCAGTGATACTGTGTTGTCTGGTGGCTTCTCTAACCAGGGAGCGGGTGAAGGAAACAAACTTCTAGATACTGACAGCTGACCTCATGGAGGTCAGCCTCCTCAGGGCGCCCTGGACTTCGTGGGTCCTCAGGTTGTGGATGAGCAGGTTGAGCATGGGCGTGACCAGGGTGTAGACGATGGCCACCTGGCACTCCCAGCCCTCAGAGGCACTCACTGCCGAGCACAGGTACATGTGCCTGCCTGGGCCGTAAAACAATGTCACCAACAGCACATGACAGCCGCAGGTTGACATGGCCTTGCGCAGCCCCGCGACCGAGCACAGGCGTAGCACAGCGGCCCCAATGCGGGCGCAGGACTTCATTCGCACCTACTCAGCCTTCCCATGCTATTTGGCTGTTCACTCCTCTCCCCAGGTATCTCTGCTCCCTGATCCCCTTAACAGGTCCACCCTACTCCAGGACATAATAGTTTGTATCTCAATCAATCAATCAATCGTATTTATTGAGCGCTTACTATGTGCAGAGCACTGTACTAAGCGCTTGGGAAGTACAAATTGGCAACACATAGAGACAGTCCCTACCCAACAGTGGGCTCACAGTCTAAAAGGGGGAGGCAGAGAACAAAGGCAAACATACCAACAAAATAAAATAAATAGGATAGAAATGTACAAGTAAAATAAATAAATACACAAATAAATGAATAAATAGAGTAATAAATATGTACAACCATATATACATATATACAGGTGCTGTGGGGAAGGGAAGGAGGTAAGATGGGGGGATGGAGAGGGGGACGAGGGGGAGAGGAAGGAAGGGGCTCAGTCTGGGAAGGCCTCCTGGAGGAGGTGAGCTCTCAGCAGGGCCTTGAAGGGAGGAAGAGAGCTAGCTTGGCGGAGGGGCAGAGGGAGGGCATTCCAGGCCCGGGGGATGACGTGGGCCGGGGGTCGACGGCGGGACAGGTGAGAACGAGGTACAGTGAGGAGATTAGCGGTGGAGGAGCGGAGGTTGCGGGCTGGGCTGTAGAAGGAGAGAAGGGAGGTGAGGTAGGAGGGTGCGAGGTGATGGAGAGCCTTGAAGCCCAGGGTGAGGAGTTTCTGCCTGATGCGCAGATTGATTGGTAGCCATTGGAGGTTTTTGAGGAGGGGAGTAATATGCCCAAAGCGTTTCTGGACAAAGATAATCCGGGCAGCAGCATGAAGTATGGACTGAAGTGGAGAGAGACACGAGGATGGGAGATCAGAGAGAAGGCTGGTGCAGTAGTCCAGACGGGATAGGATGAGAGCTTGAATGAGCAGGGTAGCGGTTGGGATGGAGAGGAAAGGGCGGATCTTGGCAATGTTGCGGAGCTGAGACCGGCAGGTTTTGGTGACGGCTTGGATGTGAGGGGTGAATGGTATCTGCTCTCTGTGACATCATTATCTGCCAATTTTATTATTGCCATAGCATGTTAACTATCCCCTTTGATGCCATCGCCTATTTATATCATTGCTACTGTTTTATCGCTTCTGGATCTCAATTGTTAACCTCCCGCTGTACTCTTACTCGCCCTGCTGACCTCACCATGAACTTTCAATTCCCTTGCTCCCAACTGCCATTCCCATTCCTCACCTTCCCCTTCCCCCTCCCACCCAGCTTTTTCCCTCCCTCTCCCCCACCAAGAGCACTCGCCCTCACCCCCTACCAAGGATCCCTCTATACCAGCGCCAATCCTCCACTCCTCCCTCCCAGCCCCCTCCCTCCCTTCCTCCCCGCCCCCACCCCATCCCAGTTCTCCTTTCCCATCGCCACCCCTCTTCCCACTCTCCCCGCCTAGGCCCCCGCCAACTCATCCCAATCCAAACCCTGCCCACCCCTTGCACCCATCCCCCTCCCTCCTGTCCCTCGACAGCTTCTGCCAAGTGTGGCCTCTAGAACCCCCGCTCAGTTACAAGTAAGATACCTTTCATCCTGGACCTATTCCTTTCCAGCTCTTTACTCCTACTCGCCCTAACTGAAACATGGTTGTCTCCGGACGACACGGTCTCTTCTGCTGCTCTCTGCAGTGCAGGCCTCTTCTTCTCCCACTCCCCCAGACTCACCGGAAAAGGAGGAGGTGTCGGTTTCCTTCTCGCCCCCCAATGTCGCTTTCGCACTATCCCTCCTCCCCCTTCCCTTTCCTTCCCTTCCTTTGAAGCCCACATTATTCGCCTCTACCACCCCCTCCAGATTCTTGTAGCCGTCATCTACCGCCCCCTCGGCCCCACCTCCAACTTCTTTAACGATTTTAACCCCTTCCTCACTTTCCTTCTCTCCTTTTCCATGCCCACTCTGATCGTCGGAGACTTCAACATCCACATGGATATGGTGACTCCTCTGCCACCCGCCTTCTATCTCTCCTTGACGCTGCCAACCTGTTGCTCCACCCAACTCGCACACTCACCAACCTGGTCATACCCTCGACCTCATCATCTCCTACCACTGCACTGTGTCCACCCTCACGAACTCTGAAATCCCTCACTCTGATCATAATCTTCTCACCTGCCTCCTCACTCACACTCCTTTCCCCTGTAAATCCATATTACTCCCTCACAGGAATCTCCACTCTCTTGGCACCATCCATCTTTCTGAGTGCCTCACACCCCACCTCGCCTCCCTCTCCTCTCTACCCAATCTTGATGATCAGATAACTGCTCTCAGCTCTACCCTTTCTACTCAGCTAGACTCACTCGTTCCCCTTTCCTTTCACCGCTCTCGTACCACTAATCCACAGCCCTGGATCACTGCCACTGTCTGCCTCCTTTGCTCTTATGCTCGAGCTGCCGAACGCTGCTGGTGAAAGTCTAGACACCATGCCAACCTCGTTCACTTCAAGTTTACCCTTTCCTGCCGTAACTCAGCCCTCTCCTCTGCCAGACAGAACTATTTCTCCTCCCTTATTGACACCCATGCCCAACATCCCCGTCATCTCTTCCGTACATTCAACTCCCTTCTCAGGCCCCCGGTTCCTCCCCCTCCTCCTTCCCTCACCCCCAAAAATCTGGCCTCCTACTTCATTAATAAAATTAAACCCATCAGGTCTGACCTCCCCAAAGTCACTCCCCCCGCCTTCTCCAACCCCCGGGCTCTCAACACTCTCTGCTACTCTCCCATCCTTCCCAGCAGTATCCTCAGAGGAGCTCTCCTCCCTCCTCTCAAGTGCTACTCCGGCCACCTGTGCTTCTGAGCCCATTCCCTCTCATCTCATGAAGACTCTCGTTGCGTCCCTTCTCCCCTCCTCAACTTCCATCTTTAACCGCTCTCTCTCCACTGGTTCCTTCCCCTCTGCCTTCAAACATGCCCATGTCTCTCCCATCATAAAAAAACCTCTCTTGACCCCACCTCACCTTCTAATTATCGCCCCATCTCCCTCCTACAATTTCTTTCAAAACTCCTTGAACGAGTCATCTACACGCGCTACCTCGAATTCCTAAACACCAACTCTCTCCTCGACCCCCTCCAGTCTGGCTTCCGTCCCCTACTTTCCCCGGAAAATGCCCTCTCAAAGGTCACCAATGACCTCCTGCTTGCCAAATCCAACGGCTCATACTCTATCCTAATCCTCCTCGACCTCTCAGCTGCCTTCGACACTGTGGACCACCCCCTTCTCCTCAACACGCTATCCAACCTTGGCTTCACTGACTCCGTCCTCTCCTGGTTCTCCACTTGTCTCTCCGGTCGTTCATTCTCAGTCTGTTTTGCAGGCTCCTCCTCCCCCACCCATCCCCTTACTGTGGGGGTTCCTCAAGGTTCAGTTCTTTGTCCCCTTCTGTTCACGATCTACACTCACTCCCTTGGTGACCTCATTCGCTCCCACGGCTTCAACTATCATCTCTACGCTGATGACACCCAAATCTACATCTCTGCCCCTGCTCTCTCCCCCTCCCTCCAGGCTCACATCTCCTTCTGCCTTCAGGACATCTCCATCTGGATGTCTGCCCGCCACCTAAAACTCAACATGTCCAAGACTGTACTCCTTGTCTTCCCTCCCAAACCCTGCCCTCTCCCTAACTTTCCCATCACTGTTGATGGTACTACCATCCTTCCCGTCTCACAGGCCCGCAACCGTGGTGTCATCCTCGACTCCGCTGTCTCGGTCACCCCTCACATCCAAGCCGTCACCAAAACCTGCCGGTCTCAGCTCCGCAACATTGCCAAGATCCCCCCTTTCCTCTCCATCCAAACCGCTACCCTGCTCGTTCAAGCTCTCATCCTATCCCGTCTGGACCACTGTATCAGCCTCCTCTCTGATCTCCCATCCTCGTGTCTCTCCCCACTTCAATCCATGCTTCATGTCGCTGCCCGGATTGTCTTTGTCCAGAAACGCTCTGGGCATGTTATTCCCCTCCTCAAAAATCTCCAGTGGCTACCAATCAATCTGCGCATCAGGCAGAAACTCCTCACCCTCGGCTTCAAGGCTCTCCATTACCTCGCTCCCTCCTACTTCACCTTCCTTCTCTCCTTCTACAGCCCAGCCCGCACCCTCTGCTCCTCTGCCGCTAATATCCTCACCGTGCCTCGTTCTCGCCTGTCCCGCCGTGGACCCCCGACCCACGTCATCCCCCGGGCCTGGAATGCCCTCCCTCCCAACATCCGCCAATCTAGCTCTCTTCCTCCCTTCAAGGCCCTACTGAGAGCTCACCTCCTCCAGGAGGCCTTCCCAGACTGAGCTCCCTTATTCCTCTCCCTCTCGTCCCCCTCTCCATCACCCCATCTTACCTTCTTCCCTTCCCCACAGAACCTGTATATATGTATATATGTTTGTACATAGTTATTACCCTATTTATTTATTTATTTTACTTGTACATATCTATTCTATTTATTTTATTCTGTTAATATGTTTGGTTTTGTTCTCTGTCTCCCCCTTCTAGACTGTGAGCCCACTGTTGGGTAGGGACTGTTTCTATATGTTGCCACCTTGTACTTCCCAAGCGCTTAGTATAGTGCTCTGCACACAGTAAGCGCTCAATAAATACGATTGATTGATTGATTGATTGATTGACGCCAGGATGAAGAAGCCAGGCCCCAGGATGACGTTCCTGCCCTCGGTGAAGAAGAGCATGTCACTGAGGCAGGGGCGGCTGCAAGAGAGCTGGGGCATGGGTGTGATGTCGCAGAAGAATTGCAGGATGCGGCGGGAGTAGGAGGCGAAACGTGCCATGAGCACAGTGTTGAGCAAGGCGCTCTAGAACACTACGAGTCCCGACCCCACGCTGATGCGCAGGCAGAGGCCGCGGCTCACCAGGGTGACGTAGTGCAGTGGGTCGCAAGCAACCACGTAGCGATCGTAGGCCATGGCGGTCAGCAGGTAGCCCTCCATGGGGCCGACGAGCAGGACGATGAAGAGCTGGGCCAGACAATTGGTGAAGGGGATGGCCTTGCTGGTTCAGAGGAGGTGGGCCAAAATATGCGGGACGGTGACGGAGGCAAAGGTCATGTCCACAAAGGACAACCGGCTGAGCAGGAAGTACATGGGAGTCTGCAGCTTGGGGTCAATCAGGATGACCGTAATGACCAGGGTATTGCTAAAGACCGTGAGTAGGTACATGGCCAGGATCAGCCTGAAGATGGCCAGCTGCCATTCCGGGCGCTCAGACAGACCTAGCAGGATGAACTCACTGACCGGGTTCTGATTCCCAGGGATCATGGGGCTCAGTCCCAGACTCGGGTCACCCGTAGGAGTGGGAGAGGAGGAATGGAGAGGGGGAATAAGGCGGGGAGAAAGTATGAGGGGGGAGGGAAAGGTACAGAAAGAGGGGAGGGGAGAGAAGGATAGAGAAAAGATAGGGGAGGGGAGAAAAGGATAGAAAAAAGATAGGGGAGGGAAGAGAAGAAAAAGCATAGGGGAGAGAAGAGCAGAGAAATTATAGGGGGAAAAATCCCGAAGAAATAAGGGAAGGGAGAGAAGGGCAGAGAAAGGATAGGGGAGAGGTCAAAGACATAAGAGGGGAGAAAGGACAGAGAAAGTTGGTGGGGGAGAGAGAAGAGCAGAGATGGGGACAGGTAAGGAAAGGTAGAGAAAGACAGTATGGAGGATGGAGAGGGAAGGGGAAAGAAGAGCAGAGAGGAAAGGGGAGGAAGGGTGGAGAGAGTAAGAGAAAGGCATAGACAGAGGAAAGCAGAGGCGAGGATGTTTGAGTGGCCCAGATAACATCTAGGACACTGGTCCACCGGCCATGAGCACCCCAAGCCCTCATATCCCCTGCTGTTTTGGGTGGCCTTGCCTCAGTTTCTCCTTGTGACTTCCTTGGCAGACTTGCCTAGAGACCTGAATAAATGGAGAGACATTCCCATTGCCCTTTGCCTGAATAACTAGCTGGACAGCTTCCAGGAAGGACGGGTCCCATTGCACCATTCTTGGACTCCTTAGGCACCAGAGTGGAGCAGGAGGAAGCTCCCCTGGGACTCCCATTCCAACGGAAAATGGAAGAAAGCCCTGCCCAACACCCATGGGTAACATGTTCAGTCTCACAGACCACCCCCCACCTCCAGCCTGGCCTGGCTGCGGGGCCCAGTGGCTTGTGGACAGCCAAGGATAGGAAATTAAGTCTGAGTTATCTGAGGTCGTGGTCCAGCTGGGTCCCCTGATGTGGACCCTAGCCCTCGAGCTACCCACCTTCCAGGGCTGAGCTGAGCAACGTCTCAACCAACACTGTTCACCTCTGCCCTGATGGACCTTCTTGTTTGGGGTGAATCTGGAATAGCCCTGCATCTGAGCCACAGTCCAGTGTGGGCAGAACGAGACTGAACCTACTAGAGGTTGAAGTGAGTGTGTCATACCCGCCCACACTGGTGGTATTTCTTTTGACCCGAGCCCCCAGTCCCAGCCCCATTTGGCCCCACTCCCCTCGCACACACACACACTCTTTCACAGCATGTTGTATGAGCACAGCTGCCCATACCCTGCCTTGCATGAGGTAGTGACACCTTTGAGCTAGATGTGGTGGGAAGGGTTGTCTTGTGGCTGCTGTTTTAAACAGGACATGATCTTCATCCTGGCCTGATCTGCAACTTCGATGGTCGGGTTGTGAGGAGATGTAATTTTAGGAGTCAGCAGGGACCCCTGTATATACGATCCCTGGGTCTGAGCTTTTTTGAGCCCCTGAACTAATCTGTCCCCGTGCAGAGAAGGAAATGGAGGCAGGAGTCTCCTCCCCCATAGCACCATGAAGCCCCAGCTTCTAATTTGGGCCACAGCTTCTGAGAGGGGTAGATTTCCCTCCCTGCTTCCCACAACAGGATGTCAGCTATCCTCCCCAGCACCCGAAGAGTACACCACTACCCTTACTCTACCATAGCCCAGGATCCCCAGCTTCCTTTTCCTCCCGACTCCGAACCATCCTATGCTCCATAAAGACGGGTCGAGGGATACAGCAGAGACCACTGCATGCCCCGCTTCTCAGCACCATGCCTGCTCTGCTCCGTGCCATTCTCAGAGCCACTCATCCCCTCCGCCGGCTCCTGATTCCTTATGGGGCTCTTTGTAGCCAGGATCCCCAGGGGAAAGGTCCTGCAGCCCCAAATCCTCTCTGTGCCTCCAACCAATATGCCTCCCGGGGACTGGATGCCAAACTGAATGTGCCCTGGAAGATCCTTCCCAGGCTCCCCATACATCTCGCCCATAACTCTGGGGCCCAGCTAGCACCACGGGACCACCCACACTCTTAGGGCCCATCTCCTCTCTGGGACCTAGTCGTGGTAGAGTGGAGCCTAAAGCAGATGCAGGGCCCCTAAACACATACTCTACCATGTCTCCATCAATAAGTTATTTTAATTTCTGCCTCCTCCTCTAGACTGTGAGCGCCGTGGGAGAAGCGAACATTTTTACCAGCTCTCCTGCATTGTACTCTTCCAACAGCTGAGTGCAGTCCTCTGCACGCAGGAAGCACTCAATAGATATAATTGATTGTTTGATGAAGTGAGAGAACCACTGATGGAAAAGTATGAGACTCATCCACTTTCCCTGCTCGGGAGCCACTTATAGGTAGCTAGTAGTCCCCGGTTCCCCTGGGCAGGGTCCCTTCTCTCAATTCGTGCCCGCTGCTTCCCACAATACACTGGAAGCCGTTCAAGGATGGAGGCAGCGCCCTTAACCTATGTCTGTTCCGCAAGCACTCGGGACAACACTGTGCACTCAGAATAGCGCTCTATATGCAGTAGGCATTGCATGCATTAGACACTTCAAACAGATCTCTGTAGACACAATCGGTAATTAAACAGTTTTTAGTACTGCGTGCTGAGCACTGTACGAGGGGTTTGCAATAGAGCAGTACAGTAGAGTGGGAAGACAGGTTCTCTTCCCACAAGGAATTCATAGTCTCGGATAGCACATTTAAATATTTTAATTATGGCGGAATGGAAGAGTGTAGACATATACACTTAAGTGTTCAGGGACTGGGGTGAGGGTAAAAAGCGAGCTCTTAAGGGGTACAGCTCCAAGTACATAAGCAAAATAGAGAGGGCAAATAGGCGAAATTGGTCCTAATAAGGATAGAGGTCTTGAAGGAGATGTGATTTTAGTAGGACTTTAAAGGTAGGGAGATAGGTGATGGGAAGAGTAGTGGACAGTAAATTCCAGGCAAGAGAAAGGAGGTGGACAAGGAATCAGGAGAGAAACAGGTGAGATCCAGGTGCCATGAGTAGGTTACACTTATAATATTATTGGTAATATTATTATATTATTGAAATACTATGCTATGATAATATAATAATTGCAATAGTATATCATTTAATGATGTAATAATTGTAAATATTATTAATTATTAGCATACTTATAATCTGTTACGATTATACTTAATTGTAATTCTATAATTAAAATTAGATTATTATTACCAATTATATTATTATTGGTAGTGTAGCATTGTTATATTTGCTAAGAGTTTACTATGTGTTATTCATTGTTCGAAGCACTGGAATATATCAAGTTAATAAATTGGACAGAATCCCTGTCCCACAATGGACTCACAGTCTATGCAGGAGAGAATAGGATTGAATATCCATTTTACAACTGAGAACACTCAGGCACAGAGAATTTATGTGACTTGCCCAACATCACACAGCAGACACAAGGCAGAGCTGAGATTAAAACCCATGTCTTCAGACTCATAGGTCCGTGTTCCTTCCACTAGGCTATGCTGCTAATTTGGTGTTGAAGAAGATAAATGTATAGGTTGGGTTGTATTGGGAGATCCGTGAGGGAAGGTAGGAGGAGTAGAATGGATTGAGTGCCTTACAGCTGTTGGTGAGGATTACACTTTTGCTGTGGAGATGGATGGGAAACAGAGGTTTTTGAGGAGTGGAGAGATGTGGGCTGAATATTTTATAGAATAATGATCCAAGCAGCTGAGCTACGTTTGGATAGGACATGAGAGACAAGAGTCAGGGGGGTCAATGAGGAGGCTGATGTAGTAGTTAAGGTGGGATTGATAAAAGATTGAATCAGTGTTTTCGCATTTCAGATGGAGAGGAAGGGATAGATTCTAGAGCTGTTGTGAAGAACGAATTGACAGGATTAGGTGACAAGTCAAATATGCCTATTGAATTGTGGGCAAGTCAGTTCACTTCTGTGTGCCTCAGTTGCCTCGTCTGTAAAATGGGGATCAAGGCTGTGAGCCCCATGTGGGACAGGGACTGTGGCCACCCCAATTTGCTGGTTTTCCCATCCAGCGCTAAGTGCAGTGCCTGATATGTATCAAGAGCTTAACAAATACCACAATTATTGTCGTTGATATTATTATTAATTCCCTGATGCCCCCGATTCTAAAAACTGGCCTGAAGCAGTTGATGTTTCACTTTTCGATCGTTCTGGCTCTAGGAGTGATGATGATTAGGTACGACAGAATCCTATTGAATCTGCAGGCAAAATATTCATGACTGAGTAGATAATTTCATGGTCATAGTCTCTTTTTTCTTTTTTAACATAATCAATCAATCAATCAATCAATCGTATTTATTGAGCGCTTGCTATGTGTAGAGCACTGTACTAAGCGCTTGGGAAGTACAAATTGGCAACACATAGAGACAGTCCCTACCCAACAGTGGGCTCACAGTCTAAAAGGGGGAGACAGAGAACAGAACCAAACATACCAACAAAATAAAATAAATAGGATAGAAATGTACAAGTAAAATAAATAAATAAATAAATAAATAAATAGAGTAATAAATATGTACAACCATATATACATATATACAGGTGCTGTGGGGAAGGGAAGGAGGTAAGATGGGGGGATGGAGAGGGGGACGAGGGAGAGAGGAAGGATGGGGCTCAGTCTGGGAAGGCCTCCTGGAGGAGGTGAGCTCTCAGCAGGGCCTTGAAGGGAGGAAGAGAGCTAGCTTGGCGGAGGGGCAGAGGGAGGGCATTCCAGGCCCGGGGGATGACGTGGGCCGGGGGTCGACGGCGGGACAGGCGAGAACGAGGTACAGTGAGGAGATTAGCGGTGGAGGAGCGGAGGTTGCGGGCTGGGCAGTAGAAGGAGAGAAGGGAGGTGAGGTAGGAGGGGGCGAGGTGATGGAGAGCCTTGAAGCCCAGGGTGAGGAGTTTCTGCCTGATGCGCAGATTGATTGGTAGCCACTGGAGATTTTTGAGGAGGGGAGTAATATGGCCAGAGCGTTTCTGGACAAAGATAATCCGGGCAGCAGCATGAAGTATGGATTGAAGTGGAGAGAGACACGAGGATGGGAGATCAGAGAGAAGGCTGGTGCAGTAGTCCAGACGGGATAGGATGAGAGCTTGAATGAGCAGGGTAGCAGTTTGGATGGAGAGGAAAGGGCGGATCTTGGCAATGTTGTTGAGCTGAGACCGGCAGGTTTTGGTGACGGCTTGGATGTGAGGGGTGAATGAGAGAGTGGAGTCGAGGATGACACCAAGGTTGCGGGCTTGTGAGACGGGAAGGATGGTAGTGCCGTCAACAGAGATGGGAAAGTCAGGGAGAGGACAAGGTTTGGGAGGGAAGACAAGGAGCTCAGTCTTCGACATGTTGAGCTTTAGGTGGCGAGCAGACATCCAGATGGAGATGTCCTGAAGGCAGGAGGAGATGCGAGCCTGGAGGGAGGGGGAGAGAGCAGGGGCAGAGATGTAGATCTGGGTGTCATCAGCGTAGAGATGATAGTTGAAGCCGTGGGAGCGAATGAGGTCACCAAGGGAGTGAGTGTAGATAGAGAACAGAAGGGGACCAAGAACTGACCCTTGGGGAACCCCCACAGTAAGTGGATGGGAGGGGGAGGAGGAGCCTGCAAAAAGACTGAGAAAGAACGACCGGAGAGATAAGAGGAGAACCAGGAGAGGACGGAGTCTGTGAAGCCAAGGTCAGATAGCGTGTTGAGGAGAAGGGGGTGGTCCACAGTGTCAAAGGCAGCTGAGAGGTCGAGGAGGATTAGGACAGAATATGAGCCGTTGGATTTGGCAAGCAGGAGGACATTGGTGACCTTTGAGAGGGCAGTTTCCGTGGAATGAAGGGGACGGAAGCCAGACTGGAGGGGGTCGAGGAGAGAGTTGTTGTTGAGGAATTCTAGGCAGCGCGTGTAGACAACTCGTTCAAGGAGTTTGGAAAGGAATGGTAGGAGGGATATGGGACGAAAACTAGAAGGTGAGGTGGGGTCAAGAGAGGGTTTTTTTAGGATGGGAGAGACATGGGCATGTTTGAAGGCAGAGGGGAAGGAACCAGTGGAGAGTGAGCGGTTGAAGATGGAAGTTAAGGAGGGGAGAAGGGATGGAACGAGAGATTTCATGAGATGAGAGGGAATGGGGTCAGAAGCACAGGTGGCCGGAGTAGCACTTGAGAGGAGGGAGGAGAGTTCTTCTGAGGATACCGCTGGGAAGGATGGGAGAGTAGCAGAGAGTGTTGAGAGCCGGGGGGATGGAGAAAGGGGGGAAGAGACTTTGGGGAGGTCGGACCTGATGGATTTAATTTTGTTAATGAAGTAGGAGGCCAGATCGTTGGGGGTGAGGGAAGGAGGAGGGGGAGGAACCGGGGGCCTGAGAAGGGAGTTGAATGTACGGAAGAGCTGGCGGGGGTGATGGGCATGGGTGTCAATAATGGAGGAGAAATAGTTTTGTCTGGCAGAAGAGAGGGCTGAGTTAAGGCAGGAAAGGATAAACTTGAAGTGAACGAGGTTAGCATGGTGTTTAGACTTTCGCCAGCAGCGTTCGGCAGCTCGAGCATAAGAGCGAAGGAGGCGGACAGTGGCAGTGATCCAGGGCTGTGGGTTAGTGGTGCGAGAGCGGCGAAGGGAAAGGGGAGCGAGTGAGTCTAGCTGAGTAGAAAGGGTAGAGTTGAGAGCAGTAATCTGATCATCAAGACTGGGTAGAGAGGAGAGGGCGGCGAGGTGGAGTATGAGGCGCTCCGAAAGATGGGTGGGGTCCAGAGGGTGGAGATCTCCGTGAGGGAGTAATACGGATTTACCGGGGAAAGGAGTGTGAGTGAGGAGGCAGGTGAGAAGATTATGATCAGAGAGAGGGATTACAGAGTTGGTGAGGGTGTACACAGTGCAGCGGTAGGAGATGATGAGGTCGAGGGTATGACCAAGTTGGTGAGTGGGTGAGGTGGGGTGGGGAAGAGGTTGGCAGCGTCAAGCAGAGATAGAAGGCGGGCGGCAGAGGAGTCGTTAGGGATATCCATGTGGATATTGAAGTCTCCGAGGATCAGAGTGGGCATGGAGAAGGAGAGAAGGAAGGTGAGGAAGGGGTCAAAGTCGTTAAAGAAGTTGGAAGTGGGGCCGAGAGGGCGGTAGATGACGGCTACAAGAATCTGGAGGGGGTGGTAGAGGCGAATAATGTGGGCTTCAAAGGAAGGGAAGGAAAGGGAAGGGGGAGGAGGGATAGTGCGAAAGCGACATTGGGGGGCGAGAAGGAAACCGAAACCTCCTCCTTTTCCGGTGAGTCTGGGGGAGTGGGAGAAGAAGAGGCCTGCACTGCAGAGAGCAGCAGAAGAGACTGTGTCGTCCGGCGACAGCCATGTTTCAGTTAGGGCGAGGAGGAGTAGAGAACTGGAAAGGAAAAGGTCCAGGATGAAAGGGATCTTACTTAAAACGGAGCGGGGGTTCCAGAGGCCACACTTGGCAGCAGCTGTCGAGGGTGGGGAGGGAGGGGAAAGGGTGCGAGGGGTGGGGAGGGTTTGGATTGGGATGAGTTGGCGGGGGCCTGGGTGGGGAGAGTGGGAAGGGGGGTGGCGATGGGAAAGGAGAACTGGGATGGGGTGGGGGCGGGGAGAAGGGGAGGGAGGGGGCCGGGAGGGAGAAGCGGAGGACCTGCACTGGTACAGAGGAATCCTTGGTAGGGGGTGAGGGGGAGTGGTCTTGGTGGGTGAGAGGGAGGGAAACAGCTGGGTGGGAGAGGGGAAGGGGAAGGTGAGGAATGGGAATGGCAGTTGGGAGCAAGGGAACTGAAAGTTCATGGTGAGGTCAGCAGGACGAGTGACAGTACAGCGGGGGGTTAGCAATTGAGATGCAGAAGCAATTAAACAGTGGCAATGATAAAAGTAGGCGATGGCATCACAGGGTGTAGTTAAGCAATCAATATACTATGACAATAATAGAATTGGCAGATAATGATGCCACAGAGAGCAGATACAAACTATTAAGAGCTGGAGTAGGGTGGGCCAGTTAAGGGGGGTCAGGGAGCAGAGATACCTGGGGAGGGGAGCGAACAGTCAACTAGCATGGGAGGGCTGAGTAGGTGTGAGTGAGGTTGTCGTTAATGTAACATGGTGCTAACAAGGGCTTTTTACCTGGGGGCCGGGGGAGAGTCAGTCAGGACCGGACCGGGAAGCGGGGGGGGGGGGATGAGGGGCACTTTACGAAAGGCCTCCTAAGTGGGGGGGTGGAAGCAGGGGGGGGCGGCCGGGGGGGCGCTGAGATGGCGGGTGGGTGGGCGGCCGGGCCTCTCGGGAACGGAGTCCCGGGCGTCAATGGCGGCGCTCTGAGGAGAGGAGCCTTCCGGGAGCGGCAAGGCCCCGCGGTGTGATGGCGGGCGGGCCTCTCGGGAACGGAGTCCCGGGCGTCTATGGCGGCGCGTTCTGAGGAGAGGAGCCTTCCGGGAGCAGCAAGGCCGCGCGGTGTGATGGCGGGCGGGCCTCTCGGGAACGGAGTCCCGGGCGTCAGTGGCGGCGCTCTGAGGAGAGGATCCTTCCGGGAGCAGCAAGGCAGCGCGGTGTGATGGCGGGCGGGCAGGCGGGCCTCTCGGGAACGGAGTCCCGGGCGTCTATGGCGGCGCTCTGAGGAGAGGATCCTTCCGGGAGCAGCAAGGCCTCGCAGTGTGATGGCGGGCGGGCCTCTCGGGAACGGAGTCCCGGGCGTCTCGCGGTGTGATGGCGGGCGGGCGGGCGGGCCTCTCGGGAACGGAGTCCCGGGCGTCTTGCGGTGTGATGGCGGGCCTCTCGGGAACGGAGTCCCGGGCGTCTATGGCGGCACTCTGAGGAGAGGATCCTTCCGGGAGCAGCAAGGCCTCGCGGTGTGATGAAAAATACACAGCATTTTTTTATGTTAAATTTTAGACTGTGCCCTTTCTGTGTTTCAGCTAAATCAAACAATGGTATTCATTGAGTGCTTACTGTGTGCAGAACACTGTCATAATAATACTAATAATGGCATTTGTTAAGCACTTTGTGCAGAGCACTGTAGCAAGCGCTTAGATGAGGACAGTACCACAGCATCGGTCGACGCTTTCCCTGCCCACGATGAGCTCATAGTCTGAGGGAAAGATCCATTTTATCAATCAGTCAGTTATTATCGAGCGATTACTGCGTGCAGAGCACTGTCCTAAACTCCCCTTCCCTCATCTCCCCTTCCCTTATGCGTCTCCCATACTTGTTCCCTTTGCTCTCCACCCCTTCCCAGCCCCACAGCACTTAGGGCAATACCTGGAATTCATTTATTTGTACTGATGCCTGTCTCTCCCCTTCTAGACTGTAAAATGCCTTCATTATTATTATTATTATTGTGTGTGTGTGTGTGTGTGTGTGTGTGTGTGTGTGTGTGTGTGTGTGTTTTATTTGTGGGGTTGTGCCAGAAGAAGCAGTGTGGCTCAATAGAAAATCCCGGGCTTGGGAGTCAGAGGTCATGGGTTCGAATCCCGTCTCTGCCAATTGTCAGCTGTGTGACTTTGGGCGAGTCACTTCACTTCTCTGGGCCTCAGTTTCCTCATATGGAAAATGGGGATGAAGATTGTGAGCCCCACATGGGACCACCTGATCACCTTGTATCCTCCCCAGTGCATAGAAAGGTGCTTGGCACGTAGTGGGCACTTAACAAATGCCATCATTATTATTATTATTATCCGGAGACCATCCTACCCCCCGAGGACGGCCAGACTGGGGCAGGGAGGGTGATTTGTTTTGTTTTCCTTCAGAATAAAAACTACCACACATCGTTGGAAACAGGGCAAGATGTTTTCAGGTTCATTTATGTGACTGTTACATTGTATACTTATATATGCATATGGCTATAATTCTATTTATTCTGACGGTTTTGACACCTGTCTACATGTTTTGTTGTCTGTTTCCCCTTCTAGACTGTGAGCCCGTTGTTGGGTAGGGGCTGTCTCTTTATGTTGCCGCCTTGTACTTCCCAAGAGCTTAGTACAGTGCTCTGCACACAGTAAGTGCTCAATAAATACGATTGAATGAATGAATGAATTTGATAAGCAGAGGACAATGCCAAGGTTGTCAGCATGTGAGATTGGGAGGATGGTGGTGTTGTAAACATTAGAGAAGCAACGTAGTCTAATGTTTACAAAATGAGCCTGGGAGTCAGGGAAACCTGGATTCTAATCCTGGCTCTGCCACGTATCTGCTCTGTGATCTTGGGCAAGTCACTTAAATACTCTGTGGCTCAGTTATCTCATTGAAAAGTGGAGATTGAGACTGTGAGCCCCATATGCACCGTAGACTGCGTCCGACCTGATTAGCTCGTATCTACTCCAGTGCTTAGTTTAGTGAAGCAGTAAGGTGCAGTGGATAGAACACGGGCCTGGGAGTCCAAAGGCAGTGGGTTCTTAACCTGACTCCACCACATGCCTGCTGTGTGACCTTGGGCAAATCACTTCACTTTTCTGTAGTTTAGGTACCTCATCTGTAAAATGGGGATTAAGATTGTGAGCCCCACGGGGGACCTGGACTGTGTCCAACCCGATTTACTTGTATCCACTCCAGTATTTAGTACAGTGCCAGATGCACGCAGTAAGTGCTTAACAAATACCACAATCATTATTATTATTATTATCATTAAGGTGCCTGAAACACAGTAAGTGCTTAACAAATACCAAAAAAGTAGTTGTGTTGCCTTTGAAACAAGCTCTCAAACTCATTCATATTTTATTCCTCAGCATTCCACCATAACCATAACAATAATGGGAAAGCCTGAAGGAGGTTAGGATTCTAAGGCTTTTTCATGGACTCCTCCTGTGCCTCCCATTGCCTAAGTGTGGGTGTCCCTCAAGGTTCAATTCTATGTCCCTTTCTATTCCCCACCTCTCTATCTCTTATCTTTCTATCACCCACTCTCTTGGAGAACTCATTTGCTCCCATGGCTTCAACTAACACCTCTCTGTGGATAATTCCCAAATCTACAACTCCAGCCCTGATCTCACTCTCTCACTGCAGTCTCACATTGCCTCCTGACTTCAAGACAACTCTACTTGGATGGTCTGCCATCACCTCAAACTTAGTGTGTCCAGAATGGACCTCCTTGCCTTCCCACCCAAATCCGGTACTTCCCCTGACTTTCCCATCACTGTAGACAGCACCATAATCCTTCCTGTCTCATAAGCCCATAACCTTGCCATTATCCTCGACTCAACTCTCTCATTCAACCCATATATTCAATCTATTACCAAATCCTGTCAGTTCAACCTCCACAGCGTTGCTAAAATCTGCTCTTTGCTCTCCATCCAAACTGCTACCAAGTAAATCCAAGCACTTATCCTATCCTGCCTTGATTACTCTATAGGGCTCCTGCCTTCTCTCTCTCCCCACTCCAGTCCATACTTCACTCTGATACCTGGATCATTTTTTTTACAAAAGCATTCAGTCCATGCTTCCCCATTCCTCAAGAACCTCCAGCGGTTGCCCATCTACCTCTACATCAAACAAAACTTCCTTGCAATCAACTTTAAAGCACTCAATCCCCTTTCCCCCTCCTACCCCTTCTCTCTGCTCTCTTACTACAAACTAGCACACACACCATGCTTCTCTGATTCTAAGCTTTTCACTGTACTTTGACCTAATTTATCTCACCACCGACTTCTCTCCCACATCCTGCATTTGGTCTTGAACGTCCTCCTTCTTCATGTACTACAGACAATTGCTCTCCCCACCTTCAAAGTCTCACTGGAAGCATATCTCCTCCAAGAGACCTTCCCTGACTGAACTCTCACTTTTCTTATCCCACTCCCTTCTGCATCTCTCTGACTTTCTCCCTTCTTTCTCCACCCCCACCAAACCCGCCCACAACACTTATGTACAAATAAATACATAAATACATAATAAATACATAAATTATTTATTTTTATTAATATCTGTCTCCCCCTCTAGACGGGAATGTGACTATTGTTCTATTGTACTCTTCCAAGCTCTTAGTACAGTGCTCTGCATACACGAAGCGCTCAGTAAATGCGATTGATTGGTTGGGGTTTGCCTGGGAAAATGAAGAGTTCTGTTCGCACCTAGGACAGCGCTCAGCATACAATAGACTCCCAGGACAGCACTCAGTCCTTAGTAGGAAACTAGTACAGTACTCTTCATACAATAAGAACCAAGGATAGCACTCTGCTCACAGTAGGCATCCATATGCTGTCTGTTTCAGGCACTCCTTAAGGAACCAGATCTCCTGCAATGACCATGTCACCCCCTTCCACTCTTCTTCCCTGACGAGTCCCCCAATGGCTCTGAGCCTGCTTTTATGACCAACTCAGCATATTACTGTTACAACCGTCCAATTTCAATTTACCGCTTGAGACTCTGATGTGCACTGTAGTGAGTCAACTGTAGTCAGTGACTTAGTTTCAGTTCACTACGGTCTGTGCAACAGTTTTTCTATTTTTTCGTCATCTCCCCCTGAGCCCTCCTCACAGATTCTTCGTACTGATGAACTCCAGAGCTGATTGACTCTTTCCCAGCCCCAGCTTCTGGACTTCATTGCTTTTTGTTTTTGTTTTTTATTGGTATCTGTTAAGCACTTATTATTTGTCAGGCACTATGATAAATGCTGGGGAAGATACAAGATAGTCAGGTTGAACAAAGTCCCTGTCCCACGAGGGGATCACAGAAGAGTTAACTGAGGCACAAAGTGAATTGATTTGCCCAAGGTCACACAACAGGAACGCGGTGGAGCCAGGATTGATCGTTTGATTCTCCCAGCTACATGGCCAGTTTTTAGGGGTCCATGATCTCTATCTTGTTATTCAATTCACAACCTCATGTATGCTACAATTATTCCCATTAAAACCTAAAAATGGGTTCTTACAGGATCCTTCTTATGCAGATCCTCTTTCCTTAAAGCAGGGCCTAGAACCCCTCAAATTGCATGAAGTCATCCAAGATCCTGATATTGACCTTAGATGCAGCCTGTAATCCTCCCCCAATTTATAGTCCATTTATTCTAATACTTTTTTGCTATTTTATATGTGTTTTCCTCAGGCTACCCTGTTCTGTTTCTCCATCTCACAATTAAAAGCCTTCAGTGTCATGCAGGAGCCTGGTTTACCCCTTTCTCCCTCCCCTCGCTGCTGCCCCCAGTGGGCCCATGTTACTCTTCAGGGGTAGTCCTTATGAACTTATTTATACCATCATCACAATTCATGCTCAGTTTATGTATTATTACAGATTTGTAAATATTTCTTTGTTTGACTCCCTCATTGAGAGTAAGTTCCCTGTAGGCAGGGAATGTGTCACTTCATTCATTCTGTATATTCCAAATACATGAATCAAGTACTGGGCACTGTATGAAATTCAGTATCAAGTACTTCAAGTATTTCTACTTCTACTGCACTTTGCAGCACTGTATCAAATTCAGTATCAAGTACTTCAAATATTTCTACTACTACTGCACTTTGCATGGAGTGATAGTACAGTATAGTGCTCAACACATAACAGTCACTCAATATAGTGTTCTGTACAGATAGGAGCATGCACAGGGTTCAGAACCTTTAGGAGGCCAGCATATTTCTCTGCAATAGGAGGAAAGCATTCTGCCCTCAGTACACGGCCAGCAAACAATCTACCATTGGTATTTATTGAGGGCTTATTGTGTGCAGAGCACTGTGCTAAATGCCTGGGAGAGTAGAATACAACAGAGTTGGTAGACATGTTCCCTACCCTAATGGAGCTTATAGCACAGAAGGAGAAACAGAAATTAATGTAAATAAGTAAATTACTGTCATGTGTATAACTGCTGTGGGGATGATGGAGAGATAAATAAAAGGTGTGAAACTAAGTATAAGGGTGGCGAAGAAGAAAGTGGGAGATGAGGAATGATGGCCTATTCACGGAATGCCTCTCAAAGGGGTGTGCCTTCAATAAGGTTTTGAAGGTGAAGAGAGATTTCTTCTGTCAGATGTCAAGGTAGAAGTTGTTCCAGGCCAGGGTGAGGATATGGGTGAGGGGGCAGCAGTGTGATAAACAAGATCGAGGCACAGTGGGTAGGTTGGCATTAGAGGAGTGAATTGTGTGGGTTGGGTGGTAGTAGGAAATCGGGGAGCTACGATAGGAGAGGGCAAGGTGCTAGAGTAGTTTACAGCTAATGGTAAGAAGTTTCTGTTTGATGCAAAGATGCATAGGCAACCACTGGACGTCCTTTTCATGAATGAAATATGAAAATTGATTCTCTTCACCAGCCATCTACTGTCATTTTAAAGCACCTTATCTTCCCATTCCCTCTGCCTGCCTCATATGTCTGGCTGCCAGGCCCCATCTCCAACCTCAGGCACTGCTGCCCACGTTAGCTGCGGGCTCACAGGATGGTTCTCACTTTGTATTCCCATCCAATGTATAATCCATGCTGGCCAACCCCTGCCTTCTGACGCCATCCCGTTCCCTGTTTTGCCATCCAGGAATTGGGCCTCCCCAATTCCGAATGCCTGTGGCAGTTTCTGTGGGATTGATGCTAGGAGATGTTGGGGATCTCTGTACCAGCGACCTAGGCTGTGGGTAATGGAGATGTGGGTTTAGCCAATGGGGACAGGACACAGTCTCCTATGGCAGACTGGTGAGCCAGGTTTAAGTCTCTCGCTAACATGGTAATTGACTCCAAATATGGCCTGGAACAGTGATCTGGCACCCCTATTTCATGTTTAAGGGGAATGATACATTGAGTGTGTGTTTCTCTCTCTTGTCCAGTTCCAGCAATCCACCCTTCCAGGGCTCAGTTCAGGAATTCCTGCCCAGGCCTTCCATGCAGAACTAGATTCCGGGAGTTCAAGTTATTTGAGGCTGGGGCTGGAGGAAAGGCTTAAAAAGAGACAGGGGCAGACATGGTAAGGCATAGAGAGGAAAACATGAAAAGAAGGAAAAAAGGACAAAAGTGAAAGAAGGGACAACCTACTCCTCTCCTAGCCCCAAACACAGGTCTCAGCACAGACCTGCCACCTCCTGGGGACTGGGCTGAAGTCCTTGCTCTCTCCATTCCAAGTTCTGGGTAGATCCTGCCTCTCCTTTTCATTGTTTTCTAAACCCAGCCATGTCCTTTCTTGGGTGTTTGGAGAAAAGCTCTTTCTCTCCCTCTAACCTGGAGAGTAGGGCAGGAGTTGCTGGTGGCTTCTCAGTAGAATGTGGTGGAATTAATGTTCCAGCTTCTGAATCCTTCCATCGAAGACGTGATTAAGGTTTTTCATCCCCAGGAGCCATCCATTGGAGCTCTCCTTCCCACGGTGTTTGGAGGTCTGACTCAGAGTGTGCTCCACCTCCTTAAACTGCAACTCCTTGCAAGTTGTCCATAATGCAGTCCCCATCTTCTGAGGCCACAGCTACACCCTTGATGATCTAGCATAGGTGTGGCAAGCGTACATGGGCCTTCATCCTCCAACTGTGTCTAAGTGGGTGAAGAAGCACGTGTAGTAGTCAGAAGGAGAGGAAGCTTCAGTACTGCTCCTCTGGGCAGAGCAGCAGGGGTAATTTTGAGTTATTGAGCTTTGACTACTGAGAACCCGGGCCAGATGGAAAATTTCTGTTTCCTTTCTGAGCATAAAGCACAAAAGGAAATCCATTTCAGGGTCCCACCCAGGTCTCAACTTCTGTTCTCCCAACTCCTGACTCCTAAAGCCAGACCTAACCCTGTAACTGGGACAGTTCTTCTTCTGCCTCACAGATGTAAGAGTTTGTGACAAGGATATGTGGTCTTCTCTGCCCAAGAGACCCTGCACTCCGGAACATCCCAACAGGAGATGTTTACCTGACATCATTCTCTTCTATTGGAGAACATTCTGGATGGCACCCGGCAGCCCATTAGGAAATGGGGTAGGGAAGAGCAGAAGACAAGGGAAGGGAGCTCGGAGCCAGGCTCACACTGGCCTTTCCTGTCTGACCCCGGGTCCCAACACTGAGAGCCTGAGGGCCCCAGTGAGAGATGGTCTCATCCATCTCATGCTGGGTCACAAACAGGTCAGACCAGGAGATAGAAATAGCAAATGGAATTTGGCTGCTGGGTGATGTTTTTCACCCCAACCTAAACTATCTACCTGTTGACAGAATTAGAAAGGTCTCAGTCTGACTGGGTTAGATTTCCCTTCCAATAGTCATTTGGAATATTCTGGGAGGTCACCGGCTTTCAGCCAATAGGTTGGATTGCTCCCAGCCCTGGCAAGATTAGGGGTGGAGCTGAGCTCTAATAGGGGCTGAACTGGGGAAGGTTTTGTTTGCCTCTAGTCTTTGGGATCGAGCAGCAATAATCACCATTTGCTGATTCCCTACTGAAAGTTTGCCTCTTCCAGGAGGCCTTCACAAAGTGAGCGTCCCTTTTCCTCTGCTCATCCATTCCTCCCCATCGACCCTACTCCCTCCCTCTTCTCTACCCCTCCCAGCCCACAGCATTGTGTATATATGTTCATATATATTATTCTATTTATTTTATTAATGATGTGTATATATAATTCTATTTACTTATATTGATGCTATTGATGCCTGTCTACTTGCTTTGTTTTGTTTTGTTGTCTGTCTACCCCATTCTTGACTGTGAGCCCGTTGGGTAGGGATTATTTCTATGTATTGTCAAATTGTACTTTCCAAACACTTACTACAGTGCTCTGCACACAGTAAGTGCTCAATAAATATGATTGAATGAATGGTGTATTTCTCTCTCTTCAAACTACGTATAAGGTAAAAAAAAGAAACTTATTCTTGGTGCATTTGGTCCTGAGCATAATCTCTGGTGATTTTAGTCTTAAACGTGGTTTCACGGTTTTCCCCAAGCAGGGTACTCAGCCTGCACAGGCCATAATCTCGTGATCTGGTAATTTAATCTCTAGTTTGACTGACTGTCTTAAACTATCAAAGGTTGTTAAAATTGCCTCATCAACTTCTCCTGTAGTACTCTCTTTTGCAATCTTTCCATTTGTGATATTAATTGAATCCTAATTTTGATTTTGCTTGGCTTGGGAATTTATCTTTATCATGGCACTTGGGGCCAATATAGCACTATCCCCTGTGTCCATGCAGGGATTGTTTTATTTTATTGCTGAATTGTACTTTTTGAGTGCTTAGTACAGTGCTCTGCACACAGTAAGTGCTCAGTAAATACGATTGAATGAATGAATGAATGAAGAGTTTGTGCTACCATATCTGCCTCAGGGGATGTTGAATATAAAGTGGTCACTAACCATAGCCCCACATCACTGAATATTACTGAAGTTGACCTAAATTTGATACAAAGAGGGAAAACCTTTCTTAGCTGCAGTAAAAAGGAACAGCCTGGTTAGGACAGTGTCTAGGTTTCTGTTGGAGGAGTATCTGATGTGAAATTACAGAAGGGGAAGGAGAAAACTTAACCTACTAGCATGAGTTGCCTGGCAAAGATGTTTTTCCCCAAGCCAAAGTCTTCAATTTTCCAGGGATTTTCCTGTAGACAGTAATTTCATTGTGAACAAGGAATTTGTTTACCAACTCTATTATATTGAGCTGTTGCAAACACTTAATGTTGTGCTCTCCTCATACTCACCTGGTATTTATTGAGCACTTACTGGGTGCAGAGTGCTGTATTAAGCACTTGGGAGAATACAATACAACAGAGTTTGTAGGCACAATTCTTGCCCACAGTGAGTTTACAGTCTGGAGGGGATCGATATCACTGATGGACTGACTGATTACCATCAGTGGATCACTTTCACCCTTTCAGGAGTGGAAAAACACAACTGCTGTCCTTGAGAAATACCAGAAGATCCAGCTTAGAGCTGGGCTGATCTTATGCCTGAGGTGTGGGATCAATGAACCATCCTCCACCCCTTACAGGCTAGGTAGTCACCTTTTGTAGATGGGGAAGGCCACACCAGATCTCCGACCTTCCCTAAGGAAGGGAGAGATAAACTGAAACGCTCATCTTATATCAGCCAATGGCCTAGCCCTAAACAAAGATAAATTTGGACCCCCACAAAATAAAGCTGATCCTTGCTGATCCCCAAGCTAAAGGGAGTACAGAGGATACGGATGATGAGAAAAGTTCCCCAGTGCTTCCAATTTTAAAGTCACACATTTTTTAAAGATTCATTTATTTCTGAGAGTGGCGAAGGAGAGGAATACTCTCGAAAATAAAACTATAGTTGCTCCAGAGATGGGGAGAGTGTTATCTCAGCTTGTGCGTGTGCCCAACTTTATATGGAGGTCTAATAAGGGCACCATCTTGCCTGTCCCAAACATCAGCTGTCTATGGAGGGCCAGAAGTTGTTTCAGCTGAGTGTCACTCCAACGTGATCACTTCCCATCTCTGTGGTACTCTCCCACTCTCTGCACTCATTCATTCATTCATTCAATTGTATTTATTGAGCGCTTACTGTGTGCAGAACACTGTACTAAGCGCTTGGGAAGTACAAGTTGACTCATCGGGCTCCCAAGAAATGCCACTGAATGATTGATTTACTAAGGAGCCCTGGTCTCCCACCGTAACTAACTCCTTTCCAGCAGTCAAGGATGCCAGGGATCTTGTGCAACTGTGGCAGGGCAATTCCCTTAAATCAGCGTTCCAGGCTAATTGGGATGATGAAGACCAAGTCCAGTCAGGTTCTTCTGAAATCCACTGCCACCCACTTTCTCCTTTCTTCTCCCCCCATGAACTAACTACAGCTAATTGCAGCCACCAAAACGCAGCTCATGTGAGTGCTTAAGTGTTTGGGAAGGGGTCAGGACTGTTGGGACAGACTGCTTTAGAGTGAGGTGAGACTGGAGTCGGAATATGTCTCTTTCAGAGACTTTGCCCTACTGAATGAAAACACCTATTGGGACGAGATGGAAATTATGGAAACCATCATTAATTGGGGTATCATCCTCGAGCAGGGGCCAAGCTAATCTTCCCTTTTTTGTCTTGTGCTGTTGAGTCCTCTCCAGCCCAAAGGCACTCCATGGACACCTCTCTCCCAGAACTTACCACTCTCCAACTGCAATCGTTCTAATAGTGTTTCCATAGAGTTTTCTTGGTAAAAATACAGAAGTTGTTTACCATTGCCTTCTTCCACAATCTTCTGTATCGTTCCAATTTTAGTATATGTGTTGCTGAAACAAGCACAAGTCTCATTTTCCAAACCCAGATATATAAAGATCAGTTGATGAAAAGCTATTAATATTATAGTAATTGGTTTAAAATGAGTCCTCTACATTTTCTTGTATTTCCTGGGGATGGGGAGGCTTCTATAAATATCTCCCTCTTTGAGAATCTCAAAGAACATAGAGTAAAGAGATTCAAAATTTCATCTAGTGCATTAAGGTGCAGAGGCTGCTGAAAGGCCCATTTCGAGGCAATAATTAACCCTCATATTAAATCCATCATTAATCCTTTAGGGCCCACCTTCACAACATAGCTAAAATCTGTCCTTTCCTCTCCATACAAACTGCTACCATGTTAATACAATCACTCATCCTATCCTTGCCTGGATTACTGCATCAGCATCGTTGCTGACCTCCCAGCCTTGCGTCTCTCCCCACTTCAGTCCATACTTCACTCTGATGCCCGGAACATTTTTCTACAAAAACGTTCAGAACACATAACCTCTCTCCTTAAAAAACTCCAGTGGTTTCCCATCACCTCCATATCAAACATACACTCTTTACCACTGACTTTAAAGCACTCCACCACCTTGATCCCTCCTACCTTTCCTCACTTTCCTTCTACAATTCAACCTGCACACCTCGCTCCTCTCGTGCTCATTTATTCATTCATTCAATAGTATTTATTGAGCACTTACTGTGTGCAGAGCACTATACTAAGTGCTTGGGAAGTACAAGTTGGCAACATACAGAGACTGTCCCTACCCAACAACGGGCTCAGAGTCTAGAAGGGGGAGACAGACAACTAAACAAAACATGTAGACAGGTGTCAAAATCGTCAGAACAAATAGAAGTAAAGCTATATCATTAACAAAATGAATAGAATAGTAAATATGTACAAGTAAAATAGAGTAATAAATCTGTACAAATATATACAAGTTCTGTATGGAGGGGAAGGAGGTAGGGCGGGGGCATGGGGAAGAGGAGAGGAAAAAAGGGGCTCAGTCTGGGAAGGCCTCCTGGAGGAGGTGAGCTCTCAGTAGGTCTTTGAAGGGAGGAAGAGAGGATTGGCGGATGTGTGGAGAGAGGGCATTCCAGGCCAGAGATAGGGCTTGGGCCGGGGGTCGACGGTGGTACAGGCGAGAATGAGGTACAGTGAGGAGGTTAGAGACAGAGGAGCGGAGGGTGAGGTCTGGGCTGTAGAAGGAGAGAAGGGAGGTGAGGTAGGAGGGGGCGAGGTGATGGAGAGCCGTGAAGTCGAGAGTGAGAAGTTTTTGCTTGATTCATAGGTTGATAGGCAGCCACTGGGGATTTTTGAGGAGGGGAGTAACATGCTCAGAACGTTTCTGCACAGAGATAATCCGGGCAGGAGAGTGAAGTACAGACTCAAGTGGGGAGAGACAGGAGGATGGGAGATCAGAGAGGAGGCTGATGCAGTAATCCAGTCGCGATAGGATGAGAGATTGAACCAGCAAGGTAGCAGTTTGGATGGAGAGGAAAGGGTGGATCTTGGCAATGTTGTGGAGGTGAGACCGGCAGGTTTTGGTGACAGATTGGATGTGTGGGGTGAACGAGAGAGCAGAGTCGAGGATGACACCAAGGTTTCAAGCTTGTGAGATGGGAAGGATGGTAGTGCCATCTACAGTGACGGAAAAGTCAGGGAGAGGACAGGGTTTGGGAGGGAAGATAAGGAGTTCAGTCTTGGACATATTGAGTTTTAGATGTCGGGCAGATATCCAGATGGAGATGTCCTGAAGGCAGGAGGAAATACGAGCCTGGAGGGAGGGTGAGAGAGCGGGGGCAGAGATGTAGATTTGGGTGTCAGCATAGAGATGATAGTTAAAGCCGTGGGAGTGAATGAGTTCACCAAGGGTGTGAGTGTAGATAGAGAACAGAAAGGTGTGGTGTATGAAGGCACGGACTCCTGCTAGGGTAGGCACGAAATCGTTTATTGGGTTAAGCAGCAAGACTTTTATATCCTTTAGTCACATTCTGCATTTTTCCATGTTCCTGTGTTTATAACTAACACAGCAATTCTGTAACCTTCAAAGCCAGTAACAAGCAACACCCGTCTATGCAAGGCCGTAGGGCCGATGACAAGTAACTCTTGCCTGTACAAGGCTGTGATAACAGAGACCTGCCTTTTGGCCACAGCTCTCCTCTCGGTTCCTTGTTTACTTGGCCCTGCTGTTCCCCACATTTCCCCCTCCTTTGTTTATATCATTAATGAGCAAAGCAAGGGAAATATAAAGGTAAGATTGTTACGTAGTGCATCTAAAGAAGAGAAACAATTCCCATACCACACATTGGTCAGGTTAATACAGTAAGTGTGGTTGCAGTGGCTTATGGTAGCCGCTTGTGCCATCGCAAAGACGTAGGGATGTGAAGTGCAAATCATAACTGTGTAGCGTTAGCAGTATGATTAGACAAGGTAAGATTCCATAAGGTATGATTAATAAACGCGAAGCCTAAATGCCAAATTCCCGTATGTAATGGGGAGGCGGTGTTGTTGGCGGGCATATAAAACTGTAAAAGAGGGCCCAGCCATGCCAGGATATACTGTGATTATGGATGCCGAACCCAACAGAGTGGTTGCTTGCCGGGTCCCACAAAACCCCATGAGGGCCCCAGTCCAAAGTAGTTCCCGTAGTTCCGTTGACGCTAACAGGATCAGGACCGAGCCCGCGACATGGCTGCCAGTTTATCTGTGCGTTGTTTGTGAGTGGGTCCTCCGTACAACGGGGCAAGTCGGGGGTATATATCCCCACTTCCGTCAGGTTGTGGAGAGACGATGTTCCAGACACACCCTGGATGCTTATTAAAGTGTAATTCTTATTTCCATGTTTATCCCTCACTATCAGGTGTTGCTGAGGTGACACCGGAATACAGCCGATGTCGCTGTCATTACTAGTTGTCAGACAAAGGGGTGGAAGGTCAGCTACAAACTCAGTATTGTTGAGAGCAAATAAACTAGTATTATTAGGCCCTCCGTCTATCGCCGGGGGCATCCATACCCCACCTATCCATTCAGTGTCATTATTCCCGATAGGTGGTGTAGGATCCCACCAGGTTATAGGTTTGAAGACGGGTGGATCAAGAATATGTGCCCAGTAAAGACCATTCCCCGTGACAGACAGGCAAAGAGTTCCCATCAGGCTCCAGATCATAAACATTTTGACCGTGTTGAGCCCCGTATCAGGGGGCGTCGCCCGCGTATTCACCATCCCGGTGGCCCTCTGCAAATTGTGGTATCCTTGTCTTGAAGGGCTTGACACAACGCGCCGGCAGCCAGTAGGGGCCGGAAGGCAGAGAAACACAGGCGTACCCACGGCCCCAGGTGATCAGAGGTGCAGGTTCTTGACACTGTCCCGACCCAAGAGGTCTATAATACACACGGGGCCGTTCGGACCACGTAGTGTCTCGTCCAGAGTGGCGCTGTGCTGCCGTAAGGGACAAATCAGACAAGGGTAGAAAATTTAAAACGTATGTAGCCTTGTATAACCGTTCCTGGGGAGTCATTCCCGTGGGATTCCCCCTCTTTTGTTTAAACAACAGAGCTTTAAGCGTGTGATGCATCCATTCCACAATGGCTTGCCCAGTAGGGGAGTAAGGGATACCAGTAACATGGTGCACCCCCCAGTCCTGGAGAAAAAGTTGTATCCTACGAGAGACATAGGCGGGGCCATTATCAGTTTTAACATTAGCCGGGACCCCCATGATGGCGAAAGAGTGCAACCAATGTGGAACCACATCACGAGCCTTTTCACCTGCATGGGCAGCGGCCACGACAAGATGCGAGAAGGAATCAACAGTAACATGAACATAACGCAGTCCACCAAATTCGGCCACATGAGTGACATCGGATTGCCAAATATCATTGGATCGAAGGCCGCGGGGATTTACCCCCGCAGGAATAGGTACTGAGGACAGTCACTGACAATCAGGACAAGCGCGAACAATATCCCGCGCTTGTTGAATAGTCAGCGAAAATTGTTTGCGCAGAGACCGCGCATTCTGGTAGAAAAACTCGTGTGAAAGCCGGGCCTGTGTTAACAGATTTGGCCGTACGACCTGCATTGTTAAAGCATCTGCTACAGCATTGCCCTCGGTCAGCGGACCAGGCAATGCCGTATGTGATCTGATATGGACGACATAATACGGGTGAGAACTTTGTGTTAACAGGCGCGATAATCGCAAAAGCAATTGAAATAAGAGGCGATTCTCCACTTCCTTAATAAAGGCCCCTTCTAGGCGCTGGACTATACCCAAGACGTACGCAGAGTCTACTATCAGATTCAGAACTTCTGATGCAAATAATTCAAAGGCTCGCACAGCGGCGGCCAATTCCACAATCTGGGTTGATCCCTGTACTTGGAAAACGTCCGATTCCCAAGCGTCCGAGACACCTTTCCAGACGACCACCGCCTTTCATGGTTAAGGAGGCAGCCTGGGTAAAAGCCACCCGGTTTAATTGAACCTGTGCTTGGGGTGTGGCAAACTGCCCTTGCCCTACTAACTCATCCACCCCAAGATTAATATTGTTAGCAAGATTATCCATAACTTGCAGGGCAACAGCTTCCCAATACTCTGAGTCCCACACAGAGTACTGTGTCAGGCTAAGCACCAAACAGCAAAGTGGGCCAGTCATGGGGTGTCATCACATACGATTCAGAGACAGTCACTATTGGATTCATTGTATAGGACGACTGTAACCCATAATCGCGAACACTTTTCCGCAACTCCTTAATCAACTCATAAGGGAGAGAGTCATACTGAGCCGGCCGCCCGGGAAGATACACCACCGGCATCGCTTGCAGTAGCTGTACATCCCCTCGGCGCAATGCCTCCTGCCGGCAGCCCGAAAGGGCCCCGGTATAGGTAGGCTGCGCCGTAGCAGGCGCAGCATATACATACGGAGGCGCAGCAGACAAAGGGGGAGCAAGGGGGAAGGGGGAACGATCGACGAACGGGATACCGCCTGCAGGCGCTGGGTCTGCAAAAGGTCTTTTGCTGTGGGTGCGGCAGCAGCCATCGTTGTAAGAGGGGCCAAAGGCGGGTATAAATCAGATCCCTCCTTCGGGTCTGCAGTCCCAGAGTCAGAAGGATCTCCAGAGTCATTATGATCCTGGTCCCGATACAAGTCCTCGGGATCCGGAACAGTAGCGTACACCAGCTCCAATTCTTCTGTTTGAGGCAAAACTTCAAAGGACAGGGGGTCCTCCTGATCACTCCCTGCCCCCAAGTCGCGCGTTGCCAGCGCCTCCAGCAACACCCGTTCAGCGGGATGCAGCGCCCGCAGAGCCATAAAAACAGTTTTCCATGTAATCAGTACCCCTTTGGGTAGGGGCTGGGATAAGCTTTCACGAGTCTGTAGCTCCTGGACCACCTTTTTGCCATAAGGTAAGATCATAACAACCACCTTCAGGGAACCATGTACAATGATCCCGAATCCATACTAATAACTGGACCAACGGCACAGGTGGCACCTTGAACCCCTGCTCCTTCAAAATCGGCTGTAATATTTCGAGCTGTAATTTTTGCTCTCTCGTGGCTGATTGCCCCATGCTGTCAATTCTTCCACGGCTGATCAGCTCTCCGTCCTGCAGATGGTGATGTCCTAACGTCTCCGGCCGGAGTTTTTACGAACTCATATCCTCCGTCCAGCCGCAGGTACACCACCGAATCGTAAATTCAGATTTATATTCCCGATTCGGGCGCCATTTGTGGTGTATAAAGGCACGGACACCGGCTAGGGTGTGCACGAAATCGTTTATTGGGTTAAGCAGCAAGACTTTTATATCCTTCAGTCACATTCCGTATGTTTCCATGTTCCTGTGTTTATAACCAACACAGCAATTCTGTAACCTTCAAAGCCAGTAGCAAGCAACACCCGTCTATGCAAGGCCGTAGGGCCGATAACAAGTAACTCTTGCCTGTACGAGGCTGTGACAACAGAGACCAGCCTTTTGGCCACAGCTCTCCTCTCGGTTCCTTGTTTACTTGGCCCTGATGTTCCCCACAGAAGGGGACCAAGAACTGACCCTTGTAGAACACCTACAGTAAGGGGATGGGATGGGGAGGAGGAGCCAGCCAAGGAGACTGAGAATGACCGGCTAGAGAAATGAAAGGAGAACCAGGAGAGGATGGAGTCTGAAGCCAAGGTTGGATAGCGTGTTGAGGAGAAAGGGGTGACCCACAATGCCGAAGCCAGCTGAGAGGTCGAGGAGGATTAGGATAGAGTAGAAGCCGTTGGATTTGGTAAGCAGGAGGTCATTGGTGACCTTTGAGCGAGCAGGTTCGGTGGAGTGTAGGGGATGGAAGCCAGAATGTAGGGGGTCAGGGAGAAAGTAGGCGTTGAGGAATTCCAGGCAGTGGGTGTAGACGACTCGTTCTAGGAGTTTGGAAAGGAAGGGTAGAAGGGAGATAGGACGATAACTAGAAGGGAAGCTGGAGTCAAGAGAGGGTTTTCTTTAGGATGAGGGAGACGTGGGCATGTTCGAAGGCAGAGGGGAAGGAACCAGTGGAGAGTCAGCGGTTGAAGATTGAAGTTAAGGCGGGGAGGAAGGAAGCGGTGAAATATTTCATAAGATGCGAGGGAATGGGGTCTGAAGCACAGGTGGATGGAGTAGCACTTGAGGGGAGGGAGGAGATCTCATCTGAAGATATTGCTGGGAAAGATGGGAGAGTAGTGGAGAGGGTTGAGAGCTGGGGGAGGGAGAAGGGGGAGGGGTGACCTTGGCGAGCTCAGACCTGAAGGAGTTAATTTTAGTAATGAAGTGGGAGTCCAGATCGCTGAGGGTGAGGGATGGAGGAGGGGGAGAAACAGGGCGTCTGAGAAGGGACTTAAATGTACGGAGGAGTTGACAGGGATGATGGACATGGGTGTCAGTAAGGGAGGAAAAATAGTTTTGCCTGGCAGAGAAGGCAGAGTTAAGGCAGCTAAGGACAAACTTAAAGTGAACAAGTTTGGCTGATTGTTTATACTTTTGCCAGCCGTGTTCAGCAGCTCGAGCATAAGAGCGGAGGAGGCGGACAGGGGGAGTGATCCAAGGCTGTGGGTTAGTGGTACGAGAGTGGCGAAGGGAAACGGGAGTGAGCGAGTAGAGTTGAGTGGAGAGCGTGGAGTTGATAGTAATCTGTTCATCAAGATTGGATAGAGAGGATAGGGAGGCGAGGTGCAGTGTGATGCGCTGAAAAAGATGGATGGGTTCGAGAGAGTGGAGGTCTCTGTGAGGTAGTACTATAGATTTACAGCGGGGAGGAGTGTGAGTGAGGAGGCAGGTGAGAAGGTTATGATCAGAGGGAGGGATTTCAGAATTGGTGAGGGTGGAGATAGTGTAGTGGTAGGAGATGATGAGTTCGAGGGTGTGACCAAGTTGGTTAGTGGGCGAGGGAGGGTGGAGCAGGTGGTTGGCAGCGTCAAGGAAAGATAGAAGGCAGGCGGCAGAGGAGTCACCAGGGACATCCATGTGGAAGTTGAAGTCTCCGAGGATCAGAGTGGGCATGGAAAAGGAGAGAAGGAAGGTGAGAAAGGGGTCAAAATCGTTAAAGAAGTTGAGGGGGGGGGGCGGGAGGCCGTAGACGACGGCTACAAGAATCTGGAGGGGGTGGTAGAGGTGAATAATGTGGGCTTCAAAGGAGGGGAACGAAAGGGAAGGGGTGGAGGGATAGTGCGAAAGCAACATTGGGGAGCGAGAAGGAAACTGACACTTCCTCCTTTTCCGGTGAGTCTGGGGGAGTGGGAGAAGGAGAGGCCACCAGTGGAGAGAGCAGCGCAGCAGAAGAGACCGTGTCATCTGGAGATAGCCATGTTTCAGTTATGGCGAGGAGGAGTAGATAGCTGGAAAGGAATAGGTCCAGGATAAAAGGGAGCTTTCCTAACGGAGTAGGGGTTCCAAAGGCCGCACTTGGCAGCAGCTGTGGAGGGAGGGGAGGGAGGGGAAAGTGTGTAGGTGTAGGTGCTCCTCCTACATGACAGGAAGAGCATTCCCTTAAGGTGTGTATTGCACTCCAAGTTCCCTTGAGTGACCAGAAAACCAAAGGAGTCAGAACCATAGGCCCTGCACTGCAATGGATCCTCTCTAAGCTGTTGCTAGGCCCCTTATGCCTTATCCCCAATACTGTACTCTCCCAAACTCTTTGTACCATGAAGCAGCCTGGCCTAGTGGAAAGAGCATAGTTCTACGATTCCTAGGACTTGGTTCTCATTCCAGCATTGCCACCTTCTGGGTCTGTGACCTTGGGCAAGTCATATCACTTCTCTGGGATTCAGGTCCCTTATTTGTAAGTCACGTCTAAGTAGGGGGGAGAGTAGGACTTGACTCTTATGTGGGACAGGGAATATGTCCAACCTGCTTAGCTTGCATGCACTCCAGCACTTAGTACACTGCCCAGTACATAGAAAGGCTTAACAAATACCACATTTATAAATAGTACAGTGCTCTGCAGACAGTGAACGTTTCATAAATAGTGGTGACATTGATCGACTGACTATTTCTGACCCATTATGGGCGGGCTTCTGATGAGGTTGTGCAAAGGGTCAGAAGGAACTGCAGGAAAAATTAAGAGGGAGTCAACAGTGACTCAGAATGAAAGGGGAGGGAGTGATACAATCAGTGGTATTTATTGAGGGCTTACTATGTCCCCAGGTCCTCACCTCCTAATAGCCCCCTCACTCAGCTCTGGCTCTGTTCTCCCCAAAGCAGACCTGCTTCACTAGAGAAGATGTCTGTGGCATCACAATGAAAAGCACAGATGGGAATTCTAGATTTTTCATGAATGATCACTTCACCTGAAGAAACTGTAAGTAAAGGGTCTGAGGAAGAGAAGGAGAGAGAGGGAGAAATAGTAATTTCTAAGTGCTGGGGTAGATACACGTTTAATCAGGTTGGACACAGTCCCTGTCTCACATGGGGCTCACACTCTTAACCTCAATTTTACAGATGAGGTAACTGAGGCACAGAGAAGTTAAGTGTCTTGCCCATGGTCACCAGCATACAAGTGACAGAGCCGGAATTAGGACTCATGTCCTTCTGATTCCCAGGGCCTTTATCTACTGAGCCACACTACTTTCCCCTTTGGAACAGGGGCTATGTCCAATCTGATTAATTTGAATCTGATATTATTATTAATAATAATGATAATAATTGCATTTGTTAAGTGCTTACTATGTGCCAGGCACTATAGTAAGCGCTGGGGTGGTTACACGCAAATTGGGTTGGACACAGTCCCTGTCCCATGTTGGGCTCGCAGTCTTGACCCCCATTTTACAGATGAGGTTACTGAGGCACAGAGAAGTTTGATGACTCACCCAAGGTCCCACGGTAGACAAGTTGTGGAGCTGGGATTAGGACCCAGGTCCACGGACTCCCTGGCCCGTGCTCTTTCCACACGACCAAGATGCTTCTCTGAGGTGAAGAGATGACAGTTGAAAGGAACCCCACGAGAGGGGCGAGAAGCATATGGGGAGAAAACGGGGGAAACACTGGGAACATCCTGGAAGGAAACAGGTTCACAGATGCTTCTGCAATGGCCTGGTAAAATGTGCCTTTTCTGCCACCTGGTGGTCATATGGAAAATTACCTGACCCATCCCCACCAGTATCTTCTCTTTCTCAAGGAGATTTTTTTAAAAATGTATTTGTTAAATACTTACTATGTGCCAAGCACTGTACTGAGCTCTGGGGTAGATAGTAATTGGGATATTTGTTAAGTTTTTATTATGTGTCAAGCACCACTGAGTGCTGCACAGTACTCCCTTCACTCGCTCTCTTTGCTCCACACCACCCCCACCACCACCCCGGCTCCCAGCACTTGTGTGTATAGGTACAAAATATAATTCTATTTATTTATATCAATACCTGTTTACTTGTTTTGATGTCTGTCTCCCCCCTTCTAGACTAAGCCCGTTGTGGGCAGGGATTGTCTCTCTTTATTGCTGAATTGTACTTTCCAAGGGCTTAGTCCAGTGTTCTGCACATAGTAAGTGCTCAATAAATACGATTAACAAACAAATAATAGGCGCTCAATAAACACAACTGAATGAATTATGTTAGATCCTACATGGGAATCATAGTCTAAATAGGAGGGAGAACAGGTATTGGATTCCCATTCTGTAGATGAGAGAACAGAAGTCCTGTTCTGTCTCCCTAGTCTATTTCTTCCCATGTTTCCTGAACTTCCAAAGGCCATCCGTGGACACAACGGGTATCCTCAGACTTTGATGGGCTCAATCAGTCAACCCATGGTATTTGTTGAACACTAACTATATGCAGAGCACTGTACTAAGCACATGGGAGAGTATAATACAACAAAGTTAGCAGACATATTCCCTGCCCACAATTAACTTACAGTCTAGAGGACTCCAGGAGGATACTTTTCTCGAACAGAGAGTTGGGGTTGACCTTCGTCATTCTCTCTGATTTGATGAAAGCTGCAGACCGAGTAGGGTTAGGAGGAGAGGTGAGCTGGGAAAACTGAAAACGTACTCATGCATGATCTCATGACATGACAGCAGCGAGAGAAGAAGAGGAGATTAGCTTCTGTGAAAAATAGACTGTGAGCCAAAGAAACACAGGTCACCTAAACTGTCTTCCAGAAATTGAACAGGATCACAGTCACAAAGGAGTCAATGAGGAGTGACCTTCAAACAACAGAGATAGTGACAGTGAAGAAGCAGAAGGACAAGGAAAGCTCAGAACCCCTTCTGGCTGCTGAGGTAAGAAGAGTCCCTGAGCACGTGACAACTGAACGAATGGCAAACTTTGGGAAGAACAGTGAACAGTTTACCTGGAGGGGGGAAGGGGAATTGACCTCATACCCACCCCCTCGATATTCATTCATTCATGCATGCATTCATTCATATTTACTGAGTGCTTACTGTGTGTAGAGCACTGTGCTCTTGGAGAAGCACTGTACTCTTGGGGAAGCAGCGTGACTCAATGACTAGAGCATGGGCCTGGGAGTACTGATCCTGGCTCTGCCACATGTCTACTGTGTGACCTTAGACAGTCACTTCACTTATCTGGGCCTAGGTTACCTCATCTGTAAATTGGGGATTAAAAGTATGAGCCCTGTGTGGGACAGGGACAGTGTCCAACCTGACTACCTTGAGTCTGTCCCAGCACTTAAAACAGTCCGTAGTAAGATCTTTAATAAGTACCATAATTATCACTTACTATTATTATCACTAAGCTCTTGGGAAAGTACAATATAACAATGAACAGACAGCTTTCCTGGCCACAGTGACTTTACAGTCTAGAAGGGGAGACAGACATTAGTAGAAAGAAAGAAATTACAGATTTGTACCTAAGTGCTGTAGGGCTGGGAGAGGGATGAATAAAGGGAGGAAGTCAGGGAGACACTGAAGGGAATTCTATTTGTTCTGACGATTTTGACACCTGTCTACATGTTTTGTTTTGTTGTCTGTCTTCCCCTTCTAGACTGTGAGCCCGTTGTTGGGCAGGGACCGTCTCTATATATTGCCAACTTGTACTTCCCAAGAGCTTAGTACAGTGCTCTGCACACAGTAAGCACTCACTAAATACGATTGAATGAATGAATGAGTGGGAGAAGAGGAAAAGAGGGCTTAATCAGGGAAGGCCTCTCAGAGGAGCTGGGACTTCAATAAGGCTTTGAAGTAGGGGGGAAATTGTCTGTAGGATTTGACAGACAATTGTGTCACCCTTTGGCCAGGAACAATGCAAATTATTCCGACCCACGACAGGATGACAGAAATGCCCTGGACCCTCCAGGAAATTATGTTGGAGACAAGGATCCCCACCGTCAACGATGAACAGGGGAGGGGTGTGGGACAATGGTGAGGGTAGAAGGGGGACTTGGGTGACAGTGCTGGGTCGCTGATCTCCCTGCTCTCCCCAGGTGGAGGGCACACTGGCCACAGCCCAGTGCACAATATTCATGGTTTAGACCTGTCTCTGATAAACAGCTGTTTACTGACGTGTTGCCTTGCTCTTTGGGTAAGTAGGGTGGGACGCTGGTACAGTGGAGCCATGTTTGTTTTGGGCGGGAGTTCTATTACCAGGACTCTGATACGTTCTGGTTGGAGGGTGGCTGTCACCAACACTCCCCAACACACTGTCTTCGTGTTTGCTAGCCAAACTTCTATCTGTAGCACACTCTCGACTCTCCCACCTTCACCCCCTCGCTTACTCTACTTTGTATGGTATTTGTTAAGCAATTACTATGTACTAAGTTATGGGTAGATGCAAGATAATTGGGTTGGACAGAGCCCCTAACCCGCATAGGGCTCACTGTCAAGTTCCATTTTACAGATAAGGTAACCGAGGCACAAAGAAGTTAAATGACTCACCTTAGGTCTCCCAGCAGAAATTTGCAAAGCTGGGATTAGAACCCAGGTCCTCTGGTTCCTAGACCCATGCTCCCTCCACTAGGCCATGTTGCTTCTAATATTCTTCCTATCTATTCCCGCTGCTTCAGAAATTCTTCCACCCCAAATCCAACAGATCGAAGTCCTCTCTATATTCAAGGCCCTCCTGAAGATCCACCTGCTCCAGCATGCCTTTCTCTACTAATTTCCAGCATTTCAAGGCATATAAATCCACCAGCCACCTCTAGAACGTATGTCCAATCAATCAATTATTCAATCAGTGGTATTTATTGAGCCCTTACTGTGTGGAGAACACTGTACTAGGTGCTTGGAAAGTACAGTTCAGCAACCAATAGAGACAATCCCTGCCTACAATAGGCTCACACTCTAGAAGGGGGGAGACATAAATCAAAATAAGTAAAACGGCAGGGTTAAAGGGTTAACACCAAGTGCATTGGTGATGCAGAAGGTAAAGCCAACCGACATAGTCAGGGAAGGCTTCTTAGAGGAGATGTGATTTTAATAGGATTTGAAGGCGGAGAGAGTGGTGGGCTGTCAAACATGAAAGGGAAGAGAGTTTCAGGCCAGAGGGAGAAAGTGAGTAAAAGGGCATCCAGAAAGATTCATTCATTCATTCATATTTATTGAGTGTTTACTGTATGCATAGCACTGTACTAAGCACCTGGGAAGTACAAATCAGCAGCATATAGAGACGGTCCCTACCCAACAATGGGCTCACAGTCTAGAAGGGGGAGACAGACAAAAAAAACAAAACAAAACAAGTAGACAGATGTCAATACCGTCAGAATAAATAGAATTATAGCTATATACACATCAATAGTAAAATAGAGTAGTAAATATGTACAAATAAAATAGAGTAATAAAATATGTCCAAATATATACAAGTGCTGTGGGAAGGGGAAGTGGGTAGGGTAGAGTTAGGGAGGGGGGCTATGGGGGGAGGAGGAGGAGGAGGAGAGGAAAAAGGGGGTACTCACTCTGGGAAGGCCTCCTAGAGGAGGTGAGCTCTCAGTAGGGCTTTGAAGGGAGGAAGAGAGCTAGTTTGGCAGATGTGTGGAGGGAGAGGGCATTCCAGGCCAGAGACAGGACGTGGGACAGGGGTCGACAGCAGGGCAGGTGAGAACGAGGCACAGTGAGGAGGTTGGCAGCAGAGGAGCAGAGTGTGAGGGTTGGACTGTATAAGGAGAGAAGGGTGGTGAGGTAGGAGGGGTGAGGCGATGGAAAGCCTTGAAGCCGAGAGTGAGGAGTTTTTGCTTGATTCAAAGGTTGACAGGCAACCACTGGAGATTTTTGAAGATGGGTGTGACATACCCAGAGCATTTCTGTACAAAGATAGTCCAGGCAGCAGAGTGAAGTACAGACTGAAGCAGGGAGAGATAGGAGAATGGGAGATCAGAAAGGAGGCTGATGCAGTAAACCTGTCGGGATAGGATGAGATATGAGAATGACAAGGTAACAGTTTGGATGGAGAGGAAAGGGTTGATCTTGACGATGTTGTCGAGGTCACCGGCAGGTTTTGATGATGGATTGGATGTGTGGGGTGAATGAGAGAGTGGAGCCAAGGATGACTCCAAAGATGTGATCAAGGTACCGTCTTCCTAGACTGTAAACTTCTTGTGGGCAGGAAACGTGTCGTTTATTCTTATGTTGTATTTCCTAAGCACTTAGTACAGTGTTTTGCACACCGTAAGTCCTCAATAAGTACAGTTGAATGAATGAATGAATGAATGAGTGAATAGGTTGGTGTTAGAAGAGCAGACATATGTGCGTTGGATCATAGTTATACCCTACAACTCCTAGAGAAGCAGCTTGGCTAAAGAAACAGTGTGGCTTAGTGGAAAGAGCATGGTAAGAGTTAAAGGTCGTGGGTTCTAAGCCCAGCTCTGCTATTTGTCAGCTGAGTGGCTTTGGACAAGTCACTTCACTTCTCTGTGCCTCAGTTACCTCATCTGTAAAATGGGGATTAAGACTGTGAGCCCCACGTGGGATAGATCGATAACCTTGTATCTACCCCAGAGCTTAAAACAGTGCTTGGCCATAGTAAGCATCTAACAAATACCATAATTATTATTCAAGCACTTAGTACAGTGTTCTCCACACAATAAGTGCTCATACGGTTGTCTACTAACTATTGTCTACTAACTATTGATTTGCACTCTCCCAAGCATTTAGTACAGTGCTCTGCAAACCACCATCATCAAATGCCTTCGAGTCATTTCCAATTCATAGTGACTTTATGGATTTATCCATAGAGTTTTCTTGGAAAAAAATATGGAAGTAGTTCACCATTACCTTCTTCCACACAATGAAAACTTAAGTCTCTGTTGTTGTCTTGGATCAACATTTTAATCACTTGATATCCTCTTTTGACTCTTTCCCATATCACAGCTTCCCATAAGTGCAAACCATAGGTGCATTGGATTAACAGATTGTTTTGTAATAATGATGGTATTTGTTAAGCACTTACTATGTGCCACGCACTGTTCTAAGTGCTTTCCCGGGGCCTAGTACATAGCAAGACACCCAGTGGGTGCTTAATAAATGTCATTACTGTGACTTCTGTGTTCTGTACCTGTGCCCCCAAAGGCAGGGATCTTGTTCTGGGCATGTGTCCCCATAATCACAGACCACATTCTGGTCACTGTGGGCAAACTAGAGGGCAGGGCAGGTTTGGTGATACAGGCTGAGGAGAGTTGGAGGTGGGAAAGCCTACTGGGGTGACCCAGCCCCTCTCCTTCCTTGATGGGGACAAACCCCGGTAAACCCGGGCCCCTTCTGAACAGTCCAACTGAACCAGACTTCAGCCAAAGTCATTCTTGGAACAGTGAGATGCAGGCAGACCATGTGCCTTGTCTACTGACTGGATCTGGGCTAGATTCTCTGAGTCTCAGTTTTCCCAATGGGGCTGCAACAGACCATCATCAGATCAACTGCTGAAAGTGATTTGGGATCCTCAGGAAAAGCTGCATGAGAAGCAGCATGGCCTAGTGGGTAGAGCATGGTCCTGGGAGTAAGCAGGACCTGGGTTCTAAGCCGGCTCTACGATGTATCAGCTGTATGACCTTGGGCAAGTCACTTCGCTTCTCTGTGCCTCGGTTACCTCAACTATAAAATGGGGATTAAGACTGTGAACCCCATGTGGGACAGGGATTGTATCCAACCTAATAAACCTGGCCCTTAGTCTGGCATATAGTAAGTGCTTAACATATACCTTAAAAACACTCTCTGGATTTGGCCAGAAATCTCGGTTCAGGGATAACAGAGAATTGTGGGGCACAGACCCTGGGGAAGGGGGAAACAGGGTACTTCCCCAGGCCCAGATCCCAGGGAGACAGGCCTCGACAGGACAATTCAACAGGGACCCCAGAGGTACAGGTCCCAGGATAGTGTCCCCTGCAACCCCCGCCCCCCGCTCTTTTTTAATGGTATTTGTTAAGCGTTTACTTAAGAGAAGTAGCATGGCTTACTGGAAAGAGCTTGGGCTTGGGAGTCAGAGGTCGTGGGTTCCAATCCCAGCTCCACCACTTTTTAGCTATGTGACTTTGTGCAAATCGCTTAACTTTGCTGGGCCTCAGTTACCTAACCTGCAAAATGGTGAATAAGACTGTGAACCCCACGTAGGACAACCTGAGGACCTTTTTTCTACCCCAGCGCTTAGACCACTGCTTGGTGTATAGCACGCACTTAACAAATACCAACATTATTATAATTATTAAGTGTCAATCACTGTTCTCAGCCCTGAGTTAGGTACAAGTTAATTAGATTAAACACAGTCCCGGCTCTACGTGGGGTTCACAGTCTGAGTAGGAGGGAGAACAATATTTTCAAGACTGAACTCCTTATCTTCCCTCCCAAACCCTGCCCTATCCCTGACTTTTCCATCACTGTTGACTGCACTACCATCCTTCCCATCTCACAAGCCCGTAACCTTGGTGTCATCTTCGACTCCACTCTCTTGTTCGCCCCTCACATCGAATCTGTCACCAAAACTACCGGTTTCACCTCTGCAACATCGCCTGGATCCGCCCTTTCCTCTCCATCCAAACTGCTACCCTGCAGGTTCAATCTCTCATCCTATCCCGACTGGATTACTGTATCATCCTACTCTCTGATCTTCCACCCTCCAGTCTCTCCCCACTTCAGTCTATACTTCACGCTGCTGCCCAGATCATCTTTGTGTAGAAACGCTCTGGACATGTTACTCCCCTCCTCAAAAATCTCCAGTGGCTACCAATCAACCTACGCATCAGGCAAAAACTCCTCACTCTCGTCTTCAAGGCTCTCCATCACCTCGCCCCCTCCTACCTCACCTCCCTTCTTTCCTTCTACAGCCCAGCCCACACCCTCCGCTCCTCTGCGGCTAATCTTCTCACTGTGCCTCATTCTCACCTGTCCTGCCGTCGACCCCCGGCCCACGTCATCCCCCTGGCCTGGAATGCCCTCCCTCCGCACATCCGCCAAGCTAGCTCTCTTCTTCCCTTCAAAGCCCTACTGAGAGCTCACCTCCTCCAGGAGGCCTTCCCAGACTGAGCCCCCTCCTTCCTCTCCCCTTCCTCCCCCTCCCCATCCCCCCACCCTACCTCCTTCCCCTCCCCACAGCACCTGTATATATGTTTGTACATATTTATCACTCTATTTATTTTACTTGTACATATTTACTATTCTATTTATTTGATTTTGTCAATATGTTTTGTTTTGTTGTCTGTCTCCCCCTTCTAGACTGTAAGCCCGCTGTTGGGTAGGGACCGTCTCTATATGTTGCCAACTTGTACTTCCCAAGCGCTTAGTACAGTGTTCTCTACACAGTAAGTGCTCAATAAATACGATTGAATGAATGAATGAATGAATCACCTTGTATCTACCCCAGCACTTAGAACAGTGCTTGGCACGGAGTAAGTGCTTAACAAATACCACTATTAGTATTATTATTTGGATTTTTGTGATTTTCCTGCCTAGAGACAGGAGACAGGACTAACTATATTCCTAAAATCACTCCTAGTCCTAGGACTTGGTAATAATCACAGCTCCTAGTGTACAACTCTGGTCAACTTTCAAATGTTTTATTAAGAAACTGCCATTTTTCATTTAATAATGCAAACAATTATTCAGTAAATTACTTAATTCAACAGTCTTGCTGTTTGGAAGAGAATTTCCAGCAGGGAAGGAAATTGTTTCCTTCTGTGGAGATATCTTAGTTTCCCATTCCAAGCACTGTCACAGCAACAGCAAGTGACTCAGTAATAGCTTCCCTGTTGGGAGATGAGCTCACATTACTTTGTCCCTATAATTGCTGCCGTGGCTGGATCCCTCGGGAAACAGAAAATCCAGGTCTTTCTCTGCACAGAATTGCATGTTGGGAGAATAAACGTGTTCATTTGAGTGTGTTATTAAGTGTCAGGCTCTGGGTGAAATGGAAAGGGAAGGGAGAAAAAGAGGAGAACTGCAGCCTGGGACCAGAGGCCTGGGGCTATGATGATATATCAGGACGTTCATCAGTGGGGTCTGAGAGTCACTATGCTTTCTCCATCTCTCCAAGACCTGTTCTCTTCTTGCTGTTGGCTCCTCCAAGAGACTTTCACTGATTAAGCCCTCTCTTCCCCTCCTCCTTTTCTCTTCACTGTCATCTACACACTTGGGTCAGTGACCCCTGAGCATGGAATATTCACCCTACCCTCAACCTCACAGCATTTGAAGTAACATGGCCCACTGGATAGATTATGGGCCTGGGAGTCAGAAGGAACTAGGTTCATTCATTCATTCAATCTTATTTATTGAGCTCTTACTGTGTGCAGGGCATTGTACTAAGCGCTTGGAAAATACAATTCAGCAATAAAGAGAGATGATCCCTGCCCACATTGGGCTTACAGTTTAGAAGTGGGGAGACTGACATCAAAACAAGTAAACAAGCAATAATATAACTAAATAGCATTATAGATATATACCCATCAAAACAAGTAAACAGGCATCAATATAAATAAATAGAATTATAGATATGTACATATATAGAGAAGTGCTGTGGGGCAGGGAGAGGGAGGTAGAGCAAAGGCAGTGATTCAGAGGGGAGTGGGAACTGAGGAAAAAGTGGGCTGAGTCTGGGAAGACCTTTTGGAGGAGGTGAGCCTTCTGTAGGGCTTTAAAGGGGGGAAGTGTGATTGGTGAATGTGAGGAGTGAGGGTGTTCCAGGACAGAGGTAGCACATGGGCCAGGGGTTGTTGGTGGGACAGGCGAGATAGAAGCCCAGTGAGAAGGTTATCACCAGCGGAGCTGAGTGTGCAGGCTGGTATGTAGAAGGAGAGAAGGGAAGTGAGGTAAGAAGGGACAAGGTGAAGTAGAGCTTTGAAGCCAGTAGTGAGCATTTTTGTTTGTTATGGAGGTTTATGGGTAACCACTGGATATTTTTGAGGAGGGGGTTGACATAGCCTGCAGTTTTCTGTAGAAAGATAATCCAGGCTGCAGAGTAAAGTATGAACTGAAGTGGGAAGGTGGCTGGGAGGTGAGAAAGGAGGCTGATGCAGTAATCCAGTTGGGGTAGGATAAGTCATTGTGCTAACATGGTAGCAGGATGGAAAGGAAAGGGCGGATCTTGGCATTGTTGTGAAGGTGAGACCAGCAGGACTTGGGGACAGATTGTATATGTGGGGTGAATGAGAAAGCAGAGTTATGGATGAAACCAATGGGCTTGTGTGATGGGTAGGATAGTTGTGCTGTTCACAGAGACGGGCAAGTTAAGGAGATGACAGAGTTTGGAAGGGAACATAAGGACCTCTGTCTTCGACATGTTGAGCCTTAAGTTATGGAAGGACATCCAAGTGGAAATGTCCTGAAAGCAGGAGGAGATGTGAACCTGGAAGGAGAGAGAGAACAGCAGAGGAGATATAGATTTGGGTGTCATCCACTTAGAGATAATAGTTGAAGCCATGGGAGTGAATGAGTTCTTCAGGGGACTGAATGTAGATGGAGAATAGAAGGGGACCAAGAACTGAACCTCGAGGGACCCCTACAGTTAAGGGATGGGATGGGGAGGAGGATCCTGTGAAGGAGACTGATAATGAACGTCCAGAGAGATAAAAGGAGAACCAGGAGAGGATGGAGTTGGTGTCCAATTCCTGAACACCAACTCTCTCTTCGACCCCCTCCAGTCTGGCTTCTGTCTCCTACATTCCACGGAAACTGCCCTCTCAAAAGTCACCAATGACCTCCTGCTTGCCAAATCCAACGGCTCATACTCTATCCTAATCCTCCTCGACCTCTCAGCTGCCTACGACATTGTGGACCACACCCTTCTCCTCAACACTTTATCCGACCTTGGCTTCACAGACTTCGTCCTCTCCTGGTTCTCCTCTTATCTCTCCGGTCGTTCATTCTCAGTCTCTTTTTCAGGCTCCTCCTCCTCCTCCCATCCCCTTACTGTGGGGGTTCCCCAAGGTTCAGTGCTTGGTCCCCTTCTGTTCTCTATCTACACTCACTCCCTTGGTGACCTCATCGCTCCCACGGCTTCAACTACCATCTTTACGCTGATGACACCCAGATCTACATCTCTGCCCCTGCTCTCTCCCCCTCTCTCCAGGCTCGCATCTCCTCCTGCCTTCAGGACATCTCCATCTGGATGTCTGCCCGCCACCTAAAACTCAACATGTCCAAGACTGAACTCCTTGTCTTCCTTCCCAAACCCTGCCCTCTCCCTGACTTTCCCATCTCTGTTGATGGGACTACCATCCTTCCCGTCTCACAAGCCCGCAACCTTGGTGTCATCCTCGACTCCGCTCTCTCATTCACCCCTCACATCCGAGCCATCACCTAAACTAGCCGGTCTCAGCTCTGCAACATTGCCAAGATCCGCCCTTTCCTCTCCATCCAAACCGCTACCCTTCTCGTTCAAGCTCTCATCCTATCCTGTCTGGACTACTGCATCAGCCTTCTCTCTGATCTCCCATCCTCGTGTCTCTCCCCACTTCAGTCCATACTTCATGCTGCTGCCCGGATTGTCTTTGTGCAGAAACGCTCTGGGCATGTTACTCCCCTCCTCAAAAATCTCCAGTGGCTACCAATCAATCTGTGCATCAGGCAGAAACTCCTCACCCTCGGCTTCAAGGCTCTCCATCACCTCGCCCCCTCCTACCTCACCTCCCTTCTCTCCTTCTACAGCCCACTCCGCACCCTCCGCTCCTCTGCCGCTAATGTCCTCACCGTGTCTCATTCTAGCCTGTCCCACCATCGACTCCCGGCCCACGTCATCCCCCGGGCCTGGAATGTCCTACCTCTACCCATCCGCCATGCTAGCTCTCTTCCTCCCTTCAAGGCCCTACTGAGAGCTCGCCTCCTCCAGGAGGCCTTCCCAGACTGAGCCCCTTCCTTCCTCTCCCCTTCGTCCCCCTTTCCATCCCCCATCTTACCTCCTTCCCTTCCCCACAGCACCAGTATATATGTATATATGTTTGTACACATTTATTACTGTATTTATTTATTTATTTATCTTACTTGTACATATCTATTCTATTTATTTTATTTTGTTAGTATGTTTGGTTTTGTTCTCTGTCTCCCCCTTCTAGACTGTGAGCCCGTTGTTGGGTAGGGACTGTCTCTATGTGTTGCCGACTTGTACTTCCCAAGCGCTTAGTACAGTGCTGTGCACACAGTAAGCGCTCAATCAATGCGATTGATTGATTGATTGATTGGAGTCAGTGAAGCCAAGGTTGGATAATGTACTGAGGAGAAGGGGATTGTCAACAGTGTAAGAGGCAACTGAGAGGTCGAGGAGTATTAGGATGGAGTAGGAGCCGTTGGACCTAGCAAGAAGGGGGTCATTGGTGACCTTTGAGAGAGCAGTTTCAGTGGACTGGAGGGGGCTGGAGCCAGATTGGAGTGGGTTTAGGAAAGAGTGGGAGGAGAGGAATTCGAGGCAGAGAGTGTAGATGACTCCTCCAGGAGTCTGGAAAGAAAGGGTAGGAGGGAGATGGGGTTGTAAATGGAAGGGGCTGTGGGGCCAAGAGAGGGGTTTTCTGGGATGCTGGAGACGGGGGCATGTTTTAATGTAATGGGGAGGAAGCCATTGGAGAGTGAGAAGTTTACGTTGGTAGTAAAGGAGGGAAGGAGCGATAGATTTTATAAGGTGTGAAGGAATAGGGTCCTATGCTCATGTGGAGGAGGCAGAACTTGAGAAGAGACAAGAGCTATCCTCTGGAGATCTCCTCTGTTGCCAACTTGTACTTCCCAAGCGCTTAGTACAGTGCTCTGCACACAGTAAGCGCTCAATAAATACGATTGAATGAACGAATGAATGAATGAATGGAAATACTGCTGGAAGGGATGGGAAAGTTTAAAGGAGGGGGAGAGATAGGGGAATGGAGGAAGGGGAGGGATCATTTGGGGGAGTTCAGACGTGATGGTGTCAACTTTCCTAATTAAGTAGGTGGCCAGATCGTTGGAGAAGAGGGATGAGGATGGGCAGCAGGAAAGGGGGCCTGAGGAGGGAGTTAAATAACCGGAACAACTGATGAGGGTGATGGGCATGGGTGTCAATAAGGGAAAAGAAATAGTTTTGCCATGCAGAGGAGAAGGCAGAGTTAAGGCAAGAAAAAACAAACTTGAAGTGGACAAGGTTGGCATGATATTTAGATTTCTGCCAGCAGCGTTCAGCAGCTGAAACACAAGAGCCAAGGAGGTGGACAGTGCAGGTGATCCAAGGCTGCGGGTTAGTGGTGCGAGAGCGATGAAGGAATAGGGGAGTATGTGAGTTGAGTTGAATAGAGAGGGTGGAGTTGAGAGTATCTATTTGGTCATCAAGGGTGGTTAGAATGGGTATGGAGGCTACGTGGGGTGTGATGTGCTGAGAGATATGAATGGGGTCTAGAGAGAGGAGGTCTCTATGGGGGAATAGTACAGATTTATGGGGAGGAGGAGTGAGGGAGAGGAGGCAAGTGAGAAGGTTGTGGTCAGAAAGAGGGATTTCAGAGTTGATGAGTGTGGAGATTGTGCAGCGGAGATTCACTCATTTGATTGATGGATTGGTGTTTGAGTGATTCTGATCTGGGGTCTTTCAATTGAGGTCAGTTGCCTAAATCCTGATCTGATATTTCTGGGGGCCAACACATCTGCCCTGTCTACCACAGCATGGGTGAGTGTTCCTTAATTTCCTACTTCCCCTATGCTACTGCTGCTGCTCGAAATTTGAGTTAGGTGTCATTGAAGGGAAGAAAGAAGAGAGAAGGAGAAGGAAAAGAAGATGAAAATGAAGAGAAAAGTAAACCCAAGTATAACTGTCGTGCAGTTTTAATATCCTATAGAATAGCTCTGCAACCTCTCAAATGACATCTTCAGGTTTTTCAGTATCTCCAAGTCCCCAGTCTTGTATATTGTATTTGGGCAATTCACTTGACTTCTCTGTGTCTCAGTTACCTCATCTGTAAAATGGGGATTTAGACTGTGATCACCCTGTGGGACAACCTTATCACCTTGTAACATCCCCAGTGCTTAGAACAGTTCTTTGCACATGGTTAGAATTTAATAAATGACATTATTATTATTATTGTTATTATATGTTCTGTAATGTTTCTCTATACAAACCTCTCTGACATGGTGTTCTTCACAAACGTTTTAGCCCTTAAAAATAACTTAGAATATGATCAAGTGTTCCTGCCTCTCAATATAGCTACATATTATATGATATATAAATATATATATATATATAAATAATATATGTAACACACATATACATATGCATACTAACTGTATATTCCTTATTTTCATTCATTCCTGCAAAAAAAAAATATTTAGCATCTACTGTGTGCAGAATACTGTCCTCAGTACTGGTGAAATGCACATGAAAGATAGTTCAAATACTACCCTCTACCCACGGGTTCTCACAATCTAAGATTTAGGAGTGAAGGACGTTTAGGGATAGACACCCAAGGAAAATTTGAAATAATTTAAAACATCAGAGTATAAGCTTTTTGTGGATAGTGAGCATGTCATTTCATTACTGTGTGTATTTCCCAAGCATTTAGTACTTGGTGGGAACCCAAAAAATGTGATGACTAGTACTACTAAATGACAAAAAGAAGTGCCACAGTAGAAACAATAAATGCTGTATTTCACTATGGCTAAAGGAACAGTTTTCAGTTTTTCACTACTCAGGCAGACTGGTCCATATTCTCATAGTTTCCAATTTGAGAATGTTCTGAAGGTTAGAAATACGTGGTTGAGATTACATTCTTCCTATCCCATTCATGCTGGATGGAACTGAACACTTGGGGGTGAGATGAGGGAGAGCTGAGCTGCCTCTCTTCAAGTGGTGTTGCCGCTCAGGTGGAGGGGGAGCTGCTGAGCCAGCAAGGTTCTGTTGAATTTTAAACAATTGTGGTATTTGTTAAGCACTTCCTTTGGGTCAGCATGTTCCAAGCATTGCAAGAGATACAAGGTAATGAGGTTGGACACAGTCACTGTCCCACGTGGGGCTCATAGTCTAAGAAGGAGGGAGGGCAAAATTGCATGTCCATTTTGCAGATGAGGAAACAGAGGCCCAGAGAAATCAACTGATTTACCCAAGGTTACACTGCAGGCAAGTGGCAGAGCTGGGATTAGAGCTCAGGTTATCTGACTCCCAGGCTCAGCCCATGTTCTTTCCACTAGGCCACCGTACTCCACTTAGGACTTAGTGCCATGTTCTGCACCATTTAAGTGTTCAGTAAATTTCATTTATAAGCCTGATGCTGAGGCTTCTTCAGTGAATCTGTGAGTAGCAAGAGGATTCTGTGAGATTATGAAAATAATTCAAGTCATTAACTGTAACTGCATTCAATGCATGTTTCTATCAGAACTTTTCCCCCCACTTCAACAATTCTCTAAAACCATTTTCACATTAGCTATTTGTTTCTCACTCTTTCCTGCTTCCTCTTTGCCACCTTCCTTCCCCACCTTTATCTCTGTTTTCTTTTTTCGTCTCAGCCCCCACTCTGTCTCCTCTATTTCACTCCACGGTGTTGTGATTTTCACATAGAAATAAGCCAATCCCTTCTAATGTTGCTAAAACACCCTGTCTTTGCCATCAATAATGGAATCATCTCCCGTTTCCACCAGTTTCCAGGTACGAAACTTTAGATTCTCATTCATTTCTAAAGTAATTTTTTCCTGGAGCCTTGAAGATGTCCAACCTGGTTCTTTTATTTTCTTTCCTTGTAGTCATAAACGTATCTATTCCCTCTACAGATCTTACCCCTTTGCATTTTAACTTCAGATGATTTTAGTGAATTTACCCACCATAACAATACACTTTCACTTAATAAATGTTATTTATTTAACACTTACTGTATTCAGAGCTTGTACTAAGGTTTTGTGAGAATACAGTAGAGAATTTAGACTTCAAGACCTTACAATCTAACTGCAGAGACAGACATTGAAATAAATTACAAGTTAGGAAACTCTGAAAATAAACTGCTGGGAAAGAGGAAGGTGAGTACATGAGTGCTTAGCACATACGGACTCAACCACCCAAATGGAATAATTCGAAAGAAAAGAGCGTGGGAAAGTTTCTTGGAGAATATGTGATTTTAGTAGGGTTTTGAAGATGTGGAGAGTGGTGGTCCATTGCATATGAAAGACGAGGGAGGTCCAGACAAGGATGTGAGAGGCCAAACCAAAGCACATTGAGCAGGTTGGAATTAAATGACTGAAGCATGACCTAGTAGATAGAGCATGGGCCTGGGAGTCAGAAGGTCATGAGTTCTAATCTGAGCTGTGCTGCCTGTCTGCTGTGTGATCTTAGTCATCACTTCACTTCTCTGGGCCTGTTACCTCATCTGTAAAATGAGGATTAAAACTGTGAGCCCAGTGTGGGACAGAGACTGTGTTCAACCCGATTTGCTTGTGTACGACCCCACCAATGCCTGGCACATAGTAAGTGCTTATCAAATACCACAGCTATTATTATTATTATCATTTTTAATAATAACAATAAATGTATGGGCTGTGTTATAGTGGGAGAGGAGCAAAGAGAGGTCAGAGGTAAACTGATTGACTTCCTTGAATACAATGATAGGAAATTCTCCTTGATGCAGAGATGAATGGGCAACTACTATACATAGACAACTGTAGAGTGCCAAATATGTGACCAGGGTTATAACATGCCAGGTACTGTGGTGTTAAGATCAGCCCCTGCAGGCCACAGAACAAATAGTTTTTACTCATTCTCCACATCCACTCTTGAACAGCCAGAGGAGAAGGGGACAAGGCAGAGCGAACAATGAGAATGAATATACTAGTGGAGGTGGTGGAGTTTCTGACTTAACAGTGCACATGGTGATAGTGCCACTATGAGCAAAAATGTTCTCTGGAAACTGAGTAACTGACTCAAAAGAACAGGTAGATTTTTCCAGCTATGAGGAATACAATTTGGACCTACCATTCATATTCATTCATTCAATCATAATTATTGGGCACTTAATGTGTGCAGAGCACTGTACTAAGTCCTAGGGAGAGTACAATACAACAATGAATAGATACATTCCCTACCCACAGTGAGCTTACAGTCTAGAGGAGGGGAGACAAACATCAATACAAGTAAATAAATTACAGATATGTAATTAAGTGTTGTGGGGCTGAGAAGGGGGGAAGAGCAAAGGGAGCAAGCCAGGGCAATGCAGAAGGGAGTGGGAGAAGAGGAAAGATGTGTGTGTTGGGAGGGGATGGGGGGTTAGCCTGGGAAGGTCTCTTGGAGGAAGTGTGCTTTCAATAAGACTTCGCAAAGGGCAAGAGTAATTGCTGGTCAGGTTTGAGGAGAGAGGGCATTCCAGGACAGAGGTAAGATGTGGGCTAGAGTTCGGCAGTGAGATAGGCGAGATGGAGGCATAATGAGAAGGTTTGTAATAGGGGAGTGAAGTGTGCAGGCTGGTTGCAGAAGGAGAGTAGGGAGGTGAGGTAGGAAGGGGCAAGGGGTGGAGTGCTTGAAAGTCAATGGTGAGGAGATTTTGTCTGATGCAGAGGTGGATGGGCAACCACTGGATTTTTTGTAGAAGCATGGTAACATGTCCTGAAAGTTTTTGTAAAAAAATGACCCAAACAGCATAGTATGGAGTAGAGTGGGGAGAGGCATGAGTCTCCGAGGCCAACAAGGAGGCTGATGCAGTAATTCGGGTGGGATAGGATGAGTGATTGTATTAACGTGGTAGAAATGTGGATGTATTCTTCAAATGGAGAAATGTTGTTTATAAATATATGATTTCCTCCACCCATCCTGAATAAATGATTTATTCCACAAATCTGTCCCCTAGATCCATCAATCAATAGTATTCGTTAAGTCGTTATTGTGTGCACAGCACTGTACTGACTCTAGACTGTGTCTGTTGTTTTACTGTACTCTCCCAAACTCTTAGCACAGTGCTTCGCACACATTAAGAGCTCAATAAATGCGATTGATTGATAGCTTGCTTGAGAGGGTATAATACAATAGAGTTGGCAGACATGATCCCTGCCTCCAAGGACCTTACAGATGACAGTACTACCTATATCACAAGTCCTCCCGCTAGCCTGGAATTCCCTCCCCCACCATGTATGCCACACCACAAGGTCACCTGTGACCTTGAGCAAGTCACTTAACTCCTCTGTGCCTCAGTTCCCTTAGCTGCAAAATGGGGATTGAAACTGGGCCCCACATGGGACAGGAACTGTGCCCGACCAGATTTGCTTGTATCTGCCCCAGCGCTTCATACAGTGCCTAGAAAATAGTAAGTGCTTAACAAATACAATAATTATTATTACCACCACTGTCCCCACCTTCCCAGTCTTATTAAGGTCACAATTCTTCTAAGAGGCCTTCCCCAGTTAAGCCCTCTTTCAAACATGCTTACCTACCTCCTAGCCTAAAATCACCCTCCCTTTACACACAGCACCTTCCAGTTATTGCCCCTTCTCCCTCCCACCATTTCTTTCCAAACTTCTTGAGACCATTGTTTACCCCACTGTCTACGTGTCCTCTCTTCCAATTCTCTCTTTGATCTCTCTTCAATCTGGCTTCTGCCCCGATTGCTCTATGGAAACAGCCCTCTCTAAGGTCACAAATGGCAACCTTCTTGCCACATCTGTTGGCCTCTTATCCTCTTAGACCTTTCACCTGCCTTCATCACTATAGAATACCCACTTCCTGAAGCTTTATCCAACCTTGTCTTCACTGACACTTTCCTCTCTTGGTTCACCTCCTATCTGTCTGACTATTCATTCTCAGTTTCCTACAGTAGGTGTCCCAAAAGGCTCAGTTAAGGTCCTCTTCTATACTCCAACTACACCCACTCCCTTGGATAATTAATTCACTCTCATGGCTTCACTTATCATCTCTATGTAGATGATTCTCTAATTTATATCTCCAGCCCTGATCTCTCACCTTCTCTTCAGTCTCACATATCTCTTGACTTCAGAACATATATACCTGACACCTCAAACTAAACATGTCCAAAACCGAACTCTTCCGACCCAAACCCTGTCCTTCCCTGTCTTTTTCAGCATTGTAGACAATACCACTATCCTCTCTATAATAATAATAATAATGATGGCATTTGTTAAGTGCCTATGTGTGAAGCACTGTTCTAAGCGCTGAGGGGATACAAGGTGATCAGGTTGTCCCATGTGGGGCTCACAGTCTTCATCCCCATTTTACAGATGAGGTAACTGAGGCTCAGAGAGGTTAAATGACTTGCCCAAGGTCACACAGTAGACATATGGCGGAGCCGGGATTAGATCTCACAAGCCTGTAACCTTCGTATGGTCCATGACTCCTTTCTCTCATCCCACCCATTCAAACTGTCACCAAATCCTGTTTGTTCTACCTTCACAACATTGCATGAACCCTCCCTTTCTTCTCGATCCAAATTGCAACCATGCTGATCCAAGTATTTATCTTATCCAGCCTTGATTTCTGCATCGATCTTCTTCCTCACTGACATTCCTACCTCCTGCTCTCCCCGTGCCAGTTTATACTTCACTCTGTTTAATTATTAGTATTGATCATATTTATTGAGCACTTACCATGTGCAAAACACTGTATTAGGCGCTTGGGAGAGTACATTATAGCATCAGACACATTCCCTGCCTACAAGCTCCCAGTTTAGAGGGGGAGACAAAACATTAATATAAATAAATAAATGAATAAATAAATAAATAAATAAATAAATAAATAAATATCTCTCTGTGCAGGGCAGTGTACTGTCCTGGAGGAGTGAAGTGTGTTGACTGGGCTGTAGTATATCATTAAGGTGAGGTGGAATGGAGCGAGTTGTTTGGCTGCTTTAAAGTCAATGGTAAGGGGTTTCTGTTTGATGTGGGCAGGGAATGTGTCTGTTATTGTACTGTACTCTCCTAAGCGCTTAGTACAGTGTTCTGCACATAGAGAGTGCTCACTAAATATGATATAATGAATGAATAATGCGTGGATCATTTTTCTCAAGTAACCTATAGTCCATATCTCCCCACTCCCCAAGAACGTCCAGTGGTTGCCAATTCACCTCCACATCAAACAGAAACCCCTTACCATTGACTTTAAAGCAGCCAAACAACTCGCTCCATTCCACCTCACCTTAATGATATACTACAGCCCAGTCAACACACTTCACTCCTCCAGGACAGTACACTGCCCTGCATAGAGTAAGCACTCAAAAAATGCAATTAATTGATTTATTGATTTGTGTACATAGCTGCTGTGGGGGCTGAGGGAGGGGTGAATAAAGGGTGCAAATCCAAGTGCAAGGGTGACACAGAAGGGAGTAGGAGAAGAGTAAATGAGGGCTTAGTCAGGGAAGGCCTCTTGGAGAAGATGGGGAGAGTGATTGTTGAATATGAAGAAGGAGGTCATTTCAGGGCAAAGACCTGAAATTCAATTCCAATTCATTTGTGTCTAGTGGTTATCATCATTTTCAAAAGTTCTTGTTTCAGATGCTATTTTATTTATAATAAAATATTATAATGAGAGAATTTGTGAGCATTTCAAAATGTTACCTTCAATTTGATTTTTGAAGAGCTGTTATGCTGTAGGTTGGAAAAGTCGCATAAAGAGTCTGAAGAATCTCTTTCCTGGTAAGTCACAGAACAGTTCAAAATGGCTTAAGTAAAATATGTCACATAAAAAAAACATAATAAATGCCAAACAATGTTCCATTGGGGCACTATCCCTAATTCAGTTGGGTCAACAGGATCCTTGGGTGAACTGTTTGCTGTTGTTTTCTTTGACATGTGGGTAACATGGATACTACTGTATAAAGATTCATCATCTAATATTTTAAGGATTGCCTTATAAAGCCCTAGTTTTTTATCTAATGGCTCATTTTGGATGTCTTATCCTCTCAATTCTAGTCCTCTCATTTATTTATTCAAACTTCTTTTAAGTACATTGCTACTATGGCCTGTACAAAACCGCAGCATGTCCTAGTGGACAGAGCACAGGCCAGGGAATCAGAGGACCTGGATTCGAATCCATGATCCACTACTTGCCTGCTGTGAGATCTTGGACAAGTCACTTGACTTCTCTTGTGACTATTTCCTCAGCTGTAAAATGGAGATTCAGTAGTTCTTCTCCCTCCTACTTAAACCGTAAGCCCCATGTGGGATAGGGACTGTTTATGATCAGATTCCCTTGTATCAACCCCAGAGATTGGCACAGATTAAGAATTTAACAAATGCCACAATTGTAATTATCATCTATGAAGAGAAATGAGACTTTTTTTGTTTTGGTCTATCACCTTCCGTTTCTCAGCATACTCCATTGTTCACACAGTTTCCCCAGGCTGAAACCTCCTCCTCTACATAGTCAATGGAGGACAGCTCTCCCCTGTGGTGTTTTAAATGCTCCTTAAATTTCACCTCCTCCAGTAAGTCTTGTAAAATGACTCCCCTACGTCTAAAGAATTTTTACAAGTTTTTCCAAGCTCATTGTGGACAGAGAACATGTTTGACAACTCTATTATATTGTATGCCAACTCTATTATACTCTCTCAAGGGCTTAGTCCCTTGATTTGCACACAATAGGTGCTCAATTAATACCATTGTTTGACTGATTGTCGCTTTCAATTGACAATCAGGAAATATTATTACTAAATACACTTGTATTCAAACATAAGTAGGGTCTACTTTTTTATTAGTGTGCTATTAGGTGAACAATTCTGTGCTTCCTAAGATACAGAGAGTGGAAATTCTCCTAGTGTTCCTGAACCCAGCGTAATGTGATTTTATAATGGCAAACTCTGTCTTTTGATTTATTATTCATTTTCTTCTTGATGATTTCCAACATTTGCTTGGACTCTTTGGCTTTCACAGTCAATGAATACTTGGCAATATCATTAACAAGTTATGATGTGCGAACTCAGAGCAAACCACAGATTAGTTGCAGATTGTATTATTTTTCCCTAGATACATTATTTAGCATTTGCCCATACTGAAGATCATCTAATGTCTACACTATTTTGGAGATCAACAGGAACATGTGTAGAAGAAACTGGTATTCATCAAGCTCAAAAGTTTGGTATCAACTACAACATTCGTGATTCCCTTGCATACTGCCTCTCCCAGAACATTCAGGGATATTTTAAACAATACTTCCCATGATCTCTTTGGGTTCCATATAGTTTACGAGAAAATGCAAGTTTTATTTTTGCTTGATAAGGTTGAATTCACCCCTCTGCCACTACCCATGTGGACATCATCCACCTCTGGAAGCCATTATCCTGGAAAGTCACATGGGTGTGATGTGGAATAGAGAATTTGCCCATCATGCTGAGCAGACCATTTCTGACCCTTATCCTTGAGTGTTTCCAATTCTGGCTAGATAGAACTGATGAACGATTTTGGGTTTCTCTTTAGCGTATTCTTCATTTTTCAGTTCTGAAGAAGTCAAGGAAATGCGTCTGAGTGACCTGATTTTCACAGTTCTCTTCATTGCTCAGACTGGGATTGGGCTTTGGGGGAACTTAATTCTGCTCATGATGTATGTCACCATCTTCATTTGCCATCACCAACAGAAGACGACCACAGACCTGATTCTCATTCAACTGACTTTGGCCAATTCAGTGAACCTTCTTACCCAGGCTACCACAGGGCTAGTTATTTCCTTTAAATGGGAGAATTCTCTGGAAGTTATTGGGTGCCAAGTCACCTTGTACATTAAGAGAGTGGCCAGGGGCTTTTCTATCTGTACCAACTTTCTCCTGAGTGGATTCCAGCCAGTCACCATCAGCCCCAGCAACTCTGGTTGGGCCCAAGTTAAACACTGGGCCCCCAAGTATATCTCGCCTGCCTTTCTCTTATTCTGGATATTCAATCTTTTGGTGGAAATGAATATACTAAAACCGATGTAGACAGCAAAAATGTCACCATTCCATTCAATGGCAACAATAGGAAAGGTTGTATTAGTATACATTATTTAAATAAGTTAAATAATCTGGGTATGTTACTCCTCTCCTCAAAAGTCTCCAGTGGCTACCAATCAATCTGCGCATCAGGCAGAAACTCCTCACCCTCGGCTTCAAGGCTCTCCATCACCTCGCCCCCTCCTACCTCACCTCCCTTCTCTCCTTCTACAGCCCAGCCTGCACCCTCCACTCCTCTGCCGCTAATCACCTCACCGTGCCTCGTTCTAGCCTGTCCTGCCATCGACCCCTGGCCCACGTCATCCCCCTGGCCTGGAATGCCCTCCCTCTGCCCATCGACCAAGCTAACTCTCTTCCTCCCTTCAAGGCCCTACTGAGATCTCACCTCCTCCAGGAGGCCTTCCCAGACTGAGCCCCTTGTCCTCCTCTCCATCCCCCCCTTACCTCCTTCCCTTCCCCACAGCACCTGTATATATGTATATATGTTTGTATATATTTATTACTCTATTTATTTCACTTGTACATATCTATTCTGTTTATTTTATTTTGTTAATATGTTTGGTTTTGTTCTCTGTCTCCCCCTTCCAGACTATGGGCCCACTGTTGGGTAGGGAATGTCTCTACGTGTTGCCAACTTGTACTTCCCAAGCGCTTAGTACAGTGCTCTGCACACAGTAAGCGCTCAATAAATACGATTGATTGATTGATTGATTTCTCACTGCTAAAACTGTCCATGATGTCTTTGTTTTCCTCATGAGCAGGGCAAGAGGCTACATGGTGCTTGTGCTACACCACCATTGCAATCAGGTCCAGCACATTCACACCAGTAGCCAAACCCACAAAGCCTCCCCAGACTCCAAAGCCACCCTGACCATCCTGCTCCTTGTCACTTGCTTTGTTTCTTTTTCATGCATCAATAGCAGCATTATTCTGTCTTTCCATTTTATCAAGGTGGATGACATGACACTCTATAATCCTTTATTATTTCTGGGTTCATGCTATGCTTTCCTTTGCCCCTGGGTGCTGATCAGCATTGGTCCCCACATTTCCAGACTCAAATGGATCTTCTAAGGAGATAAGATGGCACTTTCTTTCTACATAAGCAAGAAAAGAAATACAGGTCAGCTCTTGCTTTCATTCATGGCCCAACGACTGTCTGTAAAAACTTTAGTCACTGGGAAGAAGTATGTTCTGGGAACAGGAAATTCAATAGGTTTAGCACTCCTTTCCCAGCATGGCCTATTGACAGAGCATGGGCTTGGGAGTCAGAAGAACCTGGGTTCTAAGCCCGGCTCTGCCACTTTCCTGCTGTGTGATCTTGGGCAAAGTCACTGTGCCTCAATTACCTTATTTGGTAGATGGGAACTTAGAATATTAGCCCCTTGGGGTACAGGGACTGTGTTCAACCCGATTTTCTTTCATCAATCCCAGCTCTTAGTACAGTTCCTGGCGTACAGTAAGTGCTTAACAAACCATTACCATTATCACTATTCTTTTTATGATTGTTATTATTATATGAGAGCACTGGGAAACACCAGCAAGAGAACTCATTCATATCCTACATGTAGATTTTCTTTCAAAAGTATCTTTTCATTCATTTCATTCTATCAATCATATTTATTGTGCACTTGCTGTGTTCAGAGCACTGTACTAAGAGCTTGGAAACTACAATTTGGCAACAGAGATAATCCCTACCCAACAACGGGCTCACAGTCTAGAAGGGGGGAAACAGACAACAAAACAAAACAAAACAAGTAGACAGGCATCAATAGCATTAATATAAATAAATAGAATTATAGATACATACACATCATTAATAAAATAAATAAAATTATATATATATGTATGTATATACACAAGTGTTGTGGGGTGGGGAGGGTGTATATCAGAGGGAGGGAGTCGGAGCGCTGGGGAGGGGAGGAGGAGCAGAGAAAAAGGGGGCTCAGTTTGAGAAGGCCTCCTGGAGGAGGTGAGCTTTCAGCAGGGAAATTATTTTCCATCTGCATCGGCCCTGATCATTTTCCCTCCCTCGACAATAAAGGGCAATGTTCTCCAAAGATATTACAATGCTGTTCTTGCCTTGTCTTATGCCATGAAATCGTTTCTGACCCACTGTGAGACCAGAGACACATCTCTCCCAGAACGCCTTGCTCTCCATCTGTAATCATTCTAGTAGTGCATCCAAAAATACGGAAGTGGTTTACCATTGCCTCCTTCCACACTGTAAACCTGAGTCTCTGCCTTCGACTCTCTCCCTTGCTGCTGCTGCCGAGCATGGGTGAGCCTTGACTTGTAGCAGATTGCCTTCCATTCGCTAGCCAATGTCCAAGCTAGGAATGGAATGGGTAGGCCTCTGCTCGACTCTCCCTCCCATAGCCTAGACTGGTAGAGTACTGGAAACTCTCCAGGTACAACCCTGATGGGGGTACAATGCTGTTACTGAATAGCTATGCTAGGGCACAGCAGTAGAGACAAAAATCTTAGTTAAGAAAGGAACACCTGACTTTCTTTGCCTCCCCTCTGTGTTCATTTATTCCTTTTTGTTCATTCACTCTTCCTGCCTTTGCTCCATCCAGGTTTCTTTGAGGAAATATGAAATCATCATCCTCATCAACATCATACTTATCACCATTATCATCATCGTCCTCATTCACCATATCCGCTATTTTTAATTCTGATCTTTCAAAAGGAAAATAAGTATATCAGGATGTTTATGGTGGTATTTTCATTCATTCGTTCATTCATTCATTCAATCGTATTTATTGAGCACTTACTGTGTGCAGAGCACTGTACCATGTGCTTGGGAAGTACAAGTCGGCAACCTATAGAGACGGTCCCTACCCAACAATGGGCTCACGGTCTAGAAGAGGGAGACAGACAACAAAACAAAACATGTCTTCAATTGACCTTTGATTGAGATTGAGGATTATCTGACAGTGCAAGAAGTAATTCATATCCAATGATCTACAGTGATCTATCCTATGAGTAAAGAAACTTAAATTGAGCCAAGTTCCAAAAGAGAAGTAGCGTTACTCAATGGAAAGAACGTGGGCTTCGGAATCAGAGGTCATGGGTTCTAATCCCAGCTCCACCACTTGTCAGCTGTGTGACTTTGGGCAAGTCACTTTTCTTCTCTGTGTCTCAGTTCCCTCATCTATAAAATGAGGATAAAGACTGTAAGCCCCATGTGGGATAATCGGATAACCTTGTATTCTCCCCAGCGCTTAGAACAGTGCTTTGCACATAGTAAGCACTTAACAAATACCGTCATTATTATAATTAAAATGTCATCTCTAGAGTGATCATGTCATTAGATATCATTGTAGTTACTACTTTTACTGGTTAGGAGTCAGAGAGAGAGGCTGTTTGAAAACCAGGATGGGAGCTAGTGGAAAGTGTAAATGTCCAGAAATCGGGAGACTTGGGTTCCAATTCCAAGTCTTGTACTGTCACAGCTGTTGTGCATGGTTTTGACCTGGTCACTTCAAATATCATTACTTTTTTTCACTTTTTTCATCAATCAATCAATCTATTTATTTACTGAGCACATACTGTGTGCACAGCACTGTACTAAGCACTTGGGAGAGTACAAAATAACAATATAATGGACACATTCCCTGTCCACAAAAAGCTTACAGTCTATAAACCGGAGAGAGTTATGCATGCCCTAACCTACCTCACATGGACTTTGTGGAACAAAACTTTGGTAACTGCTGTGAAAGTGCTTTGGAAAATAAAATTGCTCTACAAATTCTGGAGTTTGATATTCCTGGAGGAGAGGGAGAAGTCAAAATGGATCATAAGATACGTTTTGATCTTGTAAACCAAGTAGCAGTAAACATATATAATTATCAGCTCCTAAGTTTCCTCACTCTCCTTCTTCCCCTCTGCTAGTTCAAATCACCTCTTCCTCTTCCCTGTCTCACTTGATTCAGTGAATTCATGCTTCGGTGCCATGAGAAGGCTACTGATCCATGTCGCTACTACCATTCTTTCAGACTCAGAGTCCCAAGCAAACCCAATCAAAAATACATAGGGGTTAGGGAAGTTGTGTGTCCTAGTGGAAAGAGCACAGGCATGGGAGTCAGAGGACCTGGGTTCCAATCCCAGCTCTGCCATTTGTCTTTGGTGTGACCTCGGGCAAGCAATTAACAAGTACAGTAAAAGAAGTCACAACTTTTTTGTGCCTCATTTTCCTCATCTTTAAAATGGGGATTCAATACCTGTTTCAATCGTATTTATTGAGCGCTTATTGTGTGCAGAACATTGTACTAAAGGCTTCGGAAGTACAAGTCGGCAACATATAGAGATGGTTTCTACCCAACAACGGGCACACAGTCTAGAAGGGGGAGACAGCCAACAAAGCAAAACATGTAGACAGGTGTCAAAATCGTCATAAGAAATAGAATTAAAGGGATATGCACATCATTAACAAAATCAATAGGATAGTAAATATGTACAAGTAAAATAGCGTAATAAATCTGTACAAATATATATGCAAGTGCTGTGGGGAGGGGAAGGAGGTAGTGCGGGGGGATGGGGAGGAAGAGAGGAAAAAGGGGGATCAGTTGGGGAAGGCCTCCTGGAGGAGGTGAGCTCTCAATAGGGCTTTGAAGGGAAGAAGAGAGCTAGCTTGGTGGATATGTGGACGGAGAACATTCCAGGCCAGGGGAAGGACGTGGGCCGGGGGTCGATGGAGGGACAGGCAAGAATGAGGTACAGTGAGGAGGTTAGTCGCAGAGGAGTGGAGGGTGCGAGCTGGGCACTAAGACCTCTTCTGACAACACAAAATAGGACCCCAAGCGTCACTCCGGTGGAGGTGAGGTATACTTGTAGTTCCTTCATTAGTCCTTGTTGATGCACATCTGAAACCTTGGGAGCAATGTCTGGATTAGGGATCCTGAAGGCTTGGGTTTTTCACCGTGCCCTCAGATGAGACCAGTTCTCCCTCCTACTTACACTGTAAGCCCCATGTGGAAAGAGGACTGGGTAAGATCTGATTCTCTTGCATCTACCCCAGCACTTGGTACAGTGCTTGGCACATTAATCAATCGATCAATCATATTTATTGAACACTTACTATGTGCAGAACACTGTACTAAGTGCTTGAGAGAGAACAATACAACATGATTACCAGATCTGATTACCCTGTATCTACCCCAGCGCTTAGTACAGTGCTCTGAAAATAGTGAATAATAAATATGATTGATCAAATGATTATGAAAACTCTCGCCCCTTCCCTCCTCCCCACCTTAACCTCCATCTTCAACCGCTCACTCTCCACTGGTTCCTTCCCCTCTGCCTTCAAACATGCCCACATCTCCCCCAATCCTAAAAAAACCCCTCTCTTGACCCCACTTCCCCTTCTAGTTATTGCCCTATCTCCTTCCTACCCTTCCTTTCCAAACTCCTAGAACGAGTCATCTACACTCGCTGCGTCGAATTCCTCAACGCCAACTCTCTCTTTGCCCCCTCCAATCTGGCTTCCGTCCCCTACACGCCACCGAAAATGCCTTCTCAGAGGTCACCAAGGAACTCCTTATTGCCAAATCCAATGGTTCCTACTCTTTCCTAATCCTCCTCAACATTTCCGCTGCCTTCGACACTGTGGATCACCCCCTTCCCCTCAACATGCTACCCAACCTTGGCTTCAAAGACTATCCTGGTTCTCCTCTTATCTCTCTGGCCGTTCATTCTCAGTTTCCCTTGCGGGCTCCTCCTCCCCCTCCCATCCCCTTACTGTAGGGGTTCCACAAGGGTCAGGTCCTCTTCTGTTCTCTATCTACCCTCACTCCCTTGGTGAACTCATTCGCTCCCACGGCTTCAATTATCATCTCTATGCTGATGACAACCAAATCTATATCTCTGCCCCTGCTCTCTCTCCCTCCATCCAGAGTCGTGTCTCCTCCTGCCATCAGGACATCTCCATCTGGTTGTCTGCCCGCCATCTAAAACTCAATATGTCCAAGACTGAACTCCTTATCTTCCCTCCCAAACCCTGCCCTCTCCCTGACTTTCCTATCACTGTAGATGGCACTACCATCCTTCCCATCTGACAAGCCCACAGCCTTGGTGTCATCCTCGGCTTCGCTCTCTCGTTCATCCCACACATCCAATCCGTCAGGAAAACCTACCGGTCTCACCTTCACAACATCGCCAAGATCCTCCCCTTCCTCTCCATCCAAACGCTACCTTGCTTGTTCAATCTCTCGTCCTATCTCGACTGGATTACTGCATCAGCCTCCTCTCTGATCTCCCAACCTCTTGTCTCTCCCCACGTCAGTCCATAATTCACTCTACTACCTGGATTATCTTTGTACAGAAACTCTCTGGGCATGTTACTCCCCTCCTCAAAACTCTCCTGTGGTTGCCTGTCAACCTACGAATCAAGCAAAAACTCCTCACTCTCGGCTTCAGGGTTCTCCATCACCTCGGCCCCTCCTATCATCATCATCATCAATCGTATTTATTGAGCGCTTACTATGTGCAGAGCACTGTACTAAGCGCTTGGGAAGTACAAATTGGCAACATATAGAGACAGTCCCTACCCAACAGTGGGCTTACAGTCTAAAAGGGGGAGACAGAGAACAAAACCAAACATACTAACAAAATAAAATAAATAGGATAGATATGTACAAGTAAAATAAATAAATAAATAAATAAATAGAGTAATAAATATGTACAAACATATATACATATATACAGGTGCTGTGGGGAAGGGAAGGAAGTAAGATGAGGGGGATGGAGAGGGGAACGAGGGGGAGAGGAAGGAAGGGGCTCAGTCTGGGAAGGCCTCCTGGAGGAGGTGAGCTCTCAGCAGGGCCTTGAAGGGAGGAAGAGAGCTAGCTTGGCGGATGTTGGGAGGGAGGGCGTTTCAGGCCCAGGGGATGACGTGGGCTGGGGGTCGATGGCGGGACAGGCGAGAACGAGGTACGGTGAGGAGATTAGCGGCGGAGGAGCGGAGGGTGCGGGCTGGGCTGTAGAAGGAGAGAAGGGAGGTGAGGTAGGAGGGGGCGAGGTGATGGAGAGCGTGGAAGCCGAGGGTGAGAAGTTTCTGCCTGATGCGCAGATTGATTGGTAGCCACTGGAGATTTTTGAGGAGGGGAGTAATATGCCCAGAGCGTTTCTGGACAAAGATAATCCGGGCAGCAGCGTGAAGTATGGATTGAAGTGGAGAGAGACACGAGGATGGGAGATCAGAGAGAAGGCTGGTGCAGTAGTCCAGACGGGATAGGATGAGAGCTTGAACAAGCAGGGTAGCGGTTTGGATGAAGAGGAAAGGGCGGATCTTGACAATGTTGCGGAGCTGAGACCGGCAGGTTTTGATGACGGCTTGGATGTGAGGGGTGAATGAGAGAGCGGAGTCGAGGATGACATCAAGGTTGCGGGCTTGTGAGACGGGAAGGACGGTAGTGCCGTCAACAGAGATGGGAAAGTCAGGGAGAGGACAAGGTTTGGGAGGGAAGACAAGGAGTTCAGTCTTCGACATGTTGAGCTTTAGGTGGCAGGCAGACATCCAGAGGGAGATGTCCTGAAGGCAGGAGGAGATGCGAGCCTGGAGAGAGGGGGAGAGAGCAGGGGCGGAGATGTAGATCTGGGTGTTATCAGCGTAGAGATGATAGTTGAAGCCGTGGGAGCGAATGAGGTCACCAAGGGAGTGCGTGTAGATTGAGAACAGAAGGGGACCAAGCACTGAACCTTGGGAAACCCCCACAGTAAGAGGATGGGAGGGGGAGGAGGAGCCTGCAAAAGAGACTGAGAAAGAACGACCGGAGAGATAAGAGGAGAACCAGAGTGGACGGAGTCTGTGAAGCCAAGGTCAGATAGCGTGTTGAGGAGAAGGGGGTGGTCCACAGTGTCAAAGGCAGCTGAGAGGTCGAGGAGGATTAGGACTCCTACCTCACCTCCCTTCTCTCCTTCTACAGCCAAGCCAGCAACCTCTGCTTCTCTGCCACTAACCTCCTCACTGTGCCTCATTCTCACTTGTCCTGCCGTCGACCCCTGGCCCATATCCTTCCCCTGGCCTGGAGTGCCCTCCCTCCACACAACTGCCAAGCTAGCTCTCTTTCTCCTTTCAAAGCCCTACTGAGTGCTAACCTCCTCCAGGAGGCCTTCGCAGACTGAGCCCCCTTTTTCCTCTCCTCCTCCCCATTCCCCTGCTACCTCACCTCCTTCCCGTCCCCACAGCACTTATATATACTTCTACAGATTTAGTACTCTATTTCACTTGTACATATTTACTATTCTATTGATTTTGTTAATGATGTGATATAGCTATAATTATATTTGTTGTGACGATTTTGACATCTGTCTACATGTTTTGTTTTGTTGTCTGTCTCCCCCTTCTAGACTGTGAGCCTGTTGTTGGGTCGGGACTGTCTCTATATGTTGCCAACTTGTACTTCCCAAGCGCTGTGTGCTCTGCACACAGTAAGTGCTCAGTAAATATGATTGAAGGAATGAATGAATGTGCAAGCACTCTGCAAAGTGACTGTCTCAGGATCACACCTGAGCGTTTCCAGTACTCTACTAGTGTCAGCCATGGAAGGGAGAGTCAAGCAGAGGCATAACCATTCCTAGCTTGGGCAGTGGCTCTCAAGTGGAAGGCAATCTGTGACAAGTCAAAAAAACTAACCTTTGCTGAGCAACAGTAGCATGAGAGAGTCTTGTAGTCGAGGGCAGAGACTCAAGTTCATTCCATGGAAGGAGGCATTAATAAACCACTTCTGTATTTTTACCAAGGAAACACTATGGATATACTTCCAGAATGATTGCAGATGGAGGTAGGACATTCTGGGAGAGATGTATCCATGGAGTCGCTCTGGGTCGGAAATGACCTGACAGCATAAGACAAGACAAGACTGTACTAAGACTGGTAGATGCAAGGTAATCAGATCTGACACAGTTCTTGTTCCATATGGGGTTCACAGTCTAAGTAGGAGGGAGAACAGATTTTACAAACACCATTTTACAGATGAGGAAACTAAGGTAAAGAGAAGATGTGACTTTTTTCACTGTATTTTTAAATTGAGGTGAGATAGGTTGGGGCAAGATGATTGAGTGCTTAAAAGCCAAAGGTAAGGGGTTTCTGCTTGATGTGGAGGTGGATGGGCAGCTCTTGGAGATTCTTGAGGAGTGGGGAGACATGTGTTGAACATTTTTGTTGATAATGATTCATGCAGCAGAATGAAATATGGCTTATAGTGGGGAGAGATAGGAGGCTTGAAGTCAAGAGGCAGAAACAGTAGTCAAAGTGAGTTAGGATAAGTGCTTGGATCAGCAAGGATGCAGTTTAGATGGAGTGTAAAGGGTGTATTTTTATCAATGTTGTGAAGGTAGAAATAAGTGCTTAACATATACCATCATCTTTCACACAGCCTGGGCAACAAAAGTAATTCCTTTTCCTTTAGTCTGATTTTTGGGTTTCATTAAAGCAATTGTCAGATTTTTTTTTAACCACACAAGAATTTAGGCTAGTGCTTCCTTTTAGGCCTGCAGAATTTGGCAAGTGTACTATATTGCGAAGTTAGTAAAGGTGGGGTACCTTTTAGAGGGGGAAATAATAAAACAAGTAGAAGGATAGTAAGGGGCAGTTTTAGGAAGCAGCAGTGTAGTAAACAGAGGGCAGGATTATTATTCTGCAGCAGAAATACAAGAGGAGATTATCTCTCAGGATAATTAGACAGAACAAGAGCAATATCATCTAATAATCCCAAAGAAGAGAATCATGAACACAAAAGAGCTAAAGGGGAGTGCCTTGGAATGGTAGAAAACACTGAGCATCCCTGTATGCCGTATGCTCAGGTAAGGAATTTACCAAGTACAGAGTTAATGGCAGCTGAATTGTTAGTGACTTCTTGAAAAGACTGCACAGAGTCCTGATCAAAATATTTGGACACAAAATATTTGTACATACCTCAGAAATGTCCTGGACCACACAGGAAGCGAAGGAAGATATGTGGGGTGCCACCTCTGGGCCAGAACCAGAACCAGCTTGGGATATTGGAGGGAGTAGGAGGAGCCAAAGTGGGGTTTCCACAGTCCCCTATACCAGCCTCCAGTACATTACAGTAATTGGACCCCTTGATATGTTGGCCTATTTTTTGTGTAACTGTGCTGGGACGTTAGGGTGGAGGAGGATTGTGACTTTTGGGGAATTCTTTTAGCAGGACCCAGGTATGTTTTTGACAGGCAGCAGTTTTGGTCTACATCTTGGTACAGTAATAGCAAGATCAATTGAAATCTGGATTCTCTCAATTGGATCAAAACGGGCCAGAGGTTCAGCATTGCAAGACCAGATCTGGTATGGCAGGCAGGGTAGCTCTGGGTCAATTGGCATTAGGGATCTGTTAGGCAGATAGCATTTTGGATGTTAGAGTCTCCTCCTTGTCACCCATCACACAGGGACAGGTTCAAGGGTTGGTGTGGTGAGAGTGAGAGACCGGAATCAGAAAGGCTGAACCATGTAAAATTTATTCTGTGAGGTTAATTGAACTTCCCTCTCAGGAGGAATACACTTATGCATTATCTAGCTCCTGCCCATGCATGCATCCCACTTGTGAGGAATTGACTTGTGTGTTACTCGCACACGTTGAATCACCAAGCTCCCAACCATGAATGCTTCCCTCTCTGGAGGAATTCAGTTATGTGTTACTCTCATGTGGTGAAGCACGTAGCTCCCCCTCGTAAATGTTTCCTACTCAGGAAGCACTTATGTATTATCCAAACATGGATAAACTCCTAACTTCTAGCTCGATGAGTGCTCTATGGGACACTCACTTGCCCCACAGCTCCTCAGTTGTTGCAGACAGAGCAGGAATCCCACACTCTCAACAAAGGTGACACACAGCCAACTGCTACAAGTTTTGATCCTCTGTCCAGAACATCGGAGGCGGTGGGTATTTATTACCTGCCCTTTTGGAATTTTTGAGCTTCTGGTTTCCACTTTTCCAATCTCTGTTCCCTCACTCCCACCCCCACCTCCCACCCCTATCTCCTCCATACCTTACTTGGTCGTTATAGTGGCAAAGGAAACCTTCTCCCTGGCCTGGGATATCTAGCGGTTTAGGTTGCAGGGGTGGCATCCCGACCTCACTTCCAATTTCCACTTTGCTAGCACAGACAAGCAAGAGATAACATTTTGACCTTGTGATGGTGGATGCTTGAGATGGTGGATGCCCCAGTTTATCTTGGAATAACACTGTTTGTGGGGTACCATGGCCATGACATCAAGCAGAGTTACTGAAGTTGGTTAGGATCAAGAGTTATTCAGATGGATCAGGCCTGGGGACTAGATTTCCCACACTGCGAGGTGTCAGTGTTCAGGGTGAGGGAGGAACAATCAGGAATGGAGATCAGCATCACAGGTCACTCAGGTGGATCGTGCTTAAGTAACAAGTCCCCCTTATAGACTGTAAGCCCGTTGTGGCCAGTGTTTAACTCCCTTTATTGCTGAATTTTATTTTTCAAGAGCTTAATACAGTGCTCTGCACACAGTAAGCACTCAATAAATATGATTGAATGAATGAATGAATGAACAGGCTCCCATGACAAGAAGCAGGGCACAATTCGGAATCAGGGATTCCTCAGAAGGACTGTGATTGGGGTGACCAGGTTTCCAACAGTGAAAGAGAAGACTAGGTTCTAGAGGACCATGGAGTGAATTAAGGTGATGTGGGATTGGGAATCTGGACCCCCGTGAAAGGAGCCTCAGTACTGTGAGACAGTTAATGGATAAGTCCCCCCGAGGACACATATAGGAGCTAGGGAGCTTAACTGACAAGTCCTCTGGAGACTTAGCTGGGAGTGGAAAAAGAAGAGTTCCCAAATGTGGCAGAATCCTGGGAGCTCTGACTGGACTGAAGGAAACTTGGAGCTTAGGGGCACCACAGGGATACAGTGACCAGTCTGGGGTTAACGGCTGCTTAGCAGAACTGAAATGAGAGAGGAGCTGGAGTAGCTCCCAAGCACTGCTGAGTCGTTATGTGCTGCGGGGCAGCCAATGGGGATAAAGAGGTCGGCACCATGAACAGATAAATTGTTTGTGAGATGACATTTGGAGCACAGTAGTAGGAACTCCCAAGCACAGAAGATCCTGGGAAGTGCTCTGTCCAGGCAGAAAGAGTTCCAGGAGCACAGTGAGGAACGTGGTTCAGTGACAGGTTCAGAGTGGGCAGTGGGCCTGAGAGAAGATGCCTCCTGGAGTGGGGTCAACTTAGAGCTGTCACTTGGGGTTTGATTACATTCCAGAAGAAAGGTAGTAGGGCATGGACAATGCCCCTGAGGACACAGTTCAAGCTTTGGATTGAACACACAAGATGATAACTAATTTGGGGCTTTAGGTTCTCCCAGTGGATGAATGTGGATAAATTTTTGAAATCTCTTGTAAGAGGATGTTGAGGGTCATATCAGGCCCCCAAGGAAAGGCACACCCCTAATCTAGCAGTTGGGTGACGGAAGTTTGTGATACCTAAATTCAAACCCTCTGGGGACAGACCCAAGCTTGCAAGAGCAGCCGAGTGCTTTGATGGATCAACCAGGGATGTCACTTGTGCTATGAACAAATGTCTAAGAGAGAAGAAGATGGAATAGAAGAGAGGGAAGAGGAGAACAGAGATGCCAGAGTCAAGCAAGAGTTGGAGAAGTGTTTACCAGATGCGGGAGGGAACTGTAAAATGGGACTTTAAATTATTTTGACCTCCCTGATGCCTGTGGAGTAATCACCTTGGTTAAAGAACTGCAGCTTTTCTGAGAAATTAGGACCATCCAATAATACTTAGCAAGTTTATTAAATTGTTGGTACCACAAGCAGCTTTTCCTTAATCTGCCTCCATTTTCACATATAATGCTTGCAATCACCTGGTCAGGTGCAGGGAATCTACATAAGGCTAGGAGACAAGAAATTTAGTCAGTCTTTTTGTTTTCCTCAAGACCTCTTTGTTAATAAGGAAGTTGAAGCTCTCATTTTAGAGGGGAAAAATGGAAATTTGGTTCTTAATACAATCAATCAATGGTACGTATTGGGTGCTTAATATGTGCAGAGCACTGTGTTAAGCATTTGGGAAAGCACAATACAAAAAGGTAGATAAGAGGAACCTTGCCCTCATCATCATCAATCGTATTTATTGAGAGCTTACTGTGTGCAGAGCACTGTACTAAGCGCTTGGGAAGTACAATTTGGCAACATATAGAGACAGTCCCTACCCAACAGTGGGCTCCCAGTCTAAAAGGGGGAGACAGAGAACAAAACCAAACATACTAACAAAATAAAATAAATAGAATAGATATGTACAAGCAAAATAAATAAATAAATAAATAGAATAACAAATATGTACAAACATATATACATATATACAGGTGCAGTGGGGAAGGGAAGGAGGTAAGATGGGGGGATGGAGAGGGGGGCGAGGGGGAGAGGAAGGTCTGGGAAGGTCTCCTGGAGTAGGTGAGCTCTCAGTAGGGCCTTGAAGGGAGGAAGAGAGCTAGCTTGGCAGATGGGCAGAGGGAGAGCATTCCAGGCCGGGGGGATGACTTGGGCCGGGGGTCGATGGAGGGACAGGCGAGAACGAGGTACGGTGAGGAGATTAGCGGCAGAGGAGCGGAGGGTGCAGGGTGGGCTGTAGAAGGAGAGAAGGGAAGTGAGGTAGGAGGGGGCGAGGTGATGGAGAGCCTTGAAGCCCATGGTGAGGAGTTTCTGCCTGATGTGCAGATTGATTGGTAGCCACTGGAGGGTTTTGAGGAGGGGAGTAACATGCCCAGAGCGTTTCTGGACAAAGACAATCCGGGCAGCAGCATGAAGTATGGATTGAAGTGGGGAGAGACACGAGGATGGGAGATCAGAGAGAAGGCTGATGCAGTAGTCCAGACGGGATAAGATAAGAGCTTGAACGAGAAGGGTAGCGGTTTGGATGGAGAGGAAAGGGCGGATCTTGGCAATGTTGCCAAGGGATTTACAGTCTAGAGTGGGAGACAGGTGTTAAAATAAATTACAGATATGTACGTAAGTACTGAGGAGCTGGGAGAAGGGTGACTATCTAACTGCTTAAGGGGAACGGACCCCAGTGCATATGTGATACAGAAGGGAGAGTTTAGGCAGAGATGTGAAGGCTTAGTTGGGAAGGCTCTGGGAGGAGATATGATTTTAGTAGGGCTTTGAAGATGGTGAGAGATGTACTTAATCAGATTTGAAGGTGGAGGGATTTCCAAGCCAGAGGGATGACGTTTAAGGGGTCAGCAGTGAGAAAGATGAAATTGAGGTACTATGAGAAAGTTGGTGTTATAAGAGTGAAGTAAGTAGGTTGGGTTATAGTAAGAGACCAGGAAAGTAAGATAGGAGGAAGAGGAGTGTTGATTGAGTGCCTTGAGACCAATGTTAAGTAGTTTCTCCTACCTTCTTCAAATAAAAGAAAAGAGCACAAAGTACAGCAAATACTAAACACATTGACACATCCAAACACATCTGTGAAATGGAGATTAAGACTGTGAGCCCCACATGGTCCATAGACTGTGTCCAACCTGATTACCTTGTAACTATCTTAGCACTTAATACAGTGATTGTCATAGAGAAGCAGCATGGCTCAGTGGCAACAGCACGTGTTTGGTAGTCAGAGGTCGTGGGTTCGAATCCCGACTCCACCACTTGTCAGCTGTGTGACCCTGGGCAAGCCACTTAACTTCTCTGTGCCCCATCATCATCATCAATCGTATTTATTGAGAGCTTACTGTGTGCAGAGCACTGTACTAAGCGCTTGGGAAATACAAGTTACTTCCCAACTTCCCAAGTTGGGAAGCCCCAGTTACCTCATCTGTAAAATGGGGACTGTGAGCCCAACGTGGGACAACCTGATCACCTTGTATCCCCACCAGTGCTTAGAACAGTGCTTTGCACATAGTAAGCACTTAACAAATACTATCATAATATAATAAGCACTTATTAAATATAATAATAATCATAACAGTAATAGTAATAATAATAAATAAACCCATATATGTGCAACAGATGTACTGATGGCAAATTTCACTGCTAGTGGTGACTTCTTCAAATACAAAGAAAAGGACTTATCAATGATTAGTAAATTGGGGTTTCTCTTTAACTTATCCTTATTTTTTCAGTTTTGTAGAAATCAAGAAAATATCATTGAGTAACCTGGGCTTGACAATTCTCTTCCTCACTCGAATGGGGATTGGACTTCTGGGGAAGGCAGCCTTGCTCATATGTGTGTGTTATCACGTTCATTTTCCCTTTACATGACAAGAAGACCACAATTCTGTACTTGCCTACCTGAGAGTGACCAGCACCATCATTCAATCGAAGGTATTCATTGAGTGCTTAGTGTAATAGGCTCTTGGAAGAGTACGATTCAGTAGAACTGCTAGGCACACTCCCTACCCACAAGAAGGCAGAGACACTTCTTATCCAGGCTGCCCCAGGGATGCTGAAGGCTAGCAAGAAGGAGAATTCTCTTGATGCACTTGGGTTCCAGATCATCCTGTGCATCAAAAGAGTGGCCATGGGCCTTCCATCTGTTTCTCCTGTTGTCTGAGTGTTTTTACAGATTATCACCATCAGTCCCAGCACGTCCTACTGAGCACAGTACCATCATTGTTCCCCCCAATACTGCGTTCTTCCAGCTTGCTCACATTTCGGATCTTCAACCATTTCTACCATTTGTTAGAAATGAACACACTAAAACCAAATATGTCACTATCCCAGGCAACGGCTGCAACACGAAAAGCTATACCAGTGTACATTATTTAAGTCAGCTAAATAGTAATTAATTTTAAATGACCAGAGTTTCTAAGATGTTGTTCTATCATGGAGCTGGGTCCATGACTACATGATGATGATGCTACACCAACAGTGCTAACACATCCAGAACATTCTCACAGCATCAATCTCATTCTTGATTCCTCCACAGAGCCAACCAAACCGTTCTGCTCTAAGTCATTTGCATTTGTCCCTTCTATTACATAAATAATTACTCTGATATTTATTCAGCACATACTACGAGCCAAGCACTGTACTAAGCTCTGAGGATACAAGAAAATCATGTCCCATATGGGAGGGAGAGCAGGTATTTACATGGGAGGAAAGGCTGAACGAATGATCTCTGAATTGCCAGAATAGCCAGAAGCAGGGGTTGGCTGGATGACTATATGTCTGGCTGATGTTCCACTTGCCTTTGAGGGGATCCAAATAGGCAAAGGCAAATCACTTGGGATGGGAAAATCTCAAAGGGTTTTGGATCTGATCTTTAAATGATTTGGGGGCTCTTTCTGGCTGAGACCTGGGGCAGAAGGTAAAGAAGTTACATGGGGACAGGAAGGGATGATGGTAATAATGAAGGTGATGTTGACAATTGTTGGTAATAAGACTTTACCAACCTTCACCATTACCTTTACCTTCACCATTAGGACTGAATGTAAGGAAACAACTGGAGTAGGTAAGGAGTGACCAGGTGAGAGGCTAAAATGCAGTGCTTTGTACATAGTAAGTGCTTAATAAATGCCATTATTTATCATTATAGATGGATAAATGCTTCCCTCACTAATCCCCCCCCCCCCGAGAAATGACTCTGTTGTGGTTCATTCATTCATTCAATCGTAGTTATTGAGCAGTCACTGTGTGCACAGCACTGTACTAAGTGCTTGGAAATTACAATTCAAACATGTAAACGGTATGGCCAAATAGTCATCTCAAATGCAATGTTACCTGAGAACATTCTGTTTGCCACTCCATTAAGGGAAATGAAGGCAAAAATTTCCTCTGTAGCCACAAGATTGAGGAAGACATCTAATCAAACAATGGTTTTTACTTTCATTCATTCTTTCATTCATCAGTCATATTTTTTGAGCACTTACTGTATGCAGAGCACCATACTAAGGGCTTGGGGAAGTGCAATTCAACAATGAACAGACACATTTCCTGCCCAAAATGAGCTTACAATCTGGTGGTGGAGGTGGAAAGACAGACATTAATATAAATGACTAAATTACAAATACATACATAAGTGATTTGTGCTTATTTTGTGCAGAGCATTGTAAAAAGCATATTTGTCCTGGATTTCCTGAGCAGTAGGATGGCTTAGTGAAAAGAGCACAGGCCAGAGGACCCGAACTTTAAGGTCAGATCAGTCACTTCACTCCTCATCAGCAAAATGGATTTCAATACCCATTCTCCTATAATTGTTATTGTTATTATTATCATAATCATCAACTTCATTCATTCATTAATTCAAGTGTATTTATTGAGTGCTTACTGTGTGTAGATCACGCTACTCAGCGCTTGGAAAGTACAATTCGGCTACATATAATGACATTCCCTACCCAACATTGGGCTCACAGTCTAGAAGGGGGTGACAGACAGCAAAACAAAACAAGTAGACAGGTGTCAATACCATCAAAAGAAATAGCATTATAGATATATACACATCATTAATAAAATAGCGTAATAAATACATACAAATATATACAAGTGCTTTGGGGAGGAGAAGGGGGTAGGACAGTGGGAGGGAGTGGGAGCGATGATGGGGAGCAGAGGAGGAGCAGTGGAAAGGGGGGACTCAGTCTGGGAAGGCATCCTGGAGGAGGTGAGCTCGCAGTAGGGCTTTGAAGGGAGGAAGAGAGCTAGTTTGGCAGATGTGTGGAGAGAGGGCATTACAGGCCAGAGATAAGATGTGGGCCAGGGGTCGACGAGAACAAGGCACAGTGAGGAGGTTAGCGGCAGAGGAGCGGACTGTATGGGCTGGGCTGTAGAAGGAGAGAAGGGAGGTGAGGTAGGAGAGGGCAAGGTGATGGAGAGCTTTGAAGCCCATAGTGATGAGTTTTTGCTTCATGTGAAGGTTGATAGGCAACCACTGTAGATTTTTTAGGAGGGGAGTGACATGCCCGGAGAGATTCTGAAGGAAGATAACCTGGGCAGCATATTGAAGTACAGACGGAAGTGGGGAGAGACAAGAGGATGGGAATCAGAAAGGAGTCTGATGCAGTAATCCAGTCGGGATAGAATGAGAGATTGTACTAACACGGTAACGGTTTGGATGGAGAAGAAAGGGCAGATCTTGGCGATGTTGTGGAGGTGAGACTGACAGCTTTCGGTGATGGATTGGATGTGTGTGGTGAATGAGAGAGCGGAGTCAAGGATGACACCAAGGTTGCAGGCTTCTGAGACTGGAAGGATGGTAGTGCCATCCACAGTGATGGGAAAGTCAGGGAGAGGACAGGGTTTGAGAGGGAAGATAAGGAGCTCAGTCCTGGACCCGTTGAGTTTTAGGTGATGGGCAGACATCCAGGTGGAGATGTCCTGAAGGCAGGTGGAGATACGAGCCTGGAAGGAGGGAGACAGAACAGGAGAGGAGATGTAGATTTGGGTGTCATCAGCATAGAAATGATAGTTGAAGCCAAGGAAGTGAGTATAGAGAATAGAAGGGGACTAAGAATTGACCCTTGAGGAGCCTGTGAAGGAGACTGAGAATGGCTCCTTGTCCCCAACAAAGTTCCCTGAAATTCTAACTCGATACAACCAGTGTCAAATCTACGTCCTGAAACTCCATTCACACGCTATAAATTATATTTTTTTTCAATTTTCTTGCCCTCCCCACCCTGACTTTTTCCCGGTCTCTGTAGGGTATTAGGGATGGGCCTGGGACAGGGAGTGCTGTGAAGGGGCTATGCAGCAGATTCAGGGGCAAGGAAGGAAGGATGGGACAAGATTTTATTTTTAAATGCCTATGGGGCATGACACCTCTCAGGGTTGCACCTGGAAAGTTTCCAGTACTCCTCCAGTCTCATCTACAGGAGGGAGAGTCAAGCAGAGGCATTTCAATTCCTAGCCTGGGCTGTGGCTAGCGAGTGGAAGGCAATCTGTTACAAGTCAAAAATCACCTGTGCTGGGCAGTAGCGGCAAGGAAGAGAGGCGAGGGCAGAGAGTCAGGTTTACTGCACGGAAGGAGGCTTCCAAAATTTTACCAAAACTGTATGGATACACTACCAGAACAATTACAGATAGAGGTGGGGCATTCTGGGAGATATATGTTCATGGTGTCGCTATGGGTCAGATACGACTCAACAGCATAAGACAACAGCATGCGGCATGGTTAGGATTTTGGGGGCAAACACAGAAGGAACCCCAAGAGGGATCCTTGTTAGAAACCAAAGTATCCCTTTTCCAGAAAGTTCTTCTTCTTGAATGAACTAAAAACAGAAGTGAATGGCAGCACCATATGGCTAGTCAATAAATGTAGATAATTTTCTTTCGTATTTAGTAAAACCCTCAGTAATAATAATGGCATTTGTTAAGTGCTTACAATGTGCAAAGCAGTCTTCTACATGCTGGGGAGGATACACGGTGATCAGGTTGTCCCATGTGGGGCTCACAGTCTTAATCCCCATTTTACAGATGAGGTAACAGGCACAGAGAAGTTAAGTGACTTGCCCAAAGTCACACAGCTGACAAGCAGAGGAGCCGGGATTAAAACCCATGAATTCTGACTCCCAAGCCCGTGCTCTTTTCACTGAGCCACACTGCTTCTCTTACTTGCTTACTTACCCTTGTTGCTTACTATGTGCTAAGCACTATACTAAGTACTGGTATATATACAAGCTTGTCAGGTTGGACACAGACCTTGTCCCACATGAGCTCCTACTCTTTATCCCCATTTTACAGATGTGCCAACCGAGGTACAGAAAAGTTAAATGACATGCCCAAGGTCACACAGCAGACAAGTGACAGAGCTGGAATTAGAACCCAGGTCCGTTTGACTCCCAGGTCCAGGCTGTAGTCACTAGGCCATGCTACCCTTCATTTTTCAGTCAATAATTGAATCAATCAATTATATTTATTGAGTGCTTATTTTGTGCAGAGTTCTGTATTAAGCACCTGGGAAAGTGCAACAAACACATTTGCTGCCCAGAATAGGCTTCAGGCTTTATGTTTCAGAAATTCAGGATTTTCAACGTCCTAGCAGGTGATAGTTCCTAGGGAGCCTGGGTTGGTAAGAGTATAACCGACTGTCTCTCATAGAGGAGAATACAAAGAGTTACCAGGGCAACAACTCTCTTGGAGGCTCTGACCTCAGACATCACCTTTTCGGGATTGGTTAGGTCTGTGAAGGCAACTGTGGTATCTGAAGAGCAAGCACCATGTACCTACTGGGCAGACTCATGAGTCCAACTATATTTAAACAGCATTTAATATGGTGGTTTCTGTGGAAGGGAACCCCCCACTGCCCAACACTTCTCAGGCACCTCCTTCCCCTCCTACTTCCAAGCGCTCACCCTTATGGTGGTCGGGAACAGAACTCTGACCCCCTACATTCTGGGGTTGGATGTTGATCCAGCCAGGCACTCATCCCCTTAGAGGAAGAGACCAGGCTCCTGCACCCTGGAGACAGGCAAAGGTTTGATCCGATGCCTCACCTCCACTTATTGGTCAAATCCTGAACCCCAGGCATGACCATTGGCCAAAACAATAAACCCTCTTGGTGACAAAAAACAATAATTGTAGAAAGATACCATTTTTCAATAAAAATAATGTCAAGTTCTTGTTCAACCTTCTTTTTCTTTCTGCAATGTTTATATTTTCCTTTTTCCCGCAGTTCACTCTCCGAATACCTCCTCAGAAGCCACTCTCGAAGTCCTTCCCTGTTCACTCTTTCACTTCTTTACTGACAAGAAGTTAACCTGATTTTTCCACATTTCCTGCCCCGTCTGAATCCCAACCTGGGGCATTGTCTGTCATACCATTAATTCGTTCTATTTCTCCATAAATTTGACTACCTAAATTGCCTAGCACTTTTCCCTGAAAAAGATTTTGTTGTTATTGTTGCTATTGATTTTGTGGTCGTTGTTACTAATATGAAATTTCCACCATACCCAAAATTATACAGACAAGCCTGCCAGGATCATTGCAAATTCTCTTCTCCATTTTGCATTCCCACACTTAACTATTTGAGATATGAAACTTTCCCAAATAATGAAGACCATGCTTCCCCATTAAAACAAGTGAAACATTTATTTGCAGGAGTTTCCTTCCTTCAAACATGTATTTTGATTTAAGAATCCAACTTCCATTTTTGTACCTTAAAAATTATATATTCAGCACCCTAGGGATTTTTTTCCTTATTCTCAATTAGTCCTCAAAGGAACAGTTAGTTGATTAGGTTTTCTGCCTCTCTGCCTCAGTGGGTTTGCTTACAACGAACCAGATTATTCCAATAATTTCCAAGAGCAGGGTAACAGAGTTATGAAAGTCTGATCTTGATTCTTGCTACTTAGCAAACTAGATTAATGCCAATTCAAATACTTGTTTTTATCCTTGTAGTGATCATAGCCTCCCAGTTCTTTATCTAGAATATTTTACTTTCCAGGTTTCCAAGAGGCCACAGTGATTTGGGGATTCTATTTTACAGCTTCCCCTCTCCCATATGGTGAACATACATGTTCTTGCTTGGCTTCACCATTTGTCCTGTCAATCAATCAATAAATCGTATTTACTGAGCACTTACTGTGTGCAGAGCACTGTACTAAGCGCTTGGGAAGTACAAGTTGGCAACATATAGCAACAGTCCCTACCCAACATTGGGCTCACAGTCTAGAAGGGGGAGACAGAGAACAAAACCAAACATATTAACAAAATAAAATAAATAGAATAGATATGTACAAGTAAAATAAATAAATAAATAAATAGAGTAATAAATATTTACAAACATATATGCATATATACAGGTGCTGTGGGGAAGGGAAGGAGGTAAGATGGAGGGGATGGAGACGGGGACGAGGGGGAGAGGAGGGAGGGGGCTCAGTGTGGGAAGGCCTCCTAGAGGAGGTGAGCTCTCAGTAGGGCCTTGAAGGGTGGAAGAGAGCTAGTTTGGCGGATGTTGGGAGGGAGGGCATTCCAGGCCAGGGGGATGACGTGGGCCGGGGTTCCTCCTCCCTGTCACTCCATCTCTCCCCTTTGCAGAGAAGCAATGGAAAGTGACAGTGGAAAGAGCCCAAGCCTGGGAGTCAGAGGACCTGGGTTCTAATCCTGGATCTGCCACTTGCTTGCTATGTGATCTTGGGCAGGGCACTCAACTTCTCTGTGCCTCATTTCCCTTATTTGCAAATAGGAATTCAATACCTGCTTTCCCTCCTGCTGAGACTTGAGCCCTACGTGGGACCTGATAATTTTGTAACTACTCCACCACTTAGTACAGTGTTTAGCACATAGTAAGCACTTAACAAATACCACAATTATTATTATTATTATTATCATTATTATTGTTGTTGCTGTTGTTAATAATTATGGAATTTGTTAAGAAATTACTATGTGCCTGGCACTGTATCAAGCAATAATGAGGCTGTTGCTGTTCTGGTTATAAATCCTTTACATTGATGACCGGATACTCGTTCTAGAATGACATTCTAAAATGTCTATATGCATTCTGTCAGGCTTCCATTGATTACCCATTCCCTCTGGATTAAGCAGCGCGGTTCAGTGAAAAGAGCCCGGACTTGTGAGTCAGAGGTCAGGGGTTCCAATCCTGGCCCCGCCATTTTTCAGCCGTGTGACTTTGGGCAAGTCACTTCACTTCTCTGGACTCAGTTCCCTCATCTGTAAAATGGGGATTAAGAATGTCAGGCCCACGTGGGACAACCTGATCACCTTATAGCCCCCCACCTCTTAGAACATTGCTTTGCACATAGTAAACGCTTAACAAATACCATCATTATTATTACTATTATTAAGCAGAAACTACTGACCATTGACTTTAAAACCCCAAGTCAGCCATCTCCAACCTGCTCTCCGACCTTATCCAACTTCTTCATTCCTCTCAAGTTAAACCTACTCACTGTGAATCGTTATTATCTCTCCCACCTTCAGCCTTTGCTTTCAATTTTTCTTTTGGCTGGGGCTCCCTCTCCTTTCAATTCCACGAAATAATAGCTTTCCCCAATTTAAAAACATTTTTAGATCCCACCTCCACCAAAGTTTTCTACTTCCAATGCCATATTCGTCCAATTACCCCCCAACAATTTTAGGCCACCTCTGCTCTTAGGCACCAGCTTAACTGTAACACTTCTGTACACAGTGAATGACATAGACTATGATTTTAAAACTTCCTCTTCTATCTTCATAGTGTCTTTTTACTACAATAGGTGATTTTGTATCTGTGTCTCTCATTAGATTGTAAGATCCTGCTACCTCTATTGAACTTTCCCAAGAACCTAGTGCTCAATGAATACTACTGATTTATTAATTGACTTACAATTTTGGAAAGGCACTACCTCTATGAACCCTTCCAGGTTCAGGCTGGGTGGAGCCCCATTATTTTCCATCCCAAGACAGGCCTAATCACGGAGGGTAGGGAAAGGGAGAAAATAACATAGTAAACGAGTAGCTTTCCATGTTCATGTATTTTCCCACCGTCTCTCTCTCTCTCTCTGGTAACCGGGCACGACCAGTAGAGTATCTCTAGGCAGAGAGTTGGCTTGGAGATAGGATTTTGATCTCACACAATGGAAAAGGAAACAAGAGTTGCGTGTGTGTTGTGGGAGAGGGGCAGGAAGAGTACCAGGATGCTCCAGTGTCCACCATATGCCTCAGTAATAGCAGGAGAAGAAGAGGTCAAGGTGGAGTGGGAAGTGGCCCTGGGGATGATTGGAGAGAAAGCTCCCTCTGCTATCTGTCACTTCCAGTCTGGTGGAACTGGAAACTGAGCCTTAAGATCTATCAGTCAATACTATTTATTGAGCACTTACAGTATGCAGAGAACTGTACTGAACACTTGGGAGAATACAGTATAACAAAGGTGGGAAATACTTTTCTTGCCCACAGTGAGATTTTGTGGTTGGGTAGATGGTAGGTCAAAGTAGGTGGTCGGTGGAAGCCCCTACCCTTGTCTACCAGGGACTCACTGTTACTCCCTTTCTATTCTCCTGCATCCCTCTCCTACAGGAACATTTTCACAGTACATAATCTTTTGGGAGGCCCAAGTTTCTGCACCCATGGTCTCAAACAAGGGAAAGGAAATGGTTTGGTGAGTTGGACCTTTGAGAGATCCTCAGTTTTAGCTGAGCCTCTATGAGATGCTAGGCAGAGGTTTTTGCTTCCTGAACCTCAGTTTCCCCCCATAATGGGGGATGGCAACCAACTCACACTGCAACTGGGTGGGACAGAGAGCTCTAAGAACACAAATCTGATCTGGGAGCAGGCAGGATTTTATTGATGGTGTGGCCACTGGGACAGCTGCCAAAAGGGCTTGTTTGTTTGGAAAAATTATGGCTTTCCCAAATCTGGTTCTGAAGGTAAGAGGGCCTGGAACCAGGGGGAGTGGAGTGTGGAGTGGGGGGAATATGTTCCTTTCACAGTCAGTAGTCCTTTCTCAATGTTGCTGCCAGCCTCTGGAGTGGCTGTGGTGGGGAAAACGGGTAGGTGTTAGGGATCAACTAGATACTCCAATATCCCTCTACCAGCTTTTGTGCCCTCCCACTGACCAAGACATGCCAGGGTGGGGAGGGGTTGGGGAGAGCTGTGTGCTCTGAGGGGATTTGCCAGTTGCCAGTCAGAATCCAGGGGAGTGGAGGATGTCAGATATGGACTAGAGGTCCAGGTTTGGCTCCAGGTAGAGTTTTACCATGGGTGGGAGATGGCAGGACCTGGGAACTGCAGGATATGGCAAGGATGATGTCTTAAAGGGTGTCTTTAGCCAGTCAATAAGCTGCAGATAATTGGAGGAGAGCTCTGGGTACATCTTGTCTCAGGTTATTGGCCATTAGGAAGGGGAGTCTGAACATTTCCCATTTGCAGTGTCAGAGTAGGTTAATGTTAATTCACCCCCCCCCCCCCACACACACACACACAACTAAACTCCTGTCAGAGGGAAGAGGTGAAAAAATCAGCTGATAAATGTTGCCTCAGTCTCATTCTTCCAGAGTCTGATCACCTGTGAACTGCCTCACCAGTTAATAAGAGCAACAGAGACAGAGGTAAGATAAACCATTTCTCTGTTAATGGAATTTTGAGATCAACAGTGGTCATTTATAAGAGACTGTATGATTTCTGCCTAGAGCTCCAGAGTGGGACGTGGTAACTCTTCACTCTCTATAAAATTCCTCTCTCAGGTCTCTTCCATCTTACCATTCCCACTACCTTGGGACCAGAGACTCATCCTAGTGGATAGAGCACAGGAGTGGGAGTCAGCAGGTCATGGATTCTAATCCTAGGCCTGCTACCTGTGTGCTGTATGACCTTAAGCAAGTCACTTCACTTCTCTGTGCCTCAGTTATCTCATTTGTAAAGTGGGAATTATGACTGTGAGTACAATGTGGATCAGGGAGAATGTCCAACTTGATTTGCTTGTATTATTGTTAATAATAATAATAATAATTATTATTGTATTTGCTAAGCCCTTACTGTGTGCCAAGCACTGTTCTAAGTGCTGGGGTAGAAACAAGTTCATCAAGTTGGACCCATAGTCACAAACACCTCACAGTTTAATCCCCATTTTACAGATGAGGTAACTGAGGCACAGAGAAGTTAAGTGACTTGCCCAAGGTTACCCCCTGCCAATGCATAGTACAGTAAGTGCTTAACAAATATCACAGTTTTTTTATTATTATTATTAGATTAGATCACCTCCTGGCTAAGGTTTGAGGAAATAATGAGTCTTAACAAATATGTAAAAGGCAAAATGTTGCCATCTGTAGTGCACTGAAAGCTTGGAATGGCATCCAGGCAATGATTTGCATGGTGATGGGGTCTGGTTTAGAGAGTGGTCCTTCACAGAAATTTCCTCTCTGTTTCACTCTCGGAAAGACAGCTGCAATGACAATGGCCTGGCAGAAACCAGTTTCTGTTTCTTTTCCTGTTCACCCACCAGCTCACCACTCTAGACTGTAAACTCACTGTAGGCAGAGAACCTGTCTGTTCTATTGGACTCTCCCAAGTGCTTAGTACAGTACTCTGCACACAGTAAGCACTCAATGAATACGATTGATGGACTGACTGTCACAGCATTGATAATAATAATAATGGCATTTGATAAGCACTTACTGTGCTGTGTGCCAAGCACTGTTCTAAGCACTGGGGGATACAAGGTAATCAGATTGTCCCACGTGGGGCTCACTGCCTTAATCCCCATTTTACAGATGAGGTAACTGAGGCACTGAGAAGTTAAGTGTCCTGCCCAAAGTCACTCAGCTAAGTGGCAGAGCCGGGATTAGAACCCCTGACCTCCGACTCCCAAGACCATGCTCTTTCTTTTGAGCCACACTGCTTCTACTCATCCCATCAGTAAGATGAGTAGGATGGCCCGAGATAGTAGAGCCCTGTGAGCTATGCTGGAGGTAGAGGCAGGAAGGAGCAGAACGGCAAAGGAAAATTCCCCCTCTAAATTGTAAGCTTTTTGTGGGTGGGGATTGAGTCTATGACTCTACTGCATTGAATTTTCCCAAGTGTTTAGTCCAGTGCTCTGTACACAGAAAGAGCTCAATGAATACGATTGAATGAATGAATACCATCACCTGACTGGGTGCTTGATTGGTCTTCCAGTATTTATTTATCATGAGTAAATTCTGGCATCCCCACTTCCCCTTCATCTTCTGTCTCACCTTCCCCTCATCTCGACACCTCCTCCTCTCCTCCACTGTTTTCCCAGCACTAGGTCCCAGGTAGTGCACTGCTTTGCATCTCAGATCTAGGACCTCAGAGTAGAGGGTCGGCAACATATCACAAGGATCCTCAAAGATGGGGGAGTGCGGGGACATTAAATTCAGCTGCAACCATGACCTGGGTGACACTGTGCATGCTGAGAGCTCTCTCCAATCTGATGGCCCTAGCCACTGGTGACTGATCATGTCTTCCATGATGACAGGCCTAATCACAGACAACTGGCACAGATTTAAATTTTGCTCTGGGGCTTATCTTACAGCAAGTCATTTCTACTCTGGAGAGGAGAGGCTGAAGTTTCTCACAGGAATGGGCAGCTTGTCCCTTTAACTCAATCTCAGATACAGGTTAATTGGTCCATGATACAGGGAAACGATGGGGAGATTATAATCGGGCAGGAGTCAGCAGACCTAGGCCTTCCCAGACTGAGCACCCCTTATCCTCTCCTCCTCCCCATCCCCCTGCCCTACCTCCTTTCCCTCCCACAGCGCTTGTTCATATTTTTACAGATCTATTACTCTATTTAATTTACTTGTATATATTTACTATTCTATTTATTTTCTTACTAATGTGCATATAGCTTTATTTCTATTTGTTCTGACGATTTTGAACCTGTCTACATGTTTTGTTTTGTTGTCTGTCTCCTTTTTCTATACTGTGAGACCATTGTTAGGTAGGGACCATCTCTATATGTTGCCGACTTGTACTTCCCAAGCGCTTAGTACAGTACTCTGCACACAATAAGCACTCAATAATTCCGATTGAATGAATGAACATTTGGCTCATCTTGATTCTAGGAGTGATTCCTTGGCGTAAGTACCCACTTCATGGGGCACTTCATGGTAACTAAAGTACTTTCTCAAAGCTTTCTGGACAGAGAGTAGTTTGCCTCTCCATCCTCCTTTGACCCGTGAAAGAGCTGCAGGGGAATCAAGATGTTAGGCTCCTTGCCCTCTGGTGGTAAAAAGTAGCTTAACTAGTCTAGGGACCAGAAGGGGCCCCTCTATTTTTATAGGACAGCAACTTGTCCCTTTCCCCCTGCCTACCACCTTGCAACCTCCCCAGCGCTTAGAACAGTGCTTTGCACATAGTAAGCGCTTAATAAATGCCGTCATTATTATTATTACCAGCTGGCATTAGGCAGGCAAGCCACACTGAGTAGGGAAGAATAGTCTCTTCTCTCGGACTCTAAGCTTCTCAATCACTGGGTCAGCAGTGAAGAGCTACATACCAAGCAGGGAGTTATGGGGGAAAAGGACAGGAGGAGCCAGGGGCTGAATTCTCTATTTGAACTGAGGAAAAATATTTGCCTCCCATGAGCACCTGGGTCTAGAAGTAGGGGCAGCAGTAGCAGCAGCAGCAGTAGCAGCGACAGCAGAGGAGGAAGGCATTGGTATGATGTGACAAGAGGCAGGAGCTTTTGCTGCTCAGGAACCCAACCTCCTGTCTTTGCAAATGAATCAGGAATAGTAAATCAGTCAATCAATGATATTTAATAATAATAATAATGATAATAATAACAATAATAATGGCATTTGTTAAGCGCTTACTATGTGCAAAGCACTGTTCTAAGCGCTGGGGAGGATATGAGGTGATCAGACTGTCCCACATGGGGCTCACAATCTTCATCCCCATTTTACAGATGAGGTAACTGAGGCACAGAGAATTTACATGACTGGCCCAAAGTCACACAGCTGGCTATTTGCAAAGCCGGCATTTGAACCCATGACCTCTGACTCTCAAGCCCGTGCTCTTTCCATTGAGCCATGCTGCTTCTCTGTGTATGATCTTTTGAGATCTTACAGTATCTCAATATATCTTATTGAGATCATACTGTGTGTAGAGGAGTAGATTGAGCTTCAAAGCTCTCCATCACCATGCCCCCTCCTACCTCACCTCCCTTCTCTCCTTCTGCAGCTCAGTTCACACACTCTGCTTCTCTGATGCTAACCTCTTCACAGTGCCTCGTTCTTGCCTGTCCCACCATCGACCCCTGGCGCACATCCTACCTCTGGCCTGGAATGCCCTCCCTCCTCTCATCCACCAAACTAGTCACTTCCCCCTTCAAAGCCCTACTGCAGCATGGCTCAGTGGATAGGGCACGGGCTTGAGAGTCAGAGATCATGGGTTCTAATCCCGGCTCTGCCATTTTTCAGCTGTGTGACTTTGGGCTGAAAGTCACTTCTCTGGGCCTCGGTTACCTCATTTGTAAAATGGGGATTAAGACTGTGAGCCCCACGTGGGACAACTTGATCACCTTATATCCCCCCAGCGCTTTGAACAGTGCTTAACACATAGTAAGCACTTAACAAATGCCATCATTATTATTACCATTATTATTACTGAAGGTTCACCTCCTCCAGGAGGCCTTTCCAAACTGAGCCCCTTTTTTCTTCTGCTCCTCCTCCCCTCCCAATCACCCCTACTCCCTCCCTCTGCTCTACCGCCCTCCCCACCCCACTGCACTTGTGTGTATATGTATATACCTATTATACTATTTATTTTATTAATGATGTGTATATACCTATTATTCTATTTATTTATATTAATCCTATTGATGCCTCTCTTCTTGTTTTGTTTTGTTGTCTGTCTCCCCACTTCAAGACTGTGAGCCCATTATTGGGTAGGTATTTTCTCTGTCTGTTGCCGAATTGTCCTTTTCAAGCGCTTAGTACAGTGCTCAAGAAATATGAAAGAAAGAAAGAAAGAAAGAAAGAAAGAAAGAAAGAAAGAAAGAGAGAAAAAGAAAGAAAGAAAAAGAATGGATGAATTCGGGTCTTAGGAGAGATATATAACAGAGTTAGTAGAATTGTAAAAATAAATTACAGAGATGTACATAACTGCTGTGGGACTGAGGGTGGGATGAATACAGTATACACATCCAAGTTCAGGGGTGATATAGAAGGGAGAAGGAGTAGGAAAAATAAGGGCTTAGTTAGGGATGGCCTCCCGGAGAAGATGTGATTTTAATAAGGCTTTGAAGGTGGAGAGAACGGTGGTCTGTCATGCATGAAAGGGGAGTGAACTCCAAGTCAGAGGCAGGATGTCAGCGAGAGGTCTGCGGTGAGATATATGATGAGCTTGAGTTGCAGCAAGTATGTTGGTATAAAAGGAGTGAAGTGAGCATGTTGGAATTCCTAGGAAATCAGTGAAGCAATATAGGTGGAAGATAGATTGTTGAGTGCTTTATAGGCAATGGTAGGAGGTTCCTTTTGATGTAGAGGTGGATGGAAAATCACTGAAGGTTCTAGCAGAGTAGGGAAACATGGAATAAATGGTTATTTAGAAAAATGATTAGGGCAGCAGAGTGAAGTACGTACTGGAGTGGGGAGAGACAGGAGGCAGGGAGGTCAGCAGTGATGCTGATGCAGTAATTAAGGTGCGTTAGGTTAAATGCTTGGATCAGCATAGTAGCAGTTTGGATGGATAGGAAAAAGTGGATTTAAGTGATACGAAGGAAGAACTGACAGAATTTGGTGACACTGAATATGTGCGTAGAATGAGAGGGATGAGTCAAGGATAATACCACGTTTATGGCCTTCTGGGAGAGGGAGGATGGTAGTGTGGAGCTGTCTACAGCTAATGAGTTTATTCTTCCTGCTGCCTCTTTTTCTATTCCCCCACCCCCCACTTCTGGTGAGGAAGGAAAGGATTAAGGATGAGATGCTCCCGATGAGGGAGCTTCCCTATTTCCAGAGGGACCAGCTTCCCTGAATAACAGCAAGTCAAGTGGATTTTGGGTAAAAGAGCATGGGACACCTCGAGACAATATTAAGACACCTCGAGCCTTGCTAGCATCAATTAGAAATTGACTTAGATCCCCACTAAAATGTAGATGTGACTGTCCACCTGTAAACTGACCTGTAATCTTACCACAGTGATCCAACAAGCAGTGGCAAAGATGACTATTTTTACATAGACACTTGTTTCAGTTGTCATGCAACTAGGCACATAGTAAGCCGGTGCAGTAAACTATGTGGGTGTAAGGGAAGTAACCAACATTGCTGGGCCCTCAGGCTAGCTTCAAGGCAAATCATGGGGGAATGGAAGGCAGTTTTTTTCTTCATTCATTCATTCATTCATTCAATCGTATTTATTGAGCGCTTACTGTGTGCAAAGTCCTGTACTAGGTGCATGGAAAGTACATTTCAGCAATAAAGAGAGACAATCCCTGCCTCGCTGGGCTTACAGTCTAGAAGGGGGAAGACAGACACTGAAAGAAGTAAACAGGCATTGATATAAATAAATAGAATTACAGATATACACACAACAAAGCAAGTAAACAGGCATCAACATAAATAAATAGAGTCATAGATTTAAACATATATACATAAATGCTGTGGGGTGGGGGGTGTCAAGGTGATGCAGAAGGGAGGGGGAGCAGAGGAAAAGGGAGGATTAGTCTGGAAAAGCCTTTTCGAGAAGGTAATCCTTCAGTAGGGCTTTGTAGTGGGCCCTACTGAGAGCTCACCTCCTCCAGGAGGCCTTCCCAGACTGAGCCCCCTCCTTCCTCTCCCCGTCGTCCCTCTCTCCATGCCCCCGTCTTACCTCCTTCCCTTCCCCACAGTACCGGTATATATGTATATATGTTTTTACATAGTTATTACTCTATTTATTTATTTTACTTATACATATTTATTCTATTTATTTTATTTTGTTAATATGTTTGGTTTTGTTCTCTGTCTCCCCCTTCTAGACTGTGAGCCCACTGTTAGGTAGGGACTGTCTCTATATGTTGCCAACTTGTACTTCCCAAGCGCTTAGTACAGTGCTCTGCACACAGTAAGCACTCAATAAATATGATTGACTGATTGATTGAAGAGTGATTGGCAGATTTGAGGAGGGAGGGCGTTCTCAGCCAAAGGTAAGATGTGGGCCGGGGTAGATGGGGGGACAGACAAGAATGAGGCACAGTGAGAAGGTTAACACCAGAAGAGTGGAGTGTGCAGGCTGGGATGTAGAAGGAGAGAAGGGAGGTGAGGTAAGGGGGGCAAGATGATGGAGAGCTTTGAAGCCAGTAGTGGAGTTTTTGCTTGATATGGGGGTTGATAGGCAACCACTGAAGATTTGTGAGGATGGGGGTGACATGCCCTGAACGTTCCTATAGAAAGATAATCCGAGCAGCAGAGTGACATATGGGTCTTTGGGTCTTTCATACAGGGGTTTTTCTACAGGAGATTTTCTACAGCGTCATTCTTAGGGGGCTCTCTGCTGGGGGACAAGTGTCTGCTAGGGAAATCAGGAAATAAACTCAGCCCTAGTCACATAACAGTGTCACTTGATGTTGGACAATTTAGATTTGCTGAAGTCCAGTACCCAAATGCCACTGGCACGTGGGGAACACCCCATGACTCCCTCCAGTTATGACCCCATGTCCCTCCTTCTATTCTTCTCCAAACTCCTTGAGCAAGTTGTCTACACCCGCTGTCTCAAATTCCACTCCTCCAAGTCTCTCCTTGGCCCCCTACTGTCTGGCTTCCTTCCCCTTCACTTCATACCCTTTCAAAGGTTACCAATGATCTGCTTCTTGTCAAATCCAATGGTTTCTACTCCATCCTAATCCTCCACCTCTCAGCTCCCTCTGACACTGTGGACCACCCCTTCTCCTGGAAACATTAACCAACTTTGTCTTCACTGACTCTCTGAGTTCTCTTATCTCTCTATCCTTTCATTCTCAGCCTCTTTCACAGGCTCCTTCTCTGTTTCCACTCCCTAACTGCGTGGGTCCCTGAAGGATCAGTTCTGGGCCCCTTTCTATTCTCCATCTACACCCTTGGAGAACTCATTCACTCCCATGGCTTCAGCTACCACCTCTGTGTGGATGATACCCAAATCTACAGCTCCAGCACTTATCTCTCTCCCTCTCTCCCTTCTTGCATTTCCTCCTGTCTTCAATATATCTACTTGGATGTCCTCCCATCACCTCAAACTTATGTCCAAAACAGAACTCCTTATCTTCTCACCCAAACCCGATCCTTCCTCGGACTTTCCCATTATTGCAGACAGCCCTACCATCCTTCTTGTTTCACAAACCCGTAACCTTGGCATTATCCTTGACTCTTATCGTTCCACCCACATGTTCAATCCATCACTAAATCCCGTTGGTTCCACCTTCACAACATAGCTAAAATCCTGTCCTTTCCTTTCCATCCAAACTGCTACCACGGTAATAAAATCACTCATCCTATCCCACCTGGATTACTGTATCAGCTTCCTTGCTGACCTCCCAGCCTACAGTCTCTCCCTACACCAGCTCACACTTTATTCTGATGACCAGATCATTTTTCTACAAAAATATTCGACATGCCTTCCCTTTCTTCAAGAAACTCCAGTGGTTGCCCATCCACTTCTGCATCAAATAAAAGTCTTCACCATTGGCTTTAAAGCACTCCACCACATATTCCATCACCTTGCCCCTTCTTACCTCACCTCACTTCTCTCTTTCTACAACCCAGACCACATACTTTGCTCCTCTAGTGCTAACCTTCTCACTGTGCCTCGATCTTGCCTATCTCACTGCTGACCCCTACCCCACATGATGCCTCTGTCCTGGAAAACACTTCCTCCTCATATCTGGTAGACAATTACTCTCTCCCCCTTCAAAGCCTTATTGAAGACACGTCTCTTTCAAGAAGCCTTCCCAGACTAAGCCCTGCCTTTCCTCATCTCCCGCTCCCTTCAGTATCACCCTGACCTGCTCCTTTTGCCCTCCCCGACTGGCCCAGGCCCCAGCACTTATGTACATATCTATAATTTGTTTGTATTCTTGTCTGCCTCCCCACATCTAGACTGTAAGCTCATTGTGGGCAGGAAATGTGTCGGTTTATTGTTGTATTGTACTCTCCCAAGCACTTAGTATAGTGCCTTTCACATAGCATGCACTCAGTAAATACAAATGAATGAATGAACCGGGGGAAAAGTCACTTGGTGTCCTGGCTAAAACACTCCCCTTCTATTTCTTTCCTCTTCGTTTTCTCCCTCTTCTCTTTTATTACATTTTATGATTGGCTTTATACACGTCAAGTGCACAACGGTTTAATTTCCATTGACTTGAGCACAAAAAGTTTGCAGATCCTGAATTAAGGGATAATTGACAGAAAGGGGACTTGTCACATGGTCCCTCTAGTATCTCTTGGAGCTTTTTTTCAGGCATTTAACATTTCCTGGGATGGTCCATTAGTCTGATCAGGATGACATCGCTGATGGTCTTATGTAACTTCATCTCAGACAACAGTTTGTCATCCTGCCCCAGAAATTTACTTTACAAAATCTCTTGCTAACCTTCCCAAGTCCAGTGATGAAGGTACCAAGCTTTGTTTAAAACCAACTCACCACCTTGCTCAGGCCTCCAAAATACCACCCAACCACACCCATGCCTGAGCAACCTACTATATTTATCCTCAATCCTCACTCTTAAGTACAGGCAAAGTTTGGGTGTATTTCAACAGCTTAACATTGGATAAATTTTCCCATAGACTTACATGTAATAAATTGGGATCCATTCCAAAACCTCAGAAAAAATAAAATGAAATGTCTTGTTTATGTCCTTCATACTGTTATATTTAGCTCCTTCGTTAAAAGGAGTTGTAGTATACTTATGAAGGCTTGCAAGAGGCTGCAAAAGTACTAAATTGTTTTGTTGACTATGATAGTAGGTAATGAATTTAGAGAAGAATTTTTCCAGTTTAGATTGGACAACTGTCATCTTGTTTTCCTGAAGTATATTGTAGCAAGCCACCTCCTTTGGAACACCTCTTCACACTTTTGAACTCTTTCCATCAGAGTCTCCCTCAATTATTATATGAATTCAAGAGTTGTTTTTAAATTGTATGATTTCAAAACCCCAAAATTTTAGCTGATCATGAAGAGATAACAATTTCTTAATTTGAGCACCCAGTATGTCTAGAAATGAGTCATTGAATTATTGAAGTATTAGACAATAGAGCTGTAACTATGGTTGTACATGTCATGGCCTAGTGGAAGCAGTATAGCCTAGTGGAAAGAGCACAGGCCTGGGAGTCAGAGGACATGGGTTCTAATCCCAGCTCTACTACCTGTTTGCTGTGTGACCTTGGGTAAATCACTTCACTTCTTTCTGCCTGAGTTACCTCATCTGTAAAATAGGAATTAAGACTGTGAGCCCCATGTGGGACAGGGACTCTATCATTCATTCATTTGTTCAGTTGGATTTACTGAGTGCTTACTGTGTGCAAAGCACTGTACTAAGTGCTTGGGAGAGTACAATAGAACAAAAAAACAGACACATTCCTGCCCACAATGAGCTCACAGTCTAAAGGGGGAGGCAGACAGTAATATAAATAAACAAACAAATAAATAAATAAACAAATAAATAAATAAGTAAATAAATAAATAAATAAATAAATTACAGGTGTACACAGATACATACATCTGTGTTGTGGGGATGGAGGGAGGATGAATGAAGGAACAAGTAAGAGCAGTGCAGAAGGGAGTGGGAGGAGGGGAGAGGAGGGCTTAGTCAGGAAAGACCTCTTGGAGGAGTTGTGCCTTTAAATAAGGTTTTGAAGTGGGGGAGAACAATTATCTGCCTGATGTGAGGAGGGAGGGCATTCCAGGCCAGCGGTAGGATTTGATCAAGAAGTCGATAGTGAGATAGACGAGACTAAGGTAGAGTGAGAAGGTTAGCTTAGGGGAACAAAGTGTGCAGAAAGGGTTGTTGTAGGAGAACAGTGAGATGAGATAGGAGGGGGCAAGGTGATTAAGTCCGTTAAAGCCAATGGTGAGCAGTTTTGGTTTGATACAGAGGTGGATGAGCAACTACTGGTGTTTCTTGAGAATGGGGAAATGTGGTCCTAACGTTTTTGAAGGAAATTGTTTCAGGCAGCAAAATGGAGTATGGACTGGAGTGGGGAGAGACAGGAGGCAGTCTGTTGTATCAGGTAGATATCAGGTAGATACAACCTGAATCACTTGTATCTACTCCAACACTTAGAACAGTGCTTGACACATTGTAAGTGCTTAACAAATGTCATAATTATTGTTATTATCATCATCGCTACTATTATTATTCTTATGTGGCTGAAACCTGATATAAGCACGCATGCAGGGTAGCCTAGTAACAAGCAGCATGGCCTAGTGGAAAGAGCATGGGTCTAGGAGTCAGAAAACCTGTGTACTAATCCCATCATATGACCCTGGGCACTGTAATGGCAGCTCCTGCGCTTCACACACGGCTGCCCAGAGGCGGAGGTGGCACCGAAGCCCCGGGCCTCCCTACGGCCAGATGAGATAACTGAGGCCCAGAGAAGTGAAGTGATTTGCCCAAAGTCACACAGCTGACAAGCGGCAGAGACAGGATTTGAACCCATGAACTCTGAATCCCCAGCCCGGGCCCTGTCCACTGAGCCACGCTGCTTCTCCATTTTCTATTTATAGAAATATTTTCTATTTTCTATTCTCTATATTTGTACAGATTTATTACTCAATTTATTTTACTTGTACATATTTACTATTTATTTTGTTAATGATGTGCATATAGCTATAATTCAATTTTTCGGATGGTTTTGACACCTGTCTACATGTTTTGTTTTGTTGTCAGTCTCCCCCTTCTAGACTGTGAGCCCGTTGTTGGGTAGGGATCGTCTCTCTCTACTGAGAGCTCACTTCCTTCAGAAGGCCTTGCTGGACTGAGCTCCCCATCTCCCCCCCACCCTTCCTCCTTCCCCTCCCCACAGCACTTGTATATATATGTACAGATTTATCCCTCTATTTATTTGACTTGTACATATTTACTATATTTATTTTATTAATGCTGTGCTTATAGTTATAATTCTATTTGTTCTGACCATTTTGACGCCTGTCTACTTGTTTTGTTCTGTTGTCTGTCTCCCCCTTCTAGACTGTGAGTACGGTGTTGGGTAGGGAACATCTCTATATGTTGCTGACTTGTACTTCCCAGGCACTTAGTACAGTGCTCTGCACATAGTAACTGCTTAATAAATATGATTGAATGAATAAATGAATAATAATAATTGTGTTTTTGTTAAGCACTTACTATGTGCCAAGCTCTGTACTACGTACAGGAGTAGATACAAGATAATCGAGTTACACACAATCCCTGTCCCACATGGGACTCACAGTCTAAGTAGGAGGGAAAACAGGTATTGAACAGGATATTCTCCCTGAAGTATATTTGAAGTTAAATTGCAAGTTACTTGAGGTGTGGGATCATGTCTTATATTGATGGTGATGGGAGCCTATCAATCAATCAATCAATCAAGAACACTCATTGGGCACCTACTACATGCTTCAGAGTGGGTACTATAGCCTGATGCCTTCCTAAGAACATAGTAGGTGCTTAATAATAATAATAACTGTAGCATTTGTCAGGCCAAGCACTGTACACTGGGGGTAGATACAGATCATCAAGTCCCACAAGGGGCTCACAGTTTAAATAGGACAGCAACCAGGTATTGCATCCCCATTCTGCAGATGAGGGCACTGAGGCACAAGGTTAAGTAGCTTGCCCAAGATCACACAGCAGTTAAGTGGCAGAGTCGGGATTAGAACCTAGGTCCTCTGACTCCTGGGCCTGTGCTCCTTTCACTAGGCCATGCTGCTTCTCTGTAGAGTGTAAATTCCTTTAGGGCATGGATCATATCTACCAACTCTAGTAGATTACACACCGTCCCCCCTTTCCCCCACACCACAAGAACCCAGCATAGTGCTCTACACACAGAAAGCACAAAATGAAATCTCTTGATTAACTGACATCATCTTCATTTGGTTTCAGATTTCAAAAGCAAATAATATTTTCTTAAAACCTGAATTTCTTTCAAGACAATGATCCACAATGAGCCCTCCAGCCATTTATGGCTTAAGAAGGTTGGAATAAAAAGAGAAATGTATAATGAATGCAAAGGCAATTCAAACCAAACACTGCACAAAAGATACACATTTTCAAAATACACTTAAATGCTCTAATAATTTCCAACTTCTAAATGATGCAACCAACATTTAACTTTATGAACCCTTTATTCTCTATTTTTGCTGGATTTGTGCAGAAGTGAGGTTTACACAGAGGTGTAAACCAATTCTTGGTTTCTTGTTATTCTCATAGCCAAAGGTGCAAAACATCACCGATAAATCAATCGTGTTTATTGAACACTTACTGAGTGCAGGGCGCTGAACTAAGCACTTGGGGAGTACAACACAACAATATTACAGGCACATTCCATGCCCACAACAAACCGCCAGATCACATTAGTGTTCATTCACTTGTTTTGAATTTGGCATGCTCCATTAAAATTACTTTACTTCTCTGTGGCTCAGTTCCCTCATCTGCAAAATGGGGATTCAATACCTGTTCTCCCTGCTAATTAGAATGTGAATCCCGTGTGGGACCTGATTATCTTATATCTACCCCAGTGCTTTGTATAGTGCTTGGCACATAGTAAGCACTTAACAAATACCACATTTGTGATTACTACCCTGTACTCCAGTAATATAGCACATTCAACAAACCTTTACTTGATATTTGGGATTTTCACATGCTCTGAATATAGTAAACACTCAATAAAGATCATTTATTTTTTGATTGGCAGAATTCTCAAAAGGGAATCTCTGAAAAGCATTTCAAAAGCTGCATCTCTTAAATGAGTTTAAGTATTAGAAGTCCCCTCATACCTACTATACCTTTCCTGCCCAACACTATGATTCATACCAGATTCTGAGTCATATAAACAGACAATATCCTGAAAGTGATCCTTTTCTTCATCATAATATCCTTCAAATGTTAGAGGATACACTTAGTGCTAGTATCTTTCGGCTCTCACACTCAAGCCATTGCAAAATCCTAATGTTTTTTCCTCCACATTTCCCTGCTCTGCCTCTTCTTCTCCATCCCAAGTCACCACTCTGATGCATCTCATAACAGTCTTCTTGTTTTTCTCCAGACTTTTGCCTCATCCAATGTACAACCAGCTGCTGCCTGGATCACCTCTCCACTTCTCAAAATCCTCTAGTTGCTAAACCTATTTTCCATCACATCAATAAAAAAACTCTGTACCATTGGTTTGAACGCTGTTGCCAGCTTTTCCCATCTTGCATACCAGCACTCTTCACCAGGTAACTTCCCAAGTTCACTTACTGTACCTTGATCTTGATTCTCCCACCTACTGCCCGATTAACAAATATCATCATTATTATGTTCATGTTCTTTCTCCTGCTCACAATATTTGTAAATAATCAATGTTTACTTATCTCTCTTCTTTAAGGCAGAGACCATATCTTTTGTTTCTTGTGTACTCTTCCAAGGATTTAGTTCTGCCTACAGTAGGTGGTCTATGAATACTATGTGTTGATTGATCGAGTGATTAAGGGACACAAAAATTTGAAACATGAATCATTTGAAATATTGAAATATCTTTTAGACTGTGAGCCCACTGTTGGGTAGGGACTGTCTCTATATGTTGCCAATTTGTACTTCCCAAGCGCTTAGTACAGTGCTCTGCACATAGTAAGTGCTCAATAAATATGATTGATGATGATGATGATTGAAAACTGAAAAGTGCTCTCCTTTCTCCTCCTTTCTCCTTTCTCTCTTTCTCCTTCCTCAATCCTCCCTACCCCCAGGGTGCTCTGCAGGAGGCTTCTTCTGATTATACTGGATAATCAAGACAATGAACACCCCTGAGATCTCTTTTGGGATGATGATTCTGTTACAGTTCAGCCTCGGGGTCTCAGTGAATGTTTTCCTCCTTCTGTTTTATGGCCACATGATTTCTGCCAGCCACATGCCCAGCTCCTCAGATTTGATTCTTACCCAGCTAACCTTGGCTAACACCATAATTCTGCTCACCAGGGGAATCCCAGAGATCATGTTAACTTGAGACTGTGAAATTTCCTCGATTATATTGGATGTAAACTCCTCATGTACCTTTATTGAGTGGCCCGTAGCTTCGGAATCTGCATCACCTGCCTCCTGAGCATCTTCCAAGCCATCACCATCAGTCCCAGCACCTCCCAGTGGGCAGGACTCAAAGTTAAATGACAAAAGTGCATCCTTCCCTCCTCTGTCCTCTCCTGGATCTTCAATATGTTAATCAATATTGAAGGTCTCATAGATATTAAAGGCCCCCAGAACAGTAGCTGCGTTCAAATCATATTGGATCTCAAATATTGCTTAAAGGTTCAAATAAGTGCAGTAACCACCCTAATAATTGCAGTTGTGCTCAGCTTCTGGGACTTATTCTCTGCGGAGCTCATGAACGTGGCCAGTGGCTACATGGTGTTTGTCCTGCACAGACACCACCGGAAAGTCCAGCACCTCCATACACCAAGTCATTCCCCCAGACTGATGCCAAAGGTCAGAGCAGCCGAAAGAGTCATTACTCTGGCCACCCTCTATGTTTTCCTTTATGGACAGCAGTCAATCATGCTGAGTGTTATAATGAACATGAAAAAGAATTCTTCACTGATAATGAATAGCCATGTGGTGTTGGGATTCACCTTCTCAGCTGTGAGTCTATTCCACATGATTTACAGTGACAAGAGAATGAGACGGTTCTGGAAAAAACAATCTCCTTTTCCTAACACAGATCCCTTGTAAGGTCCAGGAAAACTATCTGCTCTTCTCACTGAGGTAAAGTCATTAGACTTTCGGATTTGGGCATCACTGATCCAGTGTCAGATGTTCTGTGTCACTTCCCCACAGGCTTAAGACAGGACCAGATAAAGGCTTCCAAAAAAGTGTCACAAGTAACACTTTGTGACAGAGAATGTTGGGTGCAGATTATGATAAATTATTTTACCCAATATGTAAATTATTTTGACCAATTCTGTAAATCCTGTCTCTGTTTACATTCCCTCCCCAGACACCCTAGATGTTTCCCAAAGCTTACCCCCATGGACCTCCAAAGGAAGTATCTGCTTCTCCCCATGGCACCCCAGCCCTACATCTCAAGCCCCTTTGTCTCCCTCTCATTCCCCGACGGTGCCATTAATGGCTTTTAGAAAAGATATCCACGTTCATTTAAATAATTAGAACCTAGGCTAAGAAGAGTCTGGGATACAGGACAGCAGTGAGTACTAAAGGAGGAGCTGGAGAAGACCCCGTAAGTGTGAGTTTGGGGGGGATGAGAAAAAGGGCAAAAGTACTAGGGAAGTCAGTGAATTGTATGTATTGAGCAATTGTATTGTATTTTGTTATTTTGTGCAAAACACTGTACTAAACACTTGGGAGAATGCAATATAACAATATACATATCAAGAGCGCTGACTGAAATGCTTGCTCTGTCTGGCCTCCCCAGGCTGCTAAAGATTCACCTTACCCATATTCATGCTTCCCTTGGATAAAATCCTTGGATGAACCTCACCCAGATTTCTGATCCCCTGGGGCAGGATCTCTAGATTTACCTCCTCCTAATTCCTGGCCCCTGGGATCTGCAGATTCACACCACCGGGTAGCCCTAATTGATGGGGAGCGTCTACTGGATCAGGCACTCAGTGACAAGCACAAAGCCACCAAACCCACCACTGTATATAGCAGAAAGCTGTATTTCATACTTAATCTAATTTAAAAAGGGGTAAATGCCTATACACATATACATTCACACACATAGATTATTACAAATTAGCTATCCATCTAACTGGCTTCCTCAAGTTTGTACAGATGCTCCCATGTCAGAGGAGTTCAAATAGTCCAGTTGCCCTCAGCATGTCATCGTGTGCTTTGGCTGCGACCGCAGTAGGCATCTCAGTGCATTTCATAGATGGTTTTTGCCATGGCCCGGGGAAAGGTCTTTCCCTTTTTTATCAGTTGTTTCAGGGTAGTTGCAGTGAGGAGTCCTGACTTGCTGCTCTTGTTGCCTGCTGTCTCAAGCTCATTTCCAGGGGAAATCCTCCCCTGGTGGGCACATCTGGCAGTGTTTCTCCTGCCCTACAGCAGGGAAACTCAATAAATTCCCTGACTTGCTCCCTTTGCTCTTCCCCCTTCCCCCAACGCCACAGCATTTATGTATATCTCTGTAGTTTTATTTATGTGTATTGATGTTTGTTACACACACACCCATCTGGACTGTGAGCTAGTTGTGGGGAGGGAATGCCACCGTTTATTGTTGTATTGTACTTTCCCAAGTGCTTAGTACAGTGCTTTGCACAGAGTAAGCTCTTAAAGAATATGATTGAATGAATGAATGAATAAGTGAATGAATGAATGCTGGGAAACAAGATGTGATAATAAAACACAGCTCTCCCCCATCTTGGGAGGTTTTATGTGCTTCCTGTGGCCCCTTGGCTAACTGAGATAGCCCTGCTTAGAGTGGTGTAAGATTGAAAGATTGTAAGATTGAAGTCTTAATCCCCATTTTACAGATGAGGTAACTCAGATACAGAGAAGTGAAGTGCCTTGCCCAAAGTCACTCAGCAGAAAACTGGCAGAGCCAGGACTAGAACCCAAGTCTTTCGACTCCTTGGCCCATGCCCTATTCACTAGGCCATGCTGCTTCTCAGATTGGGTGAGGTAGCAATTGAAGTAACAATTGCATAGGGACAGGAAAGGCACGTTACAGTAAGGAGGTATATATACCTGTATATGTGTATATATGTTTGTACGTATTTATTACTCTATTTATTTTACTTGTACATATTTATTCTATTGATTTTATTTTGTTAATATGTTTTGTTTTGTTGTCTGTCTCCCCCTTCTAGACTGTAAGCCCGCTGTTGGGTAGGGACTGTCTCTATATGTTGCCAACTTGTACTTCCCAAGCGCTTAGTACAGTGCTCTGCACACAGTAAGTGCTCAATAAATACGATTGAATGAATGAATGAATGAATGAATGAATGAATGAAAGAGTTATCGGGACTGTACATACAACGTTGTGCACCAATGCCAACCCAGGTCTCTGTTACCCTCCCCCTCCTCAGGCTTGTGGCCTGGGCAGAGAGGTGAGATCCGCATAGTCTCCAACCCAGAACCCCATGCACAGACCCTTTTCTGCCTCGGGGCATCTCCAGGGGGCTACTTACATGGAGCCCTGCCCAAAGGCAAAAAGTTCTTCCTCATCGTTCCTTCCCCTCCCTGGCTCCAAACTTCGGTCTGGGTTGAGCTCTGCTGAGGTGTGGGGAGAGAGATTCAAGCTGTCTTGTTGGCCCCCTGCGGTCCAAGGTGGCCCCATAGCGCAGTAAGCGCACGCCCCAACACCTTGATGCACCTCCCCTCCCCCAGGCCACATGCTCTAAGATGGCGGATCGGGCCATGAGGCGGAGAGCAATGGCCCATTGGAGGCGGGTCTAAGAGTGATGAATAGAAGCCATTGGACAACAAGGGATGCCACCTTTGTGCTCGACCGCCAATGAGAAGCCCCGGAAACTGACGGACAGCATGGGGACTAATGAGGGTTTGCTCCTGTGGGAGCATCTTTCAGAGGGCCGTGGGGAGCTGCCTGTGTCATCCAGGGGCGGATTTATGCAAATAAAAGGATGTGTTAAAGCCTCACCCTTGAAAGCCTCCTGTGCTCTGTATGTGGACTGCACAACCCGTGGGCCAGTCAGTCCGCTGGCCATTCTGTGCCTGGATTGGTGGTTTTTTTCTGAGCCCTCCCAGGAGGGAGTGGGATTAAAGGTGCCTGACGTGGAGCGAGCTGTGTTGTGTGTCTTCTTTACACTACCCCACCCCGGGAGTGGGAGCAGTCCCCAACCTCAGTGGTAAGCGGCATGTCTAAAACCACAGAGCTCTGAAGGACAACCAGGAGGATGGCCTGCACTTCCTTAATGAGCCGAGGACTTTGCTTGTTCAGTTAAGAACTGCCTTATTAATTTGGCAATGCCACTTATGCCATGTATAGCTCTACCTGCCATAGGTGGCAGGTGAAAAGGTGGTCGCAGAAGCAAGGTAGAAAAGGTCCTGATCCCCTGGGGTGGGACCCGTAGATTCACCTCCTCCTAATTCCTGGCCCCTGCGATGAGATCTGTAGATTCACACCACACACTGGGCAGCACTAATTAATGGGGAGTTTCTACTGGATCAGGCACTCAGTGACAAGCACAAAGTGAAACCAAACCCTACACTTAAGGTGAAAAAAATTTTGGTTGCCACAGACCAATACCACTCTTAGTGGGAGCGAGTGAATTTGGTCCAGGGGATAATAGTAATAATAATGACTGTAATATTTGTTAAGTCTATGTGCTAGGCACTGTACTGAGCACTGGGGTGGATACAATCAAATTGGGTTGGACACACTCCCTGTCCAACGTGGGGCTCACCGTGTCAGTCCCCGTTTTACAGATTAGGTAATTGAGGCACAGAGAAGTGAAGTGACTTGCCCAAGATCACACGGCAGATAAGGAGCAGAGCCGGGACCCATGACCTTCTGACTCCCAGGCCTGTGCTCCATCCACTATGTCATACTGCTTCTCACTACACAATGGTGCTTTTCATGGTGTACTCTCCCAGACAGGTACAGATAGAAGCCCCAACCAATGACTGGGGCCTGCTATTAAAGGTTCATGAGGGGCTTTACAGACCCTGAGGAATAGTGCTAGCCCCAGTGTCAAGAGTCCCTTCTGAGTATCAATTTCTCAGTAGTTCTGCGGTTCCTACTTGGGGTTGCTGTTATTCATAAGTTCATACAACTTTAAGGTTATCTTCTGATGGCTCCAGAACTTGCTTAGTATGGGACGGGTGAATCCAAGTGCTCGGTCCTCGAGACTTTACCCCAGTTCTTGTAGTTAGCAACATCTGGTATGGTTCCTTCTTCTGTGGCTCAAGGGCGTTCTTTCGTGTGACTGACTAAACAAGTACCCAGTCGCCTGGTTTGAATGTGTGGTTCTGATTGTGGTCTGGTTTTGGCAGAGCTTGTTGCACCTACGAATGTAAGGATTGAAACCATTATTCAACAAATTACAATAATCCTATACGGCATCATCAGTAAGGACTATGTTCTGCCTTTCCCAGTTCATAGGAGGGGATATAGGGAGATGCATGGACCCTCCTCATCTGAACTTCATCTGAGCTCAAGTCTGCCTTTTAGTTAGGTGTGTTTTGCAGACCAAAGAGGACCAAGGGGAGGAATTCTGGCCTTTTCGATCTAGTGTCGGAGAATAGCTTTGCTTATCTTTTTTTTTTCATGGTACCACTGTACCATTCTACTAGGCCCGCAGATGGTGGGTGATAAGAGCAATGGAAATGATGTTTTATACCTAGCCCTTTACAAACATCTCTATTTGTCCAAAAAAATGAGTATCGGAGTCACTATTGATACTGGCAGGTAACCTGAATCGAGAATAAATTTCCTTAAAAGCAACTTTGCTGCTTTCTTGCTGCCCGCCTGTCAGCAGCAGAATGCCTCAATCCATCCTCAGGAGCCCAGACCCTGTGATTCCTGGAACCTGCAATCTGCCACACCACCCATCAGCTCGGACCCAACTCACTGCACTGAGTGCAGCACCATGTGGTAGGCACCAGCAGATTCCACTAGACATTAAGATACAGACAGACTGAAAATGGCCGGAAATGAGACCTAGCCATTCAGGAATAGCATTTTCGGGGCATTTCTAGGCAGCAGATGGTCACTTGTTTCTGTGCTGCAGACCACTAGAAGTGGCGGGGTGACACTTAGAGGGCCAAGCATCTCTCCATTTCCCCTTTCTCTTCCTGCCCAATCAATCAATCAATCAATCAATCAATCAATCATATTTATTGAGCGATTACTGTGTGTAGAGCTCTGTACTAAGCGCTTGGGAAGTACAAGTAGGCAACATATAGAGACAGTCCTTACTCAACAGTGGGCTCACAGTCCAAAAGGGGGAGACAGAGAACAAAACTAAACATACTAACAAAATAAAATAAATAGAATAGATATGTTCAAGTGAAACAAACAAATAAATAAATAAATAGAGTAATAAATATGTACAAGCATATATACATATATACAGGTGCTGGGGGAAGGGAAGGAGGTAAGATGGGGGAATGGAGACGGGGACGAGTGGGAGAGGAAGGGAGGGGCTCAGTCTGGGAAGGCCTCCTGGAGGAGGCCAGAGGGAGAGGAGAAGGAGAGTGAGGAGCGGGGAGGTGACCCAGGGATTGATTCCTTAGAGATATTCTTCATTTGCATAGTCTTCTCTGTGACAGCATACACAGTGCCCCCTCCATCTCCCCACTCCCAGCCCTCCATCATTCTGAGGCATTGGCCCTACGTGCTCCTGTTAAGAGTGAGACTCTGGGGAGTCCGTTCCCCTATCTCCTATAGAAGTAGCGTGGCTGAGTGGAAAAGAGCCCGGGCTTTGGAGTCAGAGGTCATGGATTCAAATCCTGGCTCTGCCAATTGTCAGCTGTGTGACTTTGGGCAAGTCACTTAACTTCTCTGTGCCTCAGTTCCCACATCTGTAAAATGGGTATTAAGACTGTGAGCCCCACGTGGGACAACCTGAACACCTCGTAACCTCCCCAGCGCTTAGAACAGTGCTTTGCACATAGTAAGCGCTTACTAAATGCCATTATTATTATTATTATTATTACTATTACTATTATTATTATTATTGCATATGAGCACAGGATGAAACTCGGAGTAAAGTGGAGTCACTTGGGAAGGGCCCGGGCTGCCAATGGCTGAGTAGACACCAAACCTTTGTGCTGCAGCTGTCCCTGTAATGGGACATCCCTTTCAAGGCTGTTTGCCAGGACCCTGGAGAGGAGCCAGGAGCTGGGCTGAGGGCAAACAGCAGCAAAACTGGGACATTCCTTCTGCTTTTGTTCCTGAGGGAGAGAGATGAGGAGGGGGAGGGAAAGGAGTATTTGTATGGTTCTCTCCAAACAGCAGCTTGCACAGTTTCCAGGGAAGTACGTTATGGAAGGAGAAGGAGAAAGAGGTGGAGAACAAGGAAGAGAAGTTGGAGAAGAAGGAAGACGAGGAGGAAAATAGAGAACAGGAAGAAAGGACTGAACTGTGGGATGGTTCCCAGGGTGGAGACAATGTGATGAGGACAGAAGAGTTAGAGATTAGCCCCTTAAGAGATGAGCCTGATCAACTGAGGAAGCATTTCCTGCCAAGCTCTTTCCTGGATGGGTGAATCTGGTCCAAATCTTTAGTGAGTGTGTGGGCCCTGGCAAAGAAATTTGGTGTCCTGTATGGGAAGAAAGCATTTCCCAAAGATGGGAGCTCCCGGGAAAAATTCCTGCTCATCCTGTCATTCCTGTCATCTCTACTTGGATGCCCCACTGCCATTTCAACCTTAACATGTCCGAAGCAGAAACCTTCATTGTCCCACCCAAACCCTGTCCTCTCCTTGGTTGTCCCACCATTGTAAACATCAACATCTTCCTCCTTGTCTTACAGACTCATTATGCTTGACTCATCTCTCTCACTCAACCACATATTAGTCTTTCATCAAACCTGCTGATTCTACTTTCACAGGATTTCTGAAATCCACCTTTTCTCCTTCATCCAAACTGCTTCCACACTCATCTAATCACTTATCATATCGCATCTTGAGTTCTGAATCATCCTCCACACTGGCCTCCCTGCCTCCTATCTCTCCCCATTCCAGTCCATACTTCACTCTGCTGCCTAGATCATTTTTCTCAAAAGTCATTCAGTCCATATTTCCTCATCCCTCAAAACCCTGGTGTGCTTGTCCACCTACCTCTGCATCAAACAGAAACTCCTTACTAACTCATCCTCGGCCCTGAGGTCAATGAGACCCCGTAGCCAGAAGGATCATGATGTTCTCAGCCAATCACTACCAGGCTCGAGCTGTCTGTCAGCCCAGAGCTCTGCTGAGCCACTACTGACACAGCCTCTACTGGGGATGGAGTGAAGGGAGAAAAGACAAGGAACACAAGAAGAGGAACATTTGATATAAAAAAAGAAAAAGAAAACACAAGAATAAAAGAAAACAAAGAAAGGTGGTCAGACAAAGTCTGGTGATCAAAAAACAAAGGCAAAAATAACCAGAAACTTAGTTAGAACTGTTGTATCTGAACCCTTCAAGGAAGAACAGCACTACCAACCTAGAAAATCTGTGAGAGCAGTCTTCAAAGAACCGACCTCATTTCACTAGCCCTTCCATTCCTGCTCCACTCCAAATCCTCCTCCATCCAACCCTTCCCTATCCACCAACCATCCCCTCCCTCCATTCCCCCTCAACAGCCTCAGCCAAGTATGACCTGTAGGACTCTCACTCCATCGTGGGGAAGTTTCCTTTCATCCTTTATATGTTCCTGACAGAGTCACTTCTCCTCACCATTCCTGAAACCTGGGTCACCCCAGATGACACTCTCTGCCCTGCTGTTCTCTACTTAGAGAGAATAATCTATTCCCACTTCCCAAGATTCACTGAGAAGGGAAGGAACTGATTTCTTTCCTGTGCCCCAGGGCCACTTTCATACCATTCCACTTCCCTCATCCCTCTCTTTCCCTCCCTTTGAATCCCATATCATCCATCTCTATGACATGCTTCAGTTACTAGTCTACCCCTTCCAAGGCCCCTAATACAAATCTCTTAACAACTTTGATCCCTTTCTCACATTCCTTTTCTCTTTTTCCATCCCTACATAAGTCCCTGGGGACATGAATATCCATGTACATATCCTGGTTGACCCATCTACTACCCGCTTCCTGTTACTCCTCAACTTCAGTGACTACCTAGTCCAGCCTCTTCCATTCACCAACTTGGCCACACTCTTGATCTCATCATTTCTAGTCATTTCACAATCTCCAATTCATTCACTCTTGAATTATATTTATTGAGCACTTACACTGCAAACAAATAACTGTACTAAGCACTTGGGAGAATACATATAACATCAATAAAGAATAATAATGATAATAATAATGATGGTATTTGTTAAGCACTTACTATGTGTCATGCACTGCTCTAAGCATTGGGATAGATACGAGGTTATAAGGTTGTCCCACTTGGGGCTCACAATCTTAATCCCCATTTTGCAGACGAGGTGACTGAGGCACAGAGAAATTAGGTGACTTTTCTTTCATTCATTCAATCGTATTTATTGAGCTCTTACTTCTGTGCAGAGCACTGTACTAAGCACTTGGGAAGTACAAGTTGGCAACATATAGAGAAGGTCCCTACCCAACAACGGGCTCACAGTCTAGAAGGGGGAGACAGACAACAAAACAAAACATGTGGACAGGTGTCAAGTCATCAGAATAAATAGAAGTAAAGCTAGAAGCACATCATTAACAAAATTAATATAGTAAATATGTACAAGTAAAATAGAGTAATAAATCTGTAAAAACATATATAAAAGGTGCTGTGGGGAGGGGAAGGAAGTAAGGCAGGGGGGATGGGGTGGAGGAGAGGAAAAAGGGGACTCGGTCTGAGAAGGCCTCCTGGAGGAGGTGAGCTCTCAGTAGGGCTTTGAAGGAAGGAAGAGAGCTAGCTTGGTGGATGTGCAGAGGGACTTGCCCAAAGTCACACAGTTTACAAGTGGTGGGCCCAGGAATAGAACCCATGACCTCTGATTCCCAAGCCCGTGCTATTTCCACCAAAGAAAAGAAGCATGGCTTAGAGGAAAGAGGGAGGGCAAGAGGAAAGTGAAAAGAGGACGTGGGGTCTAATTCTGGCTCCTCCATTTGTCTGTTGTATGACCTTGGGCAAGCCACTTAACTTGTCTGTGCCTCATTTACCTTATCTGTAAAATGGGGATTAAGACTGTGAGTCCTACGTGGGACAACCTGATTACCTCGTATCTACCCCAGGGCTTGGCACATATCAAGTGCTCAACAAATACCATTGCTTTTATTATTATTATTTCCAATCCAGTGCCATTAATTCTGAAATTCCACGCTCCGGCCGAAACCTCCTCAACTGCTCTCTTTCCACCCATTCATTCCTCGCAAATCTGTCCTGTTCCCCAAAAGAGTCCTCTGATCTTTTGACCCCCTCTAATTTTCCAAAAACATCATGCCCTATTTGGTTTCCATGCCCAAACTACTTTCTTTTTCTGCACAAATTGACACCCAAAGCACCATCCTCTCCACTGAATTCAACTCCCTCACTTCCATATTCCTCCACTCCTCTCAGACCACCAACCCACAACCCTGAATCACCTCCAACAGTACAAGTCAAGCGCTTAGTACAGTGCTCTGCACACAGTAAGCGCTCAATAAATACGATTGATGATGAATCTCCACTGTATGCTTCCTCCGCTCCTGTTGAAGGGTGCAGTTTGCAATTTACTAAACAATGAGTTAAATAGGATGCCCTTCAACATATATCACTTCCTCTGATCATAATCATACAGGCTGATTAGCCCAGAGCAAAGACCACCCTGAATAACTATGGACACAACTGCAGGGATGCCAGGTGGGATATCTTCTCAGATTAGAACAAAGAGAGGAACTGTAGTTGGTAGATTTGGGCAAGGATGTGGAAGAAGCTCAATGTGATGGTCAACAAGAATAGTATAAAGACTGGGGGAAATCTCCTGTTGATGCTGCTAACTGTAATCTGAAGGGATGACAGAAACAGCCGGGCTGGAGGAGACCTTTTAGTCGGGGACACTCATGCTGGTCTCAGCCCCTACCAGTCATCACTTGGTAGGAGGAATCTTATGGCCCCCGCGTTGAGTGCTTAATCCCGTTGTTCCTGGGTTGAGAATTTAATTGTGTCTGAAATCTTGTGGCCCTTGGGTTGGAGGGTTTAATGGAAGGAGGATCCTCTACCATTAATGATTTGTGCATGCTAATAAATGTTCTAATAATTGTTTTCTTACTATAATACTGCACACTGTGGTATGTTCCTTCGGTAAACCTGAGTCATGAACCCCCTCATCCCTAACTGGCTTTATCAGGATGGAACACCTGTGCATGAGCTGCGGAACGCTGCTGATGGAAATCCAGGCACTGGATTGATTTCATCCATTTCAAAATTATCATCACAAGCTTCAATTCTGATCTCTCCTCTGCCTGACAATACTTCTCCGTCTTCATTGATTCTCATGCCTATTTTCCACGACAGGTATTTCAAACCCCTGTTCCCCTACCCCCATCTTTTGCCTCTATTGACCTGGCCATATACGTTACCAGTAAAATTGTAATTATCAGGTATAATCCCTAAAATCTCTGCACATCATCTTCACTCCCTCTCGCCTCCTGCCTGCTCTTTGACTCATTCATCTTTCCCACCAGTATCTCAGTGCCTCCTCTCAAAATCCACCCACTCCATCTGCACCAGCCACCCTATCCATTTTCACCTTATCGAAACACTTGCCCTCTCTCATCTTCCCTCCCCAACAACCATTTTCACCATTCACTTTTAAATAGCTTCTTCCCTACAATTTCCAGACATGATCATCAATCAATCAATTAATTGTATTCGTTAAACTGGTGTTTAAAGCACTGAACTAAGCATTTGGGCGAGTACACTATAACAATATAAAGGACATTTTACCTGCCCACAACGATCATATAGTCTAGAGGGGGAGACAGACATTAGTGTAAATAAGTAAATTATGGATATGAACATAAGTGTTTTAAGGTTGAGGGAGGTGAGAATAAAGGGAGCAAATCAGGGAAAAGCAGAAGGGAGTGAGAGAGAAGAAATTGAGGGCTTAGTCAGGGAAAGCCTCTTGGAGGAGATGTGCTTTCAACAGGCCTTTGAACGGGGGGAGAATAATTGTCAAATACGAAGAGGGAGGGCATTCCAGGCCAAAGATAGGACTTGTGCGAGAGGATGGTGTTGAGATAGATGAGATCGAGGTACAGCGAGTAGGTTGGTATTAATGGAGTGAAGTGCATGGGCAGAGTTGCAGTAAGAGGAAAGTGGGATGAGGTAGGAGGGGCAAGGTGATTAAAGCCTATGGTAAGGAGTTTCTGTTTGATGCGGAGGTGGATGGGCAACCACTGATCATATATGCCCTTGCCTAAAAAAAATCCCTTCACTATCAAGTGATTAAAAGGTAGAAATCCAAGTTAAAATGTGAAGCAGAAGGAAGAGGGAGTAAGAGAAATGAGGGCTTAGTTGGGGCAGGCGTTTTGAAGATGGAGCGAGTAATGATCTCTCACATATGAAAGGGGAGGGAATTCCAGGCCAAAGGGAGGATGTGGGCACCGAGTCAGTGGCAAGACAGAAAAGATCGAGGAAGAGTGAGTAGGTTGCTGTTAGAGGAGCGAAGAGTTCAGGCTGGGTTGTAGTAGAAAATCAGGGAGGTAAGACAGAACAAAGCAAGCTGACCGAATGTTTTTAAGCCTGTGTAAAGGATTTCCTGTTTGGTGTGGAGGAGGATGGGTAACCACTAGAGGTTCTTGAGAGGTGGGGAGACATGGACTGAACTTTAGCTGGGTGGGAAGGTAAGGAATTTGCTGCCAACCCCTGGCCCACGTCCTGCCTCTGGTATGGAGCATCCTCCTTCTTCGGGTCTGACAGACAATTGCTCTCCCCACATTCAGAGCCTTGTTGAGGGCACATCTTCCCACTTTCAGAGCCTTGTTGATGGCGCATCTCGTAAGGAGGCCTTCCCAGACTAAGCCCCACTTTTCCTCATCTCCCACTCCCTTCTGAGGCACACTGACTTTCTCCTTTTTCTCTTCCCCCTCCCCTCCCAGCCCCACAGAACTTATGTATACATCTGCATTTTTAGAAATTTGTATCGATGTCTGTCTCCCCGTCTCTAGACCGTGAGCTCATTGTGGGCAGGAAATGTCACTGTTCATTGTTGTATTGCACTTTCCCAAGTTCTTACTATCGTGCTCTGCACACAGTAAGTCCTTAGTGAGTGTAACTGAATGAATGAATGAATGAGTTCTGTTCTGAACCTGTTCAGTTTGAGGTTTTGGCAGGACAGTTAGCTAGAAATGTCCTGAAGGCAGAAGTTAATGTGAGACTGTAGAGAAGATAGGTCAGAGCTGGAGAGTTAGATTTGGGAATCATGCATGTAGAAATTGTAGTTGAAGCTATGGGAGTGAATGAGTTCAGTGTCACAATGTCAGTGAAATCAAGGCTAGATCATGTTTCCAGAAGAAGAGGGTGGTCCAGGATGTCACAGGCACCTGAGAAGTTAGAGAACATTAGGATGGAGTAGAGCTTTGGATTTGGCAACAAGGAGATCATTGGAGATCCTAGAGAGGGCGGTGTATTTGGAGTGAACGGGGAGGAAGCCAGAATGGAAGGGATTCAGCAGAGAATTGGCTGAAAAGAAGTGGAGGCAGCAGGCACAGATAACTTGCACAAGGAGTTTGGAAAGGAATAGTAGGAGGGAGATAAAGCAGTAATTGGAGAGAGGCATGGAGTCAAGAGAGGGTTTTGTTGGCTAGGGGATACATGAGCAAGTTTGAAAGCAGTGAGGAAGAAGCCATTGGAAAGGAACGATTGAAGATGATGGTCAGGCAGGGAAGTAGAGTGGAGGCAAGTGTTTTCATAAATTGAGATGGGATGAGGTCGAAGTATAGGTGGAGGGGTAGATTTTAAGAGAAAGCAAGAAATCTCTTCTTGAGGCTCTGCACTGAATATAGGGGGAGTTAAAGAGGGCAGAGGCAGATGAGGAATTGGAAAGGAGCAGGGGATATTTTAGGGAGATTATACCTGATGGTTTCAATTTTATGAATCAAATATGTGGCCAGGTCATTAGGGGCAAGAAATGGGGCAATCGGTGGGACATAATAATAATAATAATAATAATAATAATAATAATAATAATGATAACAATAATGACATTTATGAAGCGCTTACTATGTGCAAAGCACTGTTCTAAGAGCTGAGCACTGGTCTAAGCGCTGGCACTGTTCTAAGCACTGACATAGGATTTGAAGAAGCGGTTAATGAGCAGTGAGCATGAAAGTCGATAAAGATGGAGAAATATAAGCCCAGGCTGCATCCCAGGACAGGCAGTCTGCCAGTAGAATTTGTTTAGCAAAACTCGTGCTTGCCTGAATTACAAACTCCATGTTTTGTTATGGGGGAATGTCTTCTGGGAATTCAGGTTAACAAACAAAAGCATGACATATATAACCTGACCCCAGGGAGTTAGCAATCTTACTGGGGAGATAAACAGACAGACAGACACTTTTGGGTAATAGTTTTTTATAAACAGTGGTAGAAAAATTTAGTAGAAAATATTCCCAATATATCAAGCTGTCATTAATAATTCAATCAGTAGCATTTATTGCTAGGTGAAGAAATAAAGTTAAACAAATAACACTCTATGCATTTGCCTATGCTGAGCAGTTTTCTTGTCACACCTGAAGGAATGGTTTCCGAGCTATTGAACACTCTCAGCAGTCTGTCCTTACCCCTACTTTCCCGTGGTCTGTATTTGTTCTTGGGAAAAAATGTTCAGGTGAATGGCTGCTTTGTTGGGTTCACATAATGCTTAGGCTCCTGGGATTCAGGGAACCTATGCACTAAAGAGCAGTGGGGCTTACATCATCTTCATTTCTCATTATTTCCTGACCCCCTCAGAGAGAGCTGTTGTGACATCAGCGTCCACAGGGTCTGATCAGTGTTTCTCCTCATGTACCGTAGAGCATGGCTCATGGGATGCCTGACCTCAAAGGCCTTAAAAACCCCATACACGTGGCCTGCCTCTCCCGTCCTAACTCTTTGTCATCCTGCAGTTCCTTGGTAAGTGAAGGTGAGGTTCTCTGCTGCCTGGCAGATCTGTCCAGCCCTCTGTAGCCTTTGGTGTCTCAGAGAGAGAGAGTAGAAGGATGATTTACTCAATTCAGGGATTTCCACAGCTCTCAAACTGTGAAAGCAAAGCATCTGTCCGAGGTTTTGCATGGCTCATCCCCATTCCCTTGTTGGGATAAACAAAGGCCTGTGGAAACCTGGGTCCAGTGTCATATGGTACAGTAGCAGAGCTTGAAAAAGTATTTGAACTCATCTCACTCATCCATTCCCAGCTCGGCAGAAGTTATGGTGAGTTTCTGGTGCTGTTTGATTTTTCTAGCAGAGACTGGTGCTCATTTTATCAAATCTCTTGCCCCTTCCCACCTCCCATCCCATCTTAACTTCCATCTTCAACCGCTCACTCTCCACTGGTTCCTTCCCCTCTGCCTTCAAACATGCCCACGTCTCCCCGATCCTAAAAAAAACCTCTCTTGACCCCACCTCCCCAACTATCTCCCTCCTATGCTTCCTTTCCAAACTCCAATAATGAGTCATCTACACCCGCTGCCTCGAATTCCTCAATGCCAACTCTCAACTTGACCCCCTCCAATCTGGTTTCCGTCCCCTACACTCCACCGAAACTGCCCTCTCAAAGGTCACCAGTGACCTCCTTCTTGCCAAACCCAACGGCTCCTACTCTATCCTAATCCTCCTCGACCTCTCAGCTGCCTTCGACACTGTAGACCACGCCCTTCACCTCAACATGGTATCCAACCTTGGCTTCACAGACTCCGTCCTCTCCTGGTTCTCCTCTTATCTCTCCGGCCATTCATTCTCGTCTTCTTCGCGGACTTCTCCTCCCCCTCCCATCCCCTCACCGTAGGGGTTCCTCAAGGGTCAGCTCTTGGTCCCCTTCTGTTTTCTATCTACACTCACTCCCTTGATGAACTCATTCGTTCCCACGGCTTCAACTATCATCTCTACGCTGATGACACCCAAATCTAGATCTCTGCCCCTGCTCTCTCTCCCTCCCTCCATCCTCATGTCTCCTCCTGCCTTCAGGGCATCTCCATCCGGATGTCTGCACACCATCTAAAACTCAATATGTCCAAGACTGAACTCCTCATCTTCCCTCCCAAATCCTGCCCTCTCCCTGACATTCCCATCACTGTAGAAGGCACTACCATCCTTCTCATCTCACAAGCCCACAACGTTGGCGTCAACCTCGACTCCGCTCTGCTCCGTTCTCCCCATACATCTCACCTCCACAACATCGCCAAGATCCGCCCTTTCCTCTACTTCCAAACTGCTACCTTGCTCGTTCAATCTCACATCCTATACCTACTGGATTACTGCATCAGCCTCCTATGTGATCTCCCATCCTCCTGTCTCTCCCCACTTCAGTCTATACTTCATTCTGCTGCCTGGATCATCTTTGTGCAGGAACGCTCTGGGCATATTACTCCTCAAAAATCTCAAAAATATCCTCACAAATCTCCAGTGGCTGCCTGTCAACCTACGAATCAAGCAAAAACTCCTCACTCTCGGCTTCAAGGCTTTGCACGACCTCGGCCCCTCCTACCTCACCTCCCCTCTTTCCTTCTACAGCCCAGCCCACACCCTCCACTTCTCTGCCGCTAAGTTCCTCACTGTGCCTCGTTCTCGCCTGATTCGCCATCAACCCCAGGCCCACGTCCTTCCCCTGGCCTGGAATGCCCTTCCTCAACACATCCGCCAAGCTAGCTCTTTTCCTCCCTTCAAAGCCCTACTGAGAGCTCACCTCCTCAAGTAGGCCTTCCCAGACTGAGCCCCCTTTTTCTTCTCCTCCTTCCAATGCACCCGCCCTAGCTCATTCTCCTCCCCACAGCACTTGTATATATGTTTGTACAGATTTATGACTCCATTTGTTTTACTTGTACATATTTGCTATTCTATTTATTTTGTTAATGATGTGCTTATAGCTTTAATTCTATTTGTTCTGACGATTTTGACACCTGTCTGCATGTTTTGTTTTGTTGTCTGTCTCCCCCTTCTAGACTGTGAGCCCGTTGTTGGGTAGGGACCGTCTTGAGATGTTGCTGAATTGTTCTTCCCAGGCACTTAGTACAGTGTTCTGCACACAGTGAGTGCTTAATAAATATGATTGAATGAATGAATGAATGAATTGTGATAATGTAACCATCTTTGTCAACATCATTATTATAGTTACCCTCAGTATTACTATATTCACTGTAATGCATGTGGTGAATTTTTACCATTCTTACCATGACACACAGTATAATTAAGGCCAAATCTTACAATTCAAGGGCCCTGACACAATGGCAGTTGTGACACAAACCAAATTATGGTGCGAAGGGTGGAATGAATCACGGCTCTAACCCTCCCCAACCACAGTTTGGGTGAACATTATTTTCCTTGTTATGCATTTCTCCACAGTGTCATTACTAGACAGATTCCAGAACCATACCAATGGCATACTAACAATCCCATTCCTTAGACTCAGGCCAATTTTCATTTTATTTCCCAAAGGCTCGGTGCAAGGGAAAATCCTGACACAAACATACAAATGGCGTCTTCTCCTCTCCCAAGTATTGGCAAGACAGAGCTTTCTTAATATGCAGTTGCAGAAGGGAATCTTCCACCCTGTGTTCATACACACAGATTCCACTGGCCTTCTTGGAACAGTGCTTCCTGGGACTCTGGGTAGGCATAGAAACTCCAGTTGCTCAAAACCAGACCTAACACCAGCCAGCTGCTCTGGACTTCTGCTAGGTGAGTTCAGACCCATCTCTATGGTGGGTCTCAGGGTCTTGAGGCTAAGCAGGATGGATTCTTCCTCCAACAAGTAGTTGGATGATGGATGAAGACTCCCACCCTCTGCTTCACCCAATTTCACAGAGCGAGCTCGGGATGACTGGACACACTTAATTCACTGCCATAGGTCAGCCACACAGAAAGAATTTGGACCAGCCAGCTGTTGCTCGGGTGAGATGTTTCCTTTTATCCTTTTCTTTACTTCCCCTGTCATCCCCTCTTACACTGTCCCCTTGTCCTGCAAACCTCTGTTCTTACCCCAGCCTTGCTGTGCAGACCCCAAACTCCAAAGTTCTGAAGCCATCCTCATCAAACTAAAGCCAACCCTGTCCTTGTCCTAACTCATGCTCTTTCATGGCCTGTGCCACCTGGGAATTCCAAGCCATGGAGATATTGTGATCCCTTCTCCTGGAAACCCTTATTTAACCTCAGTTCTACTTCAGCTCTTTCATGGTCCTCCTCTTACCTCTATGTCTGGAACTTCTCAGCCTCTTTCACTAGCTCTTTCTCTGCATTCCAGTTCCTAACTTTGAGTGTTTGACAGCATTTTTTTCTGGTACTCCACTACTTCTCACTTCACAATCACTCGTTGGGAGAACTAACTGATCCATTCTCACACCTTCATGTATTTCCTCATTGTGAATGACTCCCAAATCATCTCACTAGCCTGATTTCTCTCCACCTATACAATGTTTCATTTCCTCCTCTTCCAGCCCATCTTTACATGGATGTTCAGCAGACATCTCAAGCTCAAAACACTTAAATTGTAACTCCTGATTTTCCTTCAAAATCCTCTTCTTCAACTAACTTTTCCCAAAACTGCAATAGCCACCATCCTCATCACTGGAGACCACAGTCTTGGTATTATTAATGAATCAATTCCATATATTGAGTGTTTACTTTGTGCAGAGAACTCTTCTGACCTTTTTGGAAAGTACAATGCAACGAGTTGTGAAACAGATCCATGCCCACAAGGAACGTACAGTCTCCCTGACTCCTTGCTGTCTTTCCCCTCCAACCTCCTAAATCAATGTGTCACTAAATCCTGTAGTTATTTTTTTCTCGAACATGTCCAGTATACACTTCTCCCTCACAAAGCAAATGTCTCCAGAGTTGGTTCAGGTACTTTTTATATCCCAGTTTAACTATTGCATCAGCCTACTCACTGGTCTTCCTGTCTGTGTCTCTCCTCTTACAGTCCAGATTTCTGTCCCTTGCCCAGTTCATTCTCCTAAAATGTACTTCTGCACATCTCTCTGTCATTCTCTCATCTCAGAAACCTGCAGTGGTTGGTACATTTCTATCTGCATCATAAAGATAATTCCTGGTCATTGGTTTTAAGCACTCCATCATCTCTCCCTTCTATTTATCCACTTTCTTCTCCCACTACACCTCATCTAACATTCTTTGTTCCTCTCAATCTAACCTATTATTCTGCTTTATGATTACTTCTCCCAAAGCCAAGCTCTTGGTCAATCACCAATTGATTGGAACTCCTTCCTCCTTCAATCTGACAAGCCATTGCTTTTCCTATCTTTAAAACCCTTCTGAAATCACATCTCTTCCAAGAGACCTTATCTGATCAATTTATCATCTCCCTGGTCTATACTCTCACCAAATGACACTTTCAGGATTTCTGTGCCACTTAATCATTTAAGGACTCACAATCTCCCATACATTTAACTGTAATATTTATTAAATCTTTACTCTGTGCTAAAGAATGGACTATGCACTGGGATAGAAACAAGATAATCAGGTTGAACACAGTCTCTGACCCACATGGGGCTCACAGTTTGAGGGAGCATATAGTATTACTTAAGCATTAATTCATGTACAAGCTCTTCTTCCTGCCTTCCATTTTTATTAGTGTGTGCCTCTTTTGCTGTATTGTGAGCACCTTGAAGGCAGCGATCTTGTCAAGTAATCCTTTTGAACACCTCCAAGCACTTTGTAGCCAGGCCTAGAGGAAATAGTAAGGGCCTGGAAGTCAGAGGGCCTGGGTTCTAATCCAGTCTCCACCTTGTGCCTGCTGTGTGAATTCAGGTATCATCATCATTTCTCTTCAATGTTATGTATTAAGTGCATACTGGTTGCAGAGCCCTGTACTAAAAGTTATGTAAAATACTATTTTACAAAGTTACAAAGTTATGTAAAATACATACTTAGTAGACACATTCACTGCCCACAAGGAGCTTACAGTCCAGAGTGAGAGAAGAACAAATATGGGCTTTTAGAGTATTTTGTCTTCAAGTTCCCACCATGGTTTGCTCGCTGATTCTCTAATCGAAGTTCCTTTTCCAGTCAAATCAGGTAGTTAAATGGTTTCAATATACTGAGCAGAAGCAGATATATCATTTTGTTTATCTTCCTAACATCAGTATATTTATTGAGGCTTACTATGAGCAGAGCACTGCATTAAGGGGGTAGTCATACAACCTCTCTGTGCTTCGGTTTCCTCATCTGAAAAATATGTTTTCTGTACCTATTTCCCTCTCCTACTTAGACTGTTAGTCCAATATGGGATAGGGACTGTGTCCAACCTGATTATCAATCAATCAATCAATTAACGGTATTTGTTGAGCACTTACTGTGTGCAGAGCACTGTACTAAGCAGTTGGGAGAGTTCAGTACAACAGAATTAGCAGACACATTCCCTGCCCATAATGATCTTACATTTTAGAGGGATTATTTGATACATATGCAATGCTTGACATATAGTAAGTGCTAAAAATTCTACAATTATTATTACTTAGTCCAACACTGAACACAGAATATGGTAAATAAATATTATTGATTGACAGGTCGCCAAGACAAAACCAACTGGTGGGAAGTTTATAGCAGTGCAAAGTCTGAGATCTGGACACAAGATTGACTTTTTTTTAAAAAAATGTTATTTGTTAAGTGTTTTTTTATGTTCCAGACACTGTACTAAGTGCTGGAGTAGATACAAGATAATTATGTGGAGTAGAGTTCATGTCCCACATAGGACTCACAATCATAATCCCCATTTAACAGGTGAGGTAACTGAGGCACCAAGAAGTTAAGGGACTTGCCCATGGTCACACAGCAGACAAGTGGTGGAGCTTGGATTAGAGCCCAGATATTCTAACTCCCAGGCCTATGCCCTTCCCACTCAGCCATGCTCCTTGTCTCCTTTTCCTGAAACAGTCAATCAATTTTATTTACTGAGCACTTGCTGTCTGCAGAGCACTGTACTAAGTGCCTTGAGATAGTACAATATATCAAGGTTGTTAGACATATTCCCTGCCCACAATGATCATACAGCCTAGAGGAGGAAACAGCTATTAATTTAAATAAATTACAGGTATGTACATAGGTGTTGTGGGGCTGGGTTAGAGGATGCATAAAGGGAGCAAATCAGGACAATGCTGAAGGGAGTGGAAGAAGAGGAAAGGAGGGTTTAAATCAGGGAAGGTCTCTTGGAGGAGATATACCTTCAATAAGCCTTTGAATGTGCGGGTAGTAATTGTCTTTCAGATATGAAGAAGGAGGGCATTCCAGACCCGAAGCAGGACATGGGTGTGAGGACAGTGTTGTTGTTGGCTTAACAACAGTGTGGTATGTAATTCTTCAGGGTGACTATTTCCCCAGGTTGACCAGCCCAGACAGTCGTGGTATTTATTGAGTAACCGCTGTGTGCAGCACTGCATTAAGTACTTGGGAAAGTACGATACAACAGAGTTAGAGGACATGATTCCTGCCCTCAAGGATCTCGCAATCTATAAGGGACATAGACATTAAAATAGATTAGGGGTAGGGAAAATAAATGAATATAAGAATATTTACATAATTATTGTGCATCTGGGATGAATATCAGAGTGATGATGAGATGATGATGGCATTTGTTAAGCACTTAGTATGTGCCAAGCACTGTTCGGTAATCAGGTTGTCCCACGTGGGTATCACAGTCTTAATCCCCATTTTACAGACGAGATCACTGAGGCACAGAAAAGTTAAGTGACTTGCCCAAAGTCATACAGCTAAGTGGTGGAGTTGGAATTAGAACCCATGACCTCTGACTCCCAAGTCTATGCTCTTTCCACTGAGCCTCGCCGCTTCTCTGATGTCTTCACTGGAGAGATGAGCAACTGGTAACAGAAGACATCAAGCTGATATTATGAGCAAAATGAGATAAGACCAAACTCTCACATGCCCTTATTCCCCCCCTCCTCTCTCTCTCTCTCTCTCCCCCTCACTTTCTCTTTTTCTCTCTGTTTCTATCCCCACTTTTTTTAGTGGTACTTAATAATAATAATGACCGTATTTATTCAGCGCTTACTGTATGCAAAGCACTGTTCTAAGCGCTGGGGAGGTTACAAGGTGATCAGGTTGTCCCACGGGGGGCTCACAGTCTTAATCCCCATTTTACAGAAGAGGTAACAGGCACAGAGAAGTTAAGTGACTTGCCCAAAGTCACACAGCAGACAATTGGCAGAGTCGGGATTTGAACCCATGACCTCTGACTCCAAAGCCCGGGCTCTTTCCACTGAGCCATGCAGCTTCTTAAGCTAAGTGCTTACTATGTGCCAGCTACTGTTCTAAACGCTGGGGTAGATACAAGGTAATCATGTTGGGCACAGTCCCTGTCCCATGTAGGGCTCACAGTCTTTATCCCCATTTTAAAGATGAGGTAACTGAGGCATAGAGAATGAAAGTGACTTGCCCAAGTTCACACAGCAACCAAGTCGTGGAGCTGGGATTAGAACCCAGATCCCTCTGATTCCCAGGTCTGTGTTCTATCTATTAGGTCACCCTGCTTCATGCTGCCACTTTCCACCTCCCTCCTCCTCCTCCCTCCAGGGGCTGACAACTCACTCTGGCAACTCAGAATGCTTAAGAAGTGCACAGCTGAGTGCACAGTCAATGTAGAGAGGAGAGCTGATTGGTCTAAAAAGGCTAGACTGGGAAGGTATCTTTGAGGAGCTCTGATTTTAGGAGAGTTTGAAGTTGGGAAGAGTGGTGAAATGTCAGTTTTGAAGAGGCAGAGAGTTCGGTCTGAGGGAGAGCATGTACAAGGTTTTAGTGGTGGGCGAGATGAGATTGAAGTAGACAGAGTAGCTAGGTGTGAAAGGAGTGGAGTGTGTGGTTTGGCTTGCAGCATGAGATTAGTAAGGTAAGGTTGGAGGGAGGGAGCTGATTGAGTGCCTTAAAACTAATGGTAAAGAGTTTCTATTTGATATGGAGGTGGATGGACAAACATTGGACGAATCAAGGATAGCGCCAAGGTCACGGACTAGTGAGACAGTGAGGATGATGGTGTTAGAAAAGTCACGAGAGGGCAGGGATTGGGTGGGAAAATGAGGATTTCTGTTTTAGGCATGTTAAGTTTGAGACATCAGTAGGATATCCAAGTAGAGATACCCTGAAGGCAGGAAGAAATTTGAGACTGCAGAAAAAGAGAAGGGTCCAGGCTGGATGGATTTGATAGAAATGGTAGTTGAAGCCATGGGAGTTAGTGAGATTTCCAAGATAGGAGGTGTAGATGGAGAACAGAAGGGGATCCAGAACTGAACCTTGAGATACCTTCACAGTTAGAAGATGGGAGGCAGAGAAGGAACTTGAAAAAACAACTGAGGAAGGACCAGAGAGATATGAGAACTAGAAGAGGACTGTGTCAGTAAAACCAAGATGAGCGAATATTTCCAGAAGGGTTTGGTCCACAGTATCGAAGTCAGCATAAAGTTTGAGGATGTTTAGGTGGAGTAGAGACCATTATATGTGGCAAGAAGGGGGTCATTGGTGACCTTAGAAGGGGTCATTTCCATGGAGTGGAGGGGATTAAAGCCAGATTGCATAGGATCAAGGAGATAATTTGGGGGGTGTAAGTAGAGAAACCAAGTGCAGTGATGATGGCAGTGCAACTTATCATAGAAGTCTTCTGGAGGAGATGTGATCTCTAGAGAACTTTGAAGATGGGGAATAGAGCGTTCTGTTAAATATGAAGGAGAAAGAAGGTCCAAGCAGGTAAGATGTTGTAAGCAAGAAAGGATAAGAACAAAGAATACTGAGTAGGTTATCTTCAGAAGAATAAAGGTGGTGAGCTGGATAATGTGTAAGACAAGTGGATAAATAGGAGGGAGAGGGTTAATTAAGTGCTTTAAAACCAATGAACTGAATTTTCTGTTTGATGCAGAGAGGAATGGGCAACCAGTGGAGGTTTCTGAGCAATGGGGAGACATGCTGGGTTCAACATTTTAGGAAAATGTAATAACATCACCTTCCTAGCAATGTGACACACATTGATTCTTTAATATGTTGTCCCCAGTTATATCATTTTCTATTCAGACAAAACTGTCCTCTTTTTCCAGATATCAGCTATGTTGTTATTCCTTCATCTTTACTCAAATGTGGAAGTGACTTGAACTCAAAACAAAAAGCAGTTCATCAGGCCCTGGGGATTTGAGTACATTGGGATTATTTCAGGAATCTTTCTCATTCTATTATTGCTAGGCTATATCTCTTATATACATCCTAGGCTGGTGGTTAGCACAGTACTAATTTCGTTTTTTACTTAGGGAAAATAACCTTCAAATAATGATGATAATGATGATGCTAATAACAATGATAGTAATGATAATAATATTTGCTAAGCGTTTACTATGCACCAAGCACTGTATTAAATGGTGGAGTAGATGATAATTTTCATTATGGTATTTGTTAAGAATTTATTGTGTGTCAAGCACTGTTCTATATACTGGGTATCAGAGTGTATCAGATTGTACAAAGTCCCTTCCCCTCATGGGGCTCATAGACTAATTAGGAGAAAGACAGTTATTTAATCCACATTTTACAAATGAGGAAACTGAGGCCCAGTGAAGTCAAGTAACTTGACCAAGGTCACAGAGCAGTCAATTGGGAGAGCTGGAATTAGACTCCAGGTCCTCTGGCTCCGAGGTCAAGATAATAAAATCAGACAGAGTCCCTATCTCACATGGGGCTCGCATAGTCATCTCCAACTGAATTTTATATACATATATATTGGTATTTGTTAAGGGCTTACTGTGTGCCAGGCACTGAACACTGGGATAGATACAAGCTAATCAGGTTGGACCCAGTCCAGGTCCCACAAGGGGCTCATAGTCTTAATCCCCATTTTTCAGATGAGGTAACTGAGACACAGAAAAGTTATGTGATTTACCCAAGGTTACATAGCAGACAGAGTGGAGCCGGGATTAAAATCTAGGTGCTCTGACTGCCAGACCTGTGCTTTATCATCTAGGTCACATTTCTTTTCTAATGTATTTGTGTCCTATATATTTATAGGGTGATTTTCTCTTTTTACCTTTCTGAGTTTCATAAATAGAATTGCACTCTTTTCTTTCTTGTCTTAATTTTCCTCTATCTTCACTTGTTTCTGCCCCTTTCATAATGTGCAATGTTTCTCTTTCATGTCAATGTGTTATTACAGTTGATACTTTTTGGCTTGGAACTCCAATAAAGCAATGGCCAATTTCACCATAGTGACCGAATTCCTACTTATGGGATTTTCTAGTGACCAAAAGTTACAAATCTGGATTGATGTTCTGGTCTAACTGATATACCTGGCAGCTCTGATGGGGAATATTATCATCATTGCCATTGCTACTTTTCATCCATGTCTTCATGCTCCCATGTACCTTTTTCTGAAGAACTTGTCCTTTGTAGATCTATGCTACATTTCTGTCACCGTCCCTAAAGCCTTCTTCAACAACCTGATGTACAGCAACTTCATCTCTTTCCTGGGATGTGTTTTACAGGTGTTTTTCTTGGTGTTCTTTGCCTTTACTGAGCTGGCCACCCTCACTGCAATGAGTTATGACCGTTATGTTGCTATTTGCTACCCTCTACACTATGAGATTATCGTGAACAGAAGGGCCTGATTGCACATGGTGGCTGCTTCATGGCTCAGTGGGGGCTTCTTTGGACTGATGCACACAGCTGCTAGCTTCTCCGAACCCTTCAGTGGGTCCAACGTGATTCCCCAGTTTTTCTGTGACATCCCCCAGCTCCTGAGGATTTCTGATCCTAAGGCAGTCATTAGAGAAATGGGTGTCACCATCTTCAACTTAAACCTTTCCTTTCTCTGTTTTGTGTCCATCATCATCTCCTACGTTCACATCTTCTCCACAGTACTGAGGATACCATCTGCAGAAGGTCGATCCAAAGCCTTCTCCACTTGCCTGCCCCATCTCATTGTTCTGACTTTTTTCATTTCAACTGGAAGCTTTGCCTATTTGAACCCGATATCAGATTCGCCCTCTTGTCTGGATCTGTTGCTCTCATTGTTCTACATGGTGTTACCTGCTGCCATGAAACCCATTATCTGCAGCTTGAAGAACAAGGACATGCAGGCTGCTCTGGGGAAGTTACTGAGCTCAAGAATACTAACTGGGAGTAAAACATTATTTCACTCCTGACATGTTTCCTACTCACTCCATCCCAGATCTTCACTTCAGCACCCTCCCCTCCTTCAAAATGAGCCAATGATGCAAGACCTCTAGTCCCAAGAAAACTACAAATTTGATGGAATCTGTTAAGCATTTACTATGCACCAGACCCTGTACGAATATCTAGGACTGATACAACTGAACCGGTTTGGACACAGGCCCTGTCCCACACGGGGATCATAATCATCATCATCATCATCATCATCATTAATTGTATTTATTGAGCGCTTACTGTGTGAAGAACACTGTACTAAGCGCTTGGGAAGTACAAGTTGGCAACATATAGAGACAGTCCCTACCCAACAGTGGGCTCACAGTCTAAAAGGGGGAGACAGAGAACAAAACCAAGCATACTAACAAAATAAAATAACTAGAATAGATATGTACAAGTAAAATAAATAAATAAATACATAAATAGAGTAACAAATATGTACAAACATTTATACATATATACAGGTGCTGTGGGGAAGGAAAGGAGGTAAGATGGGGGGTGGAGAGGGGGACGAGGGGGGAGAGGAAGGAAGGGGCTCAGTCTGGGAAGGCGTCCTGGAGCAGGTGAGCTCTTAGTAGGGCCTTGAAGGGAGGAAGAGAGCTAGCTTGGCGCATGGGCAGAGGGAGGGCATTCCAGGCCCGGGGGATGACTTGGGACGGGGGTCGATGGCGGGACAGGTGAGAACGAGGTACGGTGAGGAGATTAGCGGCGGAGGAGTGGAGGGTGCGGGGTGTGCTGTAGAAGGAGAGAAGGGAGGTGAGGTAGGAGGGGGCGAGGTGATGGAGAGCCTTGAAGCCCAGGGTGAGGAGTTTCTGCCTGATGCGCAGATTGATTGGTAGCCACTGGAGGGTTTTGAGGAGGGGAGTAGCATGCCCGGAACGTTTCTGGACAAAGACAATCCGGGCAGCAGCATGAAGTATGGATTGAAATGGGGAGAGACAAGAGGATGGGAGATCAGAGAGAAGGCTGAAGCAGTAGTCCAGACGGGATAGGATGAGAGCTTGAACGAGAAGGGTAGCGGTGTGGATGGAGAGGAAAGGGCGGATCTTGGCATGTTGCGGAGCTGAGACCGGCAGGTTTTGGTGATGGCTTGGATGTGAGGGGTGAACGAGAGAGCGGAGTCGAGGATGACACCAAGGTTGCAGGCTTGTGAGATGGGAAGGATGGTAGTGCCGTCAACAGAGATGGGAAAGTCAGGGAGAGAGCAGAGTTTGGGAGGGAAGACAAGGAGTTCAGTCTTGGACATGTTGAGTTTTAGGTGGCGGGCAGACATCCAGATGGAGATGTCCTGAAGGCAGGAGGAGATGCGAGCCTGGAGAGAGGGGGAGAAAGCAGGGGCACAGATGTAGATCTGGGTGTCATCAGCGTAGAGATGATAATTGAAGCCGTGGGAGCGAATAAGGTCACTAAGGGAGTGCGTGTAGATCGAGAACAGAAGGGGACCAAGCACTGAACCTTGGGGAACCCCCACAGTAAGGGGATGGGAGGGGGAGGAGGAGCCTGCAAAAGAGACTTAGAATGAACGACCGGAGAGATAAGAGGAGAACCAGGAGAGGATGGAGTCTGTGAAGCCAAGGTCAGATAGCGTGTTGAGGAGAAGGGGGTGGTCCACAGTGTCGAAGGCAGCTGAGAGGTCGAGGAGTATTAGTATAGAGTATGAGCCGTTGGATTTTGCAAGCAGGAGGTCATTGGTGACCTTTGAGAGGGCAGTTTCCGTGGAATGTAGGGGACGGAAGCCAGACTGGAGGGGGTCAAGGAGAGTGTTGCTGTTGAGGAATTCGATGCAGCGCGTGTAGACAACTCGTTCAAGGAGTTTGGAAAGGAATGGTAGGAGAGACATGGGGCGATAACTAGAAGGTGAGGTGGGGTCAAGAGAGGGGTTTTTTAGGATGGGAGAGACATGGGCATGTTTGAAGGCAGAGGGGAAGGAACCAGTGGAGAGTGAGCGGTTGAAGATGGAAGTTAAGGAGGGGAGAAGGGATGGAGCGAGAGATTTCATGAGATGAGAGGGAATGGGGTCAGAAGCGCAGGTGGCCGGAGTAGCACTTGAGAGGAGGGAGGAGAGCTCCTCTGAGGATACTGCTGGGAAGGATGGGAGAGTAGCAGAGAGTGTTGAGAGCCGGGGGGTTGGAGAACGGGGGGAAGTGACTTTGGGGAGGTAGGACCTGATGGATTTAATTTTGTTAATGAAGTAGGAGGCCAGATCGTTGGGGGTGAGGGAAGGAGGAGGGGGAGGAACCGGGGACCTGAGAAGGGAGTTGAATGTACGGAAGAGCTGGCGGGGGTGATGGGCATGGGTGTCAATAATGGAGGAGAAATAGTTTTGTCTGGCAGAGGAGAGGGCTGAGTTAAGGCAGGAAAGGATAAACTTAAAGTGAACGAGGTTGGCAAGGTGTTTGGACTTTCGCCAGCAGCGTTCGGCAGCTCGAGCATAAGAGCGGAGGAGGCTGACAGTGGCTGTGATCCAGGGCTGTGGGTTAGTGGTACAAGAGCGTCGAAGGGAAAGGAGAGCGAGTGAGTCTAGCTGAGTAGAAAGGGTGGAGTTGAGAGCAGTAATCTGATCATCAAGACTGGGTAGAGAGGAGAGGGTGGCGAGGTGGGGTGTGAGGCGCTCCGAAAGATGGGTGGGGTCAAGAGAGCGGAGATCTCTGTGAGGGAGTAATATGGCGTTACAGGAGAAAGGAGTGTGAGTGAGGATGCACGTGAGAAGATTATGATCAGAGAGAGGGATTTCAGAGTTGGTGATGGTGGACACAGTGCAGCGATAGGAGATGATGAGGTCGAGGGTGTGACCAAGTTGGTGAGTGGGTGAGGTGGGGTGGAGGAAGAGGTTGGCAGCGTCGAGGAGAGATAGACGGCAGGCGGCAGATCATAGTCTTAATCCTTATTTGACAGATGAAGTAACTGAGAAACAGAGAAGTGAAGTGACTTGATCAAGGTCACACAGCAGACAAATGGCAGAGCCAGAATTAGAACCTAGGTGCTTCTGATTCCGAGGTCCGTGCTGCTTAAGCCTTGCTGCTTCTAATGAGGGAATCTAGTTATATTGACCACTGTGATGAGGACGTTTGGGATGAATTTAGGAGGGAAGATGAGAAGTACAGTTTTAGCCATTTGGTACATAAGGAGAGATGGTGCAACACCCCATATCATTAATAACATTTAGTAAGGGACTACTGAAGGTCACTACTAAGCACTTGGGAGAGTATACAAAAAACCAAAGCCCTCCCAGGTCTTATAATCTAATGGATAAAACATGTAGACTTACGCCCGTGGAGGAAGGCTGGAGAACAAGAATGCAAGAGGTAGCATAAATATTTCGGGATGAGATGACTCAGTAAGTAGTTGAACATATAGCTTACACGCTGAGGTTTTGGAGGTTGTCCCACTGACACCCCCACCATAACATGTCCAAACCAGATCTCAGTCATCTTCCTACCCAAATCCTGTCTCCCCGTGACTTTTCCATCACTGTACAAAACACTAAGATCCTTCCAGTCTCACAAGCTCATAAACCTGGCTTCCCTGATCATTTTTCTTCAAAACTATTCTGTACATTTTTTCCCACTCCTCAAGAACCTCTAGTGTGTTACCCATCCTCCTCTGCATCAAGACGATACTCCTTACCAACGGCTTTAAAGTACTAATTCACTTTGCTCCCCCACCATATTTCATTGCTTTCTCACTATAGCCCAGCCCACAGACTTCACTCCTCTAATGCCAAACTAATTCTTGTACCTCAATCTCGTCTTTCTCACCGCTGACATCTCACCCATGTCCTGCCTCTTGTGTGCAATGCCCTCTGTCTTCATATTTGGTAGACAATCCCTCTCCCCAACCTCAAAGCCTTATTAAAGACATATCACCTCCAAGAGGCCTCACTAATCCCTCATTCAGTTTTCTTCCACTCTTTTCTGCATCTCCATGACCTGTTCCCTTTTTTCGTCCCCCTCCCAGCCCCTTAGCACTTATCTAAATATCTGTAACATTTGTTTATATTAATGACTGTCTCTTCCTCTAGACTGTAAGTTCATTGTGGGCAGGGAACATGTCTACCAACTCTTTTATATTATACTCTCCCAAGCACTTGTTTCAGTATTTTGCATACAGTAAGCATTCAATAATTTCGATTGATTGATTCATATTAAGTGTTTAACAAATACCATAGAAAAGACTTCCAAAAAGCCCCCTTTAGAGGGAATGCTCATTTTCCAGTTCTCTGAGAACAATATCCCCTCTCAGGGTCGCACCTGGAGTGTTTCCAGTACTCTACCAGCCTCAACCATGGGAAGGAGAGTCAATCAGAGGCTTAGCCATTCAATTCCTAGCTTGGGCAGTGGCTAGCAAATGGAAGGTAATCTGCTACAAGTCAAAACTCACCTGTGCTGGGCAGCAGCAGTATAGGAGAGAGTGGAGGGCAAAAACTCAGGTTTACTACATGGAGAAGACAATGGTAAACCACTTCTGTATTCTTTACCATGGAAATTCTACGGATACACTACTGTAATGATTGCAGATAGAGATAGGATGTTCTGGGAGAGATGTGTCCATGGCTTCGCTATGGGTCGGGCTGAATGGAAAGCATAAGAGAAGACACAGTTCCTCCCCAATCTCTCTCTCTCCAGGCTCACATCGCCTCCTGCCTTCAAGACATCTCTACTTGGATGTCCTCCTGCCAACCCAAACTTAACATGTCCAAAACAGAGCTCCTTATCTTCCCTCCCAAACCCTGTTCTTTCCCAAACTTTCCCATCACTGTATACAGCACAATGATCCTTCCCGTCTCACAAGCCTGTAACCTTGGTGTAATCTTTGACTCTGTTCTCTCATTCAACCCACCTATCCAATCCATCACCACATCCTATTGGTCTCATCTTCACAGTATCCCTAAGATCCGCCTTTTCTTCTTCATCCAAACTGCTACCACGTTAGAACAATCACTCATCCTATCCTGAATGGATTACTGTATCAACATACTTTTTGATCTCCTAACCTCCTGTCTCTCCCCACTCCAGTCCATAATTCATTCCGCTGCCCAGATTATCGTTCTTCAGAAACACCTTCAGAGACTGTCACCCCTCTCCTCAAAGATCTCCAGTGGGTGTCTTTCTTCCTCTATATTAAACAAAAGCTACTCAATATTGGCTATAAAACTCTCCATCACCTTGCCCCCTCCTATCTCACTTCCCTTTTCTCCTTCTACAACCCAGCCTGCACACTCTGCTTCTCTGATGTTAACCTTTTCACTGTGCCTTTATCTCACCTGTCTCGCTACTGACCCCTGGTCTATGTTCTACTTCCTGCCTGGAATGCCCTTCCTCCTCTAATCTGCCCAACAATCACTCTCCTCACTTCAAAGCCCTGCTGAAGGTCCAACTCCTCTGAGAGGCCTTCCCAGACTAAGCACCAGTTTTCCACATCTCCCACTCCCTTCCACATTACCCTGACTCGCTCCCTTTGCTCTTCCTCCCTCTCCCTGCCCCACAGCACTTATGTATATATCTGTAATTTTATTTATTTATATAGATCTGTTTACTTGTATTGTTGTCTTCCCCCCACCCCCCACTGGACTGTGAGCTCATTGTGGACAGGAATTGTCTCCATTGTTGTATTGTACTTTCCCTAGAGCTTAGTACAGTGTTATGCACACAGTAAGTGCTCAATAAATATGATTGAATAAATTAATTAAATGATGAAGGACATAAAACAAGATTGAGATCAACAATGACCTCACACTGGAGTTGTGGGGAAGTTGTTGGGCTGTTGTCTAGTATCAGAGCAGTTGATTGTAACTGGTGAGGACTTGTCTGAAAATTCCCAGGATGGCAAATAATAACTGCGGTAGTTGTTAGGTGCTTATTTTATGCTAGGCATTCTACTAATAACTACGGTAGATACAAGATGATTGGGTTGGACACAGTCCCTATCCCACATAGGGCTCCCGGTCTCAGTTCCCATTTTACTGATGTAGTAACTGAGACCCTGAGAGTTGAAGTGATTTGACCAAGGACACATAGCAGACAAATGACACAGCTGCGATTAGCCAGGTCCTCCTGCTCCCAGGCCCAAACTATATCCACTACTCATTCATTCATTCATTCATTCATTCATTCATTCATTCATTGTGTGAATAAATCAATTCATTTATTGAGCACTTGCTGTGTGCAGAGCACTGTACTAAGCGCTTGGAAAGTACAATTCGGCAACATATAGAGACAGTCCCCACCCAACAATGGGCTCACAGTCTAGAAGGGGGAGGCGGACAGAAAAACAAAACAAGTAGACAGGTGTCAAAGCAAAACAAGTAGAAGGTGTCAATACCTTCACAATAAATAAAATTATAGATATATACACATCATTAATAAAATAGCGTAATGAATATGTACACCTAAGCACAAGTGCTGTGGGGAGGGGAAAGGGGTAGGGCAGAGGGAGGGAGGGAACGATGGTGAGGGGAGGAGAACAAGAGGATAAGTGGGGACTCAGTCTGGGAAGGCCTCCTGGAGGAGGTGAGCTCTCATTAGGGCTTTAAAGGGAGGAAGAGAGCTAGTTTGGGGGATGTGTGGAAGGAAGGAATTCCAGGCCAGAGGTAGGACATGGGCCACGGGTTGATGGTGGGACAGGCAAGAACGAGGCACAGCGGGGAGGTTAGCAGCAGCAGAGGAATGGAGTGTGCGGGCTGGGTCTAAAAGTATCCATCTTGGTTCCATTGTGACTATAATCCATGCTGAGTGCTGCATCACCTGTCTCTTCAATTCGCTGAGAAAGCCTGAATGATCCACCTTCATCAGGGCACACTTCCATGTGATCACTGGGCCATACTATGTCTCTAGGAATGTGAGTTCTAATCCCAGCCCCACCACTTGTCTGTTGTGTAACCTTGGGCAAGTCACTTAACTCCTCTGTGCCTCAGTTATCTCAACTGTAAAATAAGGATTAAGACTGTGAGCTCCCTGTGGGACAATCTGATTACCTTGTATTTACCCCAGATATTAGAACAATGCTTGGCATATAGTAAGTGCTTAACAAATACCATCATCATCACATCTAGTGTAGGGAGCTTGGCTGGGATCAAAGAAAGTGTGTTGAAATGTAAAGGCAAGGTGAATCCTTGAGGAGTAGGCAGACAATATATTTCCATTTTACAATGAGAAATCTGAAGCTCATAGAGGTTAACAGACCATCCAAGGGCCACTACATGTCAGAGTCAGTGGATGCCCACGCTGGTCTCAGCCCGTACTTGGCTGCTCACTGTCCTCTGAAGGGAAGGCAGGGGAACTGTCTGAACGGAAGATCTTTTGGCTAGGGAATGCATGTGCTGGTCCAACCCGTTAAGGATCTGAACACCGAACGGGACTGATCATCCAGTCGTAGGAAATTCTCAATGCCCCTGAGTTGAGGCTTATATAGTGCCAGAGATCTCACTACCCTTGTGGTGAGGGCTTAACAGAAGCAGGATCCACGGCACTTTTTGTTTTTCTGTATGTTAATAAATGTTTTCTATCTGTGATATTGAATATTGTGGTTTGTTCCATCTGTAAAGTTGAGTCATGAACCCCCTTGACCCTAATTGATACTACTGGGACATAACACATGGCCAAGTGGGAAGAGCTTGAAAATGTAAGTGAAGAATCTCAAGAAATAATATGAGCTCTGACACTGACATGTAGTGGCCCTTGGATGGTCTTTTAACCTCCATGAGCTTCAGGTTTCTCATTGTAAAATGGAAATATATTGTCTGTCAGCTCCTCAAGGATTCACCTTGCCTTTACATTTCAATCAATCAATCAATCGTATTTATTGAGCGCTTACTGTGTGCAGAGCAGTGTACTAAGCGCTTGGGAAGTACAAGATGGCAACACACACTGTCTTTGATCCCAGCCAAGCTCCCTACGCTAGCTGTGATGATGATAGTATTTGTTAAGCACTTACTATATGCCTAACACTGTTCTAAGCTCTGGGGTAAATACAAGGTAATCAGATTGTCCCACAGGGGGCTCACAGTCTTAATCCTCATTTTACAGTTGAGATAACTGAGGCACAGAGGAGTTAAGTGGCTTGCCCAAGGTTACACAACAGACAAGTGGTGGGGCTGGGATTAGAACCCACATTCCTAGAGACATAGTATGGCCTAGTGATCACGTGGAAGTATGCCCTGATGGAGGTGGATCATTCAGGCTTTCTCAGCATATTGAAGAGACAGGTGATGTAGCACTCAGCGTGGATTATAGTCGTGGATTATAGAGGACAGTGAGCAGCCAAGTACGGGCTGAGACCAGCGTGGGCATCCGCTTGGATGGTCCCCTCTGCCCGGGCTGTCTCAGTTGTCCTTTCAGATAACAGCAAGCAGCAGTGACCGGCGCTTGCCTCCGGCCTTTATATTGTGTTTTTTGACTGTTACATTGAGCTTCTTCTGCAGAATGGCCCTAATCTATTAATTACAGTCCAGTTGTCTTCTGTTCTTAGAAGATATCTCACCCAGATCCCTGTGGGTATGTCAACATTTATGTCTTCACTTGGAGCCTTTACGTCTGACTCTTTTGTGATCACAGGAAGCAATATGCTGAAGGACATTAAGTTTAACATGGTGTTTATGCGAGATGTAAACTGCACATTTCACCATGCTGGTCTCTGGACTCCACACTTGACTGTCTGAAATTCTGGCCAGATTTATGAATCTTGTTAACTGGAGGTGATAGAATTTCAGCAGGACTTTGATATATAGTGTAGGGAACATTTTTTACTTCTGTTGTTCTCTCCCAAGTGCTTAGTTCATCATATTGCACTCATTAGATGCTCAATAAATAGCAATAACATCACCACCACCAATACTACTACTACTACTACTACTACTACTACTACTACTACTACTACTACTACTACTACTACTACTTCTAGTGTTACTCCTTAATCTCCCCTCTTCTCAATCAGTTCATTTATGGGGATCATAGTCTGATACAGGTTTCATTTTGGGAGATTTCTCCTTTGGAGACCACCAGAACTCCAAACAGCTGACATGGATCATTAAATCCACATGTCTGCATACGGGGAAGAGTGAAAAATGGCACTATCAGGTGTGATTTTCATTATTATTTCTAGAGGAAGAAAGCAATCTCTATGTCCAAGGCACTACTACACAGAGTTTTGTAGTTAATAAAAATCAAATTAAGATCTGGCCCATGCCCATATTTGAGGCTTTTTTCTCTCTTTGTCTGCTTTCCAGGTCAAATCACAATCCTACTTAGACTGTGAGCCCCATGTGGGACAGGAACTGTGTCTGACCTAATTAATTTGTACCTACCCCATGCTTATAACAGTGTTTGACACATAGTAAGAAGCAGCATGGCTCAATGGAAAGAGCCCGAGCTTTGGAGTCGGAGGTCATGGGTTCAAATCCCAGCTCTGCCAATTGTCAGCTGTGTGACTTTGGGCAGGTCACTTAACTTCTCTGGGACTCAGTTACCTCATCTGGAAAATGGGGGTTAAGACTGTGAGCCCCCCGGTGGACAACCCATTCACCTTGTAACCTCCCAAGCACTTAGAACAGTGCTTTGCACATAGTAAGCGCTTTATGAATGTCATTATTATTATTATTATTATTATTATTAAAAAATAATATAAAAATGGCTGGCTGACTTTAACCTGGGTGAGTAGTTTCCACATGCTTTTAGTACTGCCTTTTAGCATCTTGCTAAGCTAACATCCCTAATTAGGCTTCTCAGAAAAGTTTACATACAGTGACAGAGATTTAAGTGTTTAGGAAGGTGCACGCTGTAACCCTCCAGGAATGTGTCTGGAAAAGACAAGAATGTGGCACTGAGAAAACCACTAGCACTATAATCAGCTCCTTTCCCCAGGTTCTCAGTCTTGAAGTCTCAACATTAAATGTCATCCATCACTACTGATGGGAGATTCACCACTATCATTTAGAATGTAGTCTGTGTAATTTGGGATTTTGTGTAAATTTTCATCTTTCTCTTTTCTGCCTTCTGAATTTAACTCCTTTATTTGTGTGACTGAAAATTGAAGAAATACCCGAGGAGCCCCGATTTCTCTCAAGTACCTGTCTTCCTCAGGGATCTGTACAAACAGCATTTCTGCAGGGGTGGCTCCATAGCTATGGATAGTTTACATTGTATTTTTCATCGCTAAAATCCACTGCTTCCTGTCCAACCAAACTACTACCACATTAATGCAAGCACTTATCTTACCCTGCCTTAATTACTGTATCAGCCTCCTTGCTGACCTCTCTGCCTCCTGTCTCGCCCTACTCCAGAACATACTCCATTCTGTTGCCCTGATCATTTTCCTTCAAAAACGTTCAGACTGTGTTTCCCTGTTCCTCAAGAAACTCCAGTGGTTGCCCATATACCTGTGCATCAAACAAAAACTCATCACCATTAGGTTTAAAACACTTAACCACCTTACCCCCTCCTACCTCACCTCACTGCTTTCCTACTGCAACCCAGCCCGCAAACGTCCTTCCTTTAACCTTCTCACTGTACGTTTATCTCACCTATGTCACCACCAACCTCTCACCTACATCCTATCTCTGGTCTGGAATGCCCTCCCTCCTCATATCAGACAGATAATTACTCTCCCCCACTTCAAAGCATTATTGAAGACACACCTCCTCCAAGAAGACTTCTCTGACTAAGCCCTCCTTTCCTCTTCTTCCACTCCCTTCTGCGTTGCCCTGACTTGCTCTCTTCATTCATCCTCCCTCTTTTTTTCCCACAGCACATATTTACACATCATTAATTAATTAATATATATTAATGTCTGTCTCCCCCTCTAGACTGTGAGCAGGTTGTGGGCAGGGAATGTGTCCATTAGTTGTTCTACTTTCCCAAGTGCATAGTACAGTGCTTTGCACACAGGAAGTGCTCAATAAACACCATCGAATGAATGAGTGGGACATTAAATGTTCCGTGAGATATTTTTCCCAACTCATCCCCTAAAGATGTTTAAAAGCTACAGGTCAATACCAGTTCTTTAACTAATTTTGGACCCTAAAAGACACACAAAGGGCCAGCTTGCTTCAGGGAAACTGCTGGGATTTACCAGAGGTCATTAATTTAGTAGAGACTCCTGATTTTATCACTACAAACCCATTCTATTCTGTACATTAGTCCAGGTTCTCACTTACATTAATTATTCAACAAATGTAAGGAAAAAGTGGAATCTCCTTTTTTCTTTACAGTTTTGTAGCTCTCCTATGCTCCTGTCTCCTCTAGAAATTAATTCACAAAAGCATAATCATGTCAATCCAGCAGCCACCCACATGCATTTTATTCTTATCGATATATACCTTTGTGTATGCAATTATCTGTTCAGTTATTTAATCTCGATATGTATGCACTTCTTGTTATGTCCTCATTTCTTCTTTTTATTCACAACACTTGTAGCTATTTTTTTAATCTAATTCCCCATTAGATTATAAACTTCTTGAGGGAGTGATTACATGGCTTCCTGTTTTTTACCCTCCCAAGCTATAAATTCTGTGCTCTGTACTTTGTATACCTTTAGTAAATATCACTGATTTATTGATTTATGCCCACCCCTTGCTCCAAGGATTAATTCAATGGTTAATTTAATTTGTCTAATTTAACCTATGTTCCTGGGCATGTTCTCCCCTCCCAAACCTTGCTTTAGCTAACTAGCCCCAGGTGACTGGTCACCAGGAAGGGAAGAGGATCAGGGAAGATGGGAATATTTGAGGCAGAAACCTGTGAGTATGTGGGGAAGAAGTGTGGCCTAGTGGATAAAGCATGAGTGGGCCTGGGAGCCAGACGACTTGGGTTCTAATGCCTGCTCTGTCATTTGACTGTTGTGTGCCCTTGGGCAGGTCATTTAACTTCTCTGTGCCTCAGTTGCCTCAAATTCATTCATTCATTCACTCTTATTTAGTAAGTGCTTACTGTGAGCAGAGCATTGTACTAAGCACTTGGGAAAGTACAATACAACAATAAAGAGTGACCAATCCCTGCCCACAATGAGCTCACAATCTAGACGAGGGGGGAGATAGATATCAATACAAATGAACAGACATTAATACACATACATAAAATTACAGATATATACATCAGTGCTGTGGGGAGGGGCAAGGGGGGAAGAGTAAAGGGACCAAGCCAGGGTGACACAGAAGGGAGTGGGAGATGAGCAAAAATGGGGCTTAGTCTGGTGGAGGAGATGTGTCTTCAGTACAGCTTTGAAGCAGGGCAGCGTAATTGTTTGGCAGATTTGAGGAAGGAGGGTGTTCCAGGCCAGAGGTAGGACATGGATCTGGTAAGTAGTGAAACAGGCGAGATTGAGGAAGAGTGAGAAGGTTAGCACCAGAGGAACAAAGTGTACATGATGGGTTTTAGAAGGAGAGAAGCAACAAGAGGTAGGAGGGGGCAAGGTGATGGAGTGTTTTAAAGCCAATGGTGAGGAATTTTTGTCTGATATGGAAGTGGATCGGCAACTACTGGAGATTTTTGAGGAGGGGGGGTGACATGTCCTGAATGCTTATATAGAAAGAAACAGTTTCTATTTCTGAATAAATACAAAATGGGGATTCAATTCCTGTTCTCCCTCCTACTTGACTGGGAGCCCCATTTGGGGTGGAGGCTATATCCACATTGATTAACTTGTATCTACCTCATCACTTAAAACATATTAAGCACTTAACAAATACTCTAAAAAAAGAAAGGTGGTGGGTCTAAGGTATTGGCACCTTATGCCCTTAGGATAAACAACTGTATTCCCAACGTGTCAGTCAGATGAATCAATCACTCAATCATATTTATTGAGCATTTACTATGTGCAGAGCACTCTAGGTGAAAGCTTCAATCATCCACCTGAACTGTCCCTCCTGATGGGGTTGTGAAGGTTTACACCAGGTGTGATGGGGTGAAAGGAGAGGGTGCCCCTACACAACACACTGCTCAGTATACTCTTAACCTATAATGACAATTATAGGTGGATCAGAGACTGGATTCCCAGTCTGTTAACTCCTGAGACTCACAGCCTGGCTGGGAAGCAGCATGGCTCAGTGGAACAAGCACAGGCTTGGGAGTCAGAGGTCAGGAGTTCTAATCCCAGCTCTACCACTTGTCAACTGTGTGATTTCGCTTATCACTTAACTTCTCTGTGCCTCAGTTACCTCATCTGTAAAATGGGGATGAAGATGGTGAACCCTACGTGGGACAACCTGATCACCTTGTATCCTCCCCAGCGCTTAGATCAGTGCTTTGCACATAGTAAGCGCTTAACAATTGCATTATTATTATTATTAACATTATTATGTCTCTCATGAGGTTTGGGAAGCAGAGGCCCAGACCTGCTGAGAATAATTGCATCTGTTCTGATAAAGGACTCTGTTGGGGAAAGTGTGGGAAATGTAGTCTTTTTTAAATATCAACATCTCCCTGAATTTTAAGAGATGTCAGGTGACCAGACCAGCTGCCAGATAAGGAAGCTTCTGCTTTCCTTCCTACAAATTACAAGAAATAAGTAAACAGGAGAGAGCAAAAGAGATCCACAGAGCTTGACAGAGAGCACCGCAGATCCATGTTCCATGACCAGCAACTATGCTCTGTGAGTTCACATCTCCTTCTTACTCTGGGTCACAGAGCATACTGGGGAGATTGTGTGGTAAGGGGGTCCCTGAGCAATCATTTAATCCAGCCACCTGCAACCAGACACATTAGCCTAATGATGATAAAATCAAATCCTCCCTTTGGTCAACCACTCTCAAATGTAAAGGCTCTCACTGATATAATAATAATAATAATAATAATAATAATAATAATAATAATAATAATAATGGCATTTATTAAACCCTTACTATGTGCAAAGCACTGTTCTAAGCGCTGGGTATGTTACAAGGTGACCAGGTTGTCCCACGGGGGGGCTCACGGTCTTAATCCCCATTTTACAGATGAGGTAACTGAGGCCCAGAGAAGTGAAGCGACTTGCCCAAAGTCACACAGCTGACAGTTGGCAGAGCCGGGATTTGAATCTATGACCTCCGACTCGAAATCCCGTGCTCTTTCCACTCAGCCACGCTGCTTCTCAATGACTGATGATTATTTATTCTCACCTCTAATCTAAATCCTTATACTTCATCTATTCCCAGCATTATTAAATATTATTTAAAATCTATTAAAACATCCATTACCAGCATTAAGTGTTGGGTATGTAGAAATGTTGAGAACTAAGTGCTTGTATTTTAAGTCATGACTATTTGATCTCCTATATATGTCTGAACGCAGATCAAACCGTTGCTTGGCCTTCTAGTTCTAGTTCTGCTAGGAAAAACTAGCATTTCAGAAAATCAAAATGTTCTGTTCAGCCATATATGAAGAGGCCCTTAATCCCCATTCCCACCTGGGACAGTGTACCACACCAACAAGTAAAAGGCACTGAGAAGCTCCACATACTGTTTTCGGGGATCTGACACCAGCTGTTTTATTACACATACTTGATTATGAATGAACCTGCTCCAACGTGTTGAATGAAGATTGTCTTGTGCCTCCCGAAGGTGCTCCCCTCATTAGGCCCTGCTGTAGTGGGAGGGTTCCTCTGTAGTCGAGCCCACTCACCGACTCAACTGAATTGGGCCTTGTCACAAGGTGAGGATGTGTGTCTTCGCAGTTGTTGGGACAATGAATTCTGGGAATTGAAGTGTGATCCTCCTTCTAGACATTGTTCCTCTCAGTCTACTGTTCTACAAATCCGGTCATATGCCATAGAGGAGGTGCAGCTAATTTGCAGAGCTCGGAAAGCATGGTTCAGGGTATATTCCCATTTATATTGAGTAATTAAGGTGCTGGATAATTACCTATTACCACTCCCCGTGAGGTGTGACACAGAGAACAAGGAGACCCCAACCTCGCTCAGAATCAGGCTTCTTTAATCTCATTCCCTCCTGGGAGAGCTTACCATACAACCAAGGGTCAAGGAACTCAGTGGCTCTATGTACCGTGTTCAGGCATCTTAAAAGAAGTGGGTTACAACACATCATTGCACTTGAATGAGCCCACTCCGAGCTGTCAAATGCAGATGACGTTGTCTCTCACGAAGGTGCTCCCAAAAGAGCAAATTCTCATTAGTCCCCACCCTATCCAAAATGTTGCTTTATAGTCTAGCCCAGTCACCGACACAAGAAAATCTGGCCCTGTCAGGAGTTCAGGAAGAGTGGCTTGGCGGCTGATGGGATAAAGACTTCTGGGATTTGTAGTGTGATGCTAATTCTAGACAGGGTTCACCTCCGCTTAGCGAACTACCACTCCCGTTATGATCTACGTCGGGACCGTCCTCCATGTCTGGCCCTGTCGCGAAGAGAGAGAGAGTGGCATGGCGATTGCAGAAAAAATTCTGGGAGATGTAGTGTGATGCTCGCTCTAGACAGCGTTCAATCAATCAATCAATCAATCGTATTTATTGAGCGCTTACTATGTGCAGAGCACTGTACTAAGCGCTTGGGAAGTACAAATTGGCAACACATAGAGACAGTCCCTACCCAACAGTGGGCTCACAGTCTAAAAGGGGTAGACAGAGAACAGAACCAAACATACCAACAAAATAAAATAAATAGGATAGAAATGTACAAGTAAAATAAATAAATAAATAAATAAATAAATAGAGTAATAAATATGTACAACCATATATACATATATACAGGTGCTGTGGGGAAGGGAAGGAGGTAAGATGGGGGGGATGGAGACGGGGACGAGGGGAAGGAAGGGGCTCAGTCTGGGAAGGCCTTCTGGAGGAGGTGAGCTCTCAGCAGGGCCCTGAAGGGAGGAAGAGAGCTAGCTTGGCAGAGGGGCAGAGGGAGGGCATTCCAGGCCGGGGGGATGACGTGGGCCGGGGGTCGACGGCGGGACAGGCGAGAACGAGGTACAGTGAGGAGATTAGCGGTGGAGGAGTGGAGGTTGCGGGCTGGGCAGTAGAAGGAGAGAAGGGAGGTGAGGTAGGAGGGGGCGAGGTGATGGAGAGCCTTGAAGCCCAGGGTGAGGAGTTTCTGCCTGATGCGCAGATTGATTGGTAGCCACTGGAGATTTTTGAGGAGGGGAGTAATATGCCCGGAACGTTTCTGGACAAAGATATTCCGGGCAGCAGCATGAAGTATGGATTGAAGTGGAGAGAGACACGAGGATGGGAGATCAGAGAGAAGGCTGGTGCAGTAGTCCAGACGGGATAGGATGAGAGCTTGAATGAGCAGGGTAGCAGTTTGGATGGAGAGGAAAGGGTGGATCTTGGCAATGTTGCGGAGCTGAGACCGGCAGGTTTTGGTGACGGCTTGGATGTGAGGGGTGAATGAGAGAGCGGAGTCGAGGATGACACCAAGGTTGCGGGCTTGTGAGACGGGAAGGATGGTAGTGCCATCAACAGAGATGGGAAAGTCAGGGAGAGGGCAAGGTTTGGGAGGGAAGACAAGGACCTCAGTCTTCGACATGTTGAGCTTTAGGTGGCGGGCGGACATCCAGATGGAGATGTCCTGAAGGCAGGAGGAGATGCGAGCCTGGAGGGAGGGGGAGAGAGCAGGGGCAGAGATGTAGATCTGGGTGTCATCAGCGTAGAGATGATAGTTGAAGCCCTGGGAGCGAATGAGGTCACCAAGGGAGTGAGTGTAGATTGAGAACAGAAGGGGACCAAGCACTGAACCTTGGGGAACCCCCACAGTAAGAGGATGGGAGGGGGAGGAGGAGCCTGCAAAAGAGACTGAGAAAGAACGACCGGAGAGATAAGAGGAGAACCAGGAGAGGACGGAGTCTGTGAAGCCAAGGTCAGATAGCGTGTTGAGGAGAAGGGGGTGGTCCACAGTGTCAAAGGCAGCTGAGAGGTCGAGGAGGATTAGGACAGAATATGAGCCGTTGGATTTGGCAAGCAGGAGGTCATTGGTGACCTTTGAGAGCGCAGTTTCCGTGGAATGAAGGGGACGGAAGCCAGACTGGAGGGGGTCGAGGAGAGAGTTGTTGTTGAGGAATTCTAGGCAGCGCGTGTAGACAACTCGTTCAAGGAGTTTGGAAAGGAATGGTAGGAGGGATATGGGATGATAACTAGAAGGTGAGGTGGGGTCAAGAGAGGGTTTTTTTTAGGATGGGAGAGACATGGGCATGTTTGAAGGCAGAGGGGAAGGAACCAGTGGAGAGTGAGCGGTTGAAGATGGAAGTTAAGGAGGGGAGAAGGGATGGAGCGAGAGATTTCATGAGATGAGAGGGAATGGGGTCAGAAGCGCAGGTGGCCGGAGTAGCACTTGAGAGGAGGGAGGAGAGTTCCTCTGAGGATACCGCTGGGAAGGATGGGAGAGTAGCAGAGAGTGTTGAGAGCCGGGGGGATGGAGAAAGGGGGGAAGAGACTTTGGGGACTTCGGACCTGATGGATTTAATTTTGTTAATGAAGTAGGAGGCCAGATCGTTGGGGGTGAGGGAAGGAGGAGGGGGAGGAACCGGGGGCCTGAGAAGGGAGTTGAATGTACGGAAGAGCTGGCGGGGGTGATGGGTATGGGTGTGAATAAGGGAGGAGAAATAGTTTTGTCTGGCAGAAGAGAGGGCTGAGTTAAGGCAGGAAAGGATAAACTTGAAGTGAACGAACTTGGCATGGTGTTTAGACTTTCGCCAGCAGCGTTCGGCAGCTCGAGCGTAAGAGCGAAGGAGGCGGACAGTGGCAGTGATCCAGGGCTGTGGGTTAGTGGTGCGAGAGCGGCGAAGGGAAAGGGGAGCGAGTGAGTCTAGCTGAGTAGAAAGGGTAGAGTTGAGAGCAGTAATCTGATCATCAAGACTGGGTAGAGAGGAGAGGGCAGCGAGGTGGGGTGTGAGGCGCCCCGAAAGATGGGTGGGGTCCGGAGAGTGGAGATCTCTGTGAGGGAGTAATACGGATTTACCGGGGAAAGGAGTGTGAGTGAGGAGGCAGGTGAGAAGATTATGATCAGAGAGAGGGATTACAGAGTTGGTGAGGGTGGACACAGTGCAGCGGTAGGAGATGATGAGGTCGAGGATATGACCAAGTTGGTGAGTGGGTGAGGTGGGGTGGAGGAAGAGGTTGGCAGCATCAAGGAGAGATAGAAGGCGGGCGGCAGAGGAGTCGTTAGGGATATCCATGTGGATATTGAAGTCTCCGAGGATCAGAGTGGGCATGGAGAAGGAGAGAAGGAAGGTGAGGAAGGGGTCAAAGTCGTTAAAGAAGTTGGAAGTGGGGCCGGGAGGGCGGTAGATGACGGCTACAAGAATCTGGAGGGGGTGGTAGAGGCGAATAATGTGGGCTTCAAAGGAAGGGAAGGAAAGGGAAGGGGGAGGAGGGATAGTGCGAAAGCGACATTGGGGGGCGAGAAGGAAACCGACACCTCCTCCTTTTCCGGTGAGTCTGGGGGAGTGGGAGAAGAAGAGGCCTGCACTGCAGAGAGCAGCAGAAGAGACTGTGTCGTCCGGCGACAGCCATGTTTCAGTTAGGGCGAGGAGGAGTAGAGAACTGTAAAGGAAAAGGTCCAGGATGAAAGGGGTCTTACTTAAAACGGAGCGGGGGTTCCAGAGGCCACACTTGGCAGCAGCTGTCGAGGGTGGGGAGGGAGGGGGGAAGGGTGCGAGGGGTGGGGAGGGTTTGGATTGGGATGAGTTGGCGGGGGCCTGGGCGGGGAGAGTGGGAAGGGGGGTGGCGATGGGAAAGGAGAACTGGGATGGGGTGGGGGCGGGGAGAAGGGGAGGGAGGGGGCCGGGAGGGAGAAGCGGAGGACCTGCGCTGGTACAGAGGAATCCTTGGTAGAGGGTGAGGGGGAGTGGTCTTTGTGGGTGAGAGGGAGGGAAACAGCTGGGTGGGAGAGGGGAAGGGGAAGGTGAGGAATGGGAATGGCAGCTGGGAGCAAGGGAACTGAAAGTTCATGGTGAGGTCAGCAGGGCGAGTGACAGTACAGTGGGGGGTTAACAATTGAGATGCAGAAGCAATAAAACAGTAGCAATGAAAAAAGTAGGTGATGGCATCACAGGGTGTATATATGTATATATGGTTGTACATATTTATTACTCTATTCATTTATTTATTTTACTTGTACATTTCTATCCTACTTATTTTATTTTGTTGGTATGTTTGGTTCTGTTCTCTGTCTCCCCCTTTTAGACTGTGAGCCCACTGTTGGGTAGGGACTGTCTCTATGTGATGCCAATTTGTACTTCCCAAGCGCTTAGTACAGTGCTCTGCACATAGTAAGCGCTCAATAAATACGATTGATTGATTGATTAAGCAATCAATATGCTATGGCAATAATAGAATTGGCAGATAATGATGCCACAGAGAGCAGATACAAACTATTAAGAGCTGGAGTAGGGTGGGCCAGTTAAGGGGGGTCAGGGAGCAGAGATACCTGGGGAGGGGAGCGAACAGTCAACTAGCATGGGAGGGCTGAGTAGGTGTGAATGAGGTTGTCGTTAATGTAACGTGTAACATGGTGCTAACAAGGTGCTAACAAGGGCTTTTTACCTGAGGGCGGGGGGAGAGTCAGTCAGGACCGGACCGGGAATGGGGGGGGGGGGATGAGGGGCACTTTACGGAAGGCCTCCTAAGTGGGGGGGTGGAAGCAGGGGGGGGCGTCCGTGGGGGCGCTGAGATGGCGGGTGGGTGGGCGGCCGGGCCTCTCGGGAACGGAGTCCCGGGCGTCAATGGCGGCGCTCTGAGGAGAGGATCCTTCCGGGAACGGCAAGGCCGCGCGGTGTGATGGCGGGCGGGCCTCTCGGGAACGGAGTCCCGGGCGTCTATAGCGGCGCTCTCTGAGGAGAGGAACCTTCCGGGAGCAGCAAGGCCGCGCGGTGTGATGGCGGGCGGGCGGGCGGGCCTCTCGGGAACGGAGTCCCGGGCGTCAATGGCGGCGCTCTGAGGAGAGGATCCTTCCGGGAGCAGCAAGGCCTCGCGGTGTGATGGCGGGCGGGCCTCTCGGGAACGGAGTCCCGGGCGTCTCGCGGTGTGATGGCGGGCGGGCAGGCGGGCCTCTCGGGAACGGAGTCCCGGGCGTCTATGGCGGCGCTCTGAGGAGAGGTTCCTTCCGGGAGCAGCAAGGCCTCGCGGTGTGATGGCGGGCGGGCTTCTCGGGAACGGAGTCCCGGGCGTCTATGGCGGCGCTCTGAGGAGAGGATCCTTCCGGGAGCAGCAAGGCCTCGCGGTGCGATGGCGGGCGGGCCTCTCGGGAACGGAGTCCCGGGCGTCTATGGCAGCGCTCTGAGGAGAGGATCCTTCTGGGAGCAGCAAGGCCTCGCGGTGTGATGGCGGCCGGGCCTCTCGGGAACGGAGTCCCGGGCCGTTCACCTACGTCTACTGAACTACCACTCCCACCATGCCCCGCCTCTACCATGAGGAGCCTCTACCATGTCAGGCCCTTTCGAGAGGAGACAGAGTGTGTTATAGCGGCCCGGGGAACAAAGACTTCTGGGATTTGTAATGTGCTGCTGGTTCTAGACAGCCCTAACCTAAGCCTACCGAACTACAACTCCCGTCATGCCCCTCGGCGGGACCCGCCGCCATTCTGGCCCTGTCACGAGGACAGGGAGTGTGGTATGGTGGTCCGGGGCACAAAGACTTCTGGGAGTTGTAGTGTGATGCTCGTTCTAGGAGGGTTTACCTCCGCCTAACGAACTACCGTCCTGTTCTTGCTCCGTGGGGATCCGCAGATATATAGGGGAGTGTGGAAAGTGTGGGAAGTAGATGTTCAGGGCATATTCCCTTTTCTATTGATAATAATTATGGTATTTGTTAAGTACCTGTTACCACTCCCCATGAGGTGTCATACAGAGAGCACGGAGACCTACAACTTCGATGAGAATTAGGCTCCTTTCATCCCATTCCCTTCTGGGAGAGTTTACTACACCAACACTGAGCGGCTCCACATACTGTGTTCAGGCATCTTAATCGAGCTGGTTTAGTACGCATACTTGTTTTTGAATGATCCTGATAAAGCCTGTCAGATGCAGACTGCCTTCTCCCTCCCGAAGGTACTCCCCCAAGAAGTATCTCATTAGTCCCGCCCTATGTAGAAAGGCCAGAACAGAGTAGATGAAGAGAACCTGGTGCTGTAGGAAGCAGAGGGTAAGGACCCGGTAGAGGAGAGGTTCTGGACTGGGCAGAGGAGGAGTGCCAGGACCTAGCAGAGGAGAAGGACAAGGATCTGGTGGCAGAGAAAGGACAAGGCCAAAGGGAGGAGGAGATCCAGGACTGGACAGAGTAGGAGAGAGAGGACGTGGCGGGGGGAGGGGGGGAATAGAGCCTGGACAAGACAAATGAGGAATGCCTGTCCCGGGAGGAGGAGAACGGCCAGAACCAGGTGGAGTAGGAGGGCCAGAAACAGTCTGATGACATGGGGCAGGTCTCGACCCAGGAAGAGGGCCAGGGCTGCGTGGATGAGGAGGGCCTGGAACGTGACCAGGTGGAGGGCCATGACCAGGTGTACGAGGAGGGTCAGGATCAGCAGGAGTAGGCGGGGCCAGGACAGGTTAGAGGAGGGGGAATTTTATCAGGTGGAAGAGGAGGGCCAGGATCAGATGGAGGACAAGGGCCAGAACCAGGCAAAGAAAGAGGGCTTTGACCAGTCATAGAAAGAGGGACAGGACCGTGCACAAAATTGGGGCCAGGAGTGGACAGAGGATGAGCGCCAGGACAAGGTATAAGAGGAGGGCTAGGACCAGGAGGAAGAGAACAGCCAGAACAGGGTGGACAACCAGAGCCTGGAGCTGGAGGAGGCAGACTGTCAGGACCGGGCAGGGGAGGAGGACCAGGGCCAGGCAGAGATGGGGTGCGAGGAAAAGTCGAGGGAGGTAGGCCAGGATAAGGTGCAGAATGAGGGCCAGATGAGAGAATAGACAAGGCAGATGAAGAGAGCCTGGACCAGAAGGAGGAGAAGGAGGAGGAGGACCAGGACCAGGTAGTGCAGGAGGGCCAGGATGTGTCAGAAGAGGTGAGCCAGGTCCGGGACGAGGAGGAGGACCAGGGCTGTGTGGATGTTTTTATTGAGCACTTACTGTGTGCAGAACACTGTACTAAGCGCTTGGGAGAGTACATTGTAACAATAAATAGACACATTCTCTGCCCACAAGTTTACAGACTAGAAGGGGAGACAAACATTAATGTAAATAAATAAATTATAGTAATGTACATAAGTGTTGTAGACCTGGGAGGAGGGCATCAATAAAAGGAGAATGTCAGGGCGACACAGAAGGGAGTTGAAGAAGAGGAAAGGAGGGTTTAGGCAGGAAAGGCCTCTTGGACGAGATGAGCCTTTAATAAGGCTTTGAAGGTGGAGAGAGTAATTGTCTGTCAGTTATGAGGAGGGAGGGTGTCCCAGGCCAGAGGCAGGACGTTGGTGAGACGTCGGTGGCAAGATGGACTAGAATGAGGTACAGTGAGAAGGTTAGCTTTAGACAAGCAAAGTGTGAGGGTTGGGTTGAAGTAGGAGAGTAGTGAGGTGGGTTAGGAGGAGGCACTGTGATTGTATTAGCCTTCTTGCTGACTTCCCAGCTTCCTATCTCTCCCCACTCCAGTCGTTACTTCGCTCTGCTGCCTGGATCATTTTTCTACAGAAATGTTCATTCCATGTTTCCCCACTCCTCAGGAACCCCCAGTGGTTGCCCATCTACCACCACTTCAAAAAGAAACTCCTTACCATTGGCTTTAAAGCACTCAATCACCTGGTCACCTCCTACCTCACCTTGCTACTCTCCTACTACATCTCAGCCTGAACACTTTGCTTCCCTAATGCTAACCTTCTTACTATCTTGATCTTGTCTCTCTCACCACTGACCTTTTGCCCATGTCCTGCCTCTGGCCTGGAACACCCTCCCTCTTCATATCCATTCAATCATATTTATTGAACTCTTACTGTGTGCAGAGCACTATACTAAGTGCATGGGAGAGTAAAATACAAAAATAAAAAGGCACATCCCCTGCCCACAACGAGTGTACAGTCTAGAGGTGGGAGATAGATATTAATATAAAAAAAATTACAGATAGATAAATAAGTGATGTTTGGCTGAGAGCAAGGATTAACAAAGGGAGCAAGTCAGGGAGACACAGAAGGGCATGGGAAAAGAGGAAAGGAGGGCTTAGTCAAGGAAGGCCTCTTGGAGGAGACTGTCACCAGTAAGAGTTTGAAAGTGAGAGGAGAGCAATTGTTTGTAGGATTTGAGGAGAGAAGGTGTTCTTATCCCAACAAACCTTATTGAAGGCATATCTCCAGGAGTCATTGATTATGTACATTAATGTCTGTTTTCCCCTATATTCATTCATTCATGCATTCAATCGTATTTATTGAACACTTACTGTGTGCAGAGCACTGTACTAAGCGCTTGGGAAGTACAGGTTGGCAACATATAGAGACGGTCCCTACCCAACAACGGGCTCACAGTCTAGAAGGGGGAGACAGACAACAAAGCAAAACGTGTGGACAGGTGTCAAGTCGACAGAACAAACAGAATTAAAGCTAGATGCACATCATTCACAAAATAAATAGAATATTAAATATGTACAAGTAAAATAAATGGAGTAACAAATCTGTATAAACATATATACAGGTTCTGCGGGGAGGGGAAGGAGGTAGGGCGAGGTGGGGTGGGAAGGAGGAGAGGAAAAAAGGGGAAGGCCTTTTAGAGGAGGTGACCTCGCAGTAGGGCTTTGAAGGGAGGAAGAGAGCTATCTTGGCTGATGTGTGGAGGGAGGTAATTCCATTCATTCATTCAATCGTATTTATTGAGCGTTTACTGTGTGCAGAGCATTGCATTAAGCACATTCCAGGCCCGGGGGAGGACGTGGGCCGGGGGTGGACGGCGGGACAGGCGAGAACGAGTTACATTGAGGAGGTTAGCGGCAGAGGAGCGGATGGTGCGGGCTGGGCTGTAGGAGAGAAGGGAGGTGAGGTAGGAGGGGGCGAGGTGATGGAGAGCCTTGAAGCCGAGAGTAAGGAGTTTTTGCTTGATGCGTAGGTTAACTGGCAGCCACTGGAGATTTTTGAGGAGGGGAGTAACATGCCCAGAGTGTTTCTGCACAAAGATGATCCAGGCAGCAGCGTGAAGTATAGACTGAAGTGGGGAGAGACAGGAGGATGGGAGATGAGAGAGGAGGCTGATGCAGTAATCCAGTCGGAATAGGATGAGAGATTGAACCAGCAAGGTAGCGGTTTGGATGGAGAGAAAAGAGAGGATCTTGGCGATGTTGTGGAGGTGAGACCGGCAAGGTTTTGGTGATGGATTGGATGTGAGGGGTGAATGAGAAAGCGTAGTCGAGGATGACGCCAAGTTTGCGGGCTTGTGAGATGGGAAGGATAGTAGTGTCGCCTACAGTAACGGGAAAGTCAGGGGGAGAGCAGGATTTGGAAGGGAAGATAAGGAGTTCAGTCTTGGACATAGTGGGTTGTAAGCTTGTGGTTGGCTGGGACTGTGTCTGCTCATTGTTATATTGTAATCTCCCAAGTGCTTAGTACAGTGCCCTGCACACTGTAAGAGCTCAATAACTATGACTGATTCACTTAATGAATGACTGCCCTTCTGTTTCCACAGTCTGTGGCCCACAGCAGCGGCCAATACGCAGGAATGGGCCAACTGGTTTTCAGGTTTATGCTGGGAACTAAGGGGAGTGTTGGAGAAGACACCACTATGGGTGAAATTCAGCCATGGGTGGTTGATGACTAATGAGGAAACTGAGAATTAGAGAAGTAAACTGCATTGCCTGAGTTTGCCGGCTCCCCAATAACAGGGTTAAGACTAAAATCCTGATATCCTGAATCTTCTCATCAGACCAGGAAGCCTACTGTGACAGAAACAGGGTTTAGTTTTGAAACCATTTTTACCTTCTCTCTAATCATTTTTGTTGCCCCAGCTTTGATTTTGGGGAAACAGAGATCAGTTTCTGAAGAGTTATTAATTCATTCAATTGTATTTATTGAGCACTTACTGTATACAAAGCACTCTACTAAGCATTTGGGAGAGTACAATATAAGAATAAGCAGGCACATTCCCTGTCCGCAACAAGCTCACAATCCAGAGGGACATTAATATGGATGAGTGAATGCATGCATGAATGAATGAATAAATAAATAAATAATTCAAGCATATTTATTGAGCACTTACTGTGTGCAAAATATTGTACTGAACGGTTAGGAGAGTACAATGCAACAACAAATAAACACATTCCCTGCCCACAGTGAGCTTACAGTCTACAGATTTATGCATATTTGTCGGGGACTGTGGAGGGGGTCAGGGGGATGATTGAAGGGAGCAAGTCAGGACATCGCAGAAAGGAGTGGGAGAAGAGGAGAGGAGAACTTAGGGACAGCTTCTTGCTGGTGACATGCTTTCAGTAAGGCTTTGAAGGTGGGGAACGTGATTGTCTGTTGGGTATGAAGAGGGAGAGCATTCTAGCCAGAGGCAGGACATGAGTGAGAGGTCGGTGGTGAGACAGATGAGATAGAGATACAGTCCTCAGAGTGGCATTAGAGGAGCAAACTTTGTGAGCTGGTTGTAGAAGGAAAGGAGCAAAGTAAGGTAGAAAGGGGTAAGGGGTAAGCCGATGGTAAAGAGTTTCTGTTTGATGTGAAGGTGGATGGGCAACCAATAGAGGTTCTTGAGGAGTGGGAAGACATGGACCGAACGTTTTTGCAGAAAAATGATCCAGGCAGCAGAGTGAAGTATGGGTTGAGGTGGGGAAAGACAGGAAGCAGGGAGGTCAGCAAGGAGGCTGATGCTGTAATTAAGGTGGAATAAGAAAAGTGCTTGGACTTATGGGATACAGTTTGGATGGAGAGAAAATGGTAGCTTTTAGCGATGTGGTGAAAGTTGAACTAAAAGGAATTGGTGAAAGGTTGAATATGTCAGTTGAATGAGAGAGATGAGTCAAGGGCAAAACCAAACTTATAGGTTTGTGAGGTAGGGAGGATGATGGTGCTGTCTAAAATGATGATAAAATCAGGAGAAGGACAGGGTTTGAGTGGGAAGATGAGGAATTTTGGACTTGTTATGTTTGAGGTGTTGGGAAAACATACAAGTAGAGATGTCCAGGAGAGGGGAGAAAATGTAAGACTGTAGAGGGGGCTGCTGGAGAAGTAGATTGGAGAATCATCCACATATAGATGGTAGTTGAAGCCATAGAAACGACTGTGTTTTCCAAGGGAATGGGTTTAGGTGGAGAATAAAAAGCAACTCAGAACTGAGCCTTAAGGGACTCCCATACTTACGTGGTGGGAGGCAGAGGAGGGGCCCACAAAAAACACTGAGAACAAATGGTCAGAGAGATAGGAGGAGACCCAGGAGAGGACAGTGTCAGTGAAGCCAAAGTTGGTTAATATTTCCAGGAAAAGTGCGTGGTCAACAGTGTCGAAGGCAGCTGAAAGATAGAGAAGGATTAGGATGGAGTAGAGGCCATTGGATTTGGCAACAAGGAGACCAATGGTGACCTATGAAAGGGAAGTTTCTGTGTAGAGAAGGGGGAGGAAGTCAGACTGAAGGGGTTCAGTGAGAGAATTGGAGGACAATGGGCTTAGACACCACGTTCTAGGACCTTAGAGAGGAATCGTAGGAAGAGGATAGGGCCATAACTGGAGGGAGCCGAGGGGTCAAGAGAGGAATTTATTTTTAGGATAGGGGAGAAATGAGCATGTTTGAAAGCAGTGAGGAAAAAGCCATTGGAGAGTTAACAGTTGAAGATGGCAGTCAGAGAGGGAAGAAAGGAGAGGATAAGTGCTTTTGATAAAGCACAGAAGGTTAGGATTGGAGGTGCAGGTGGAGGTGATGGATTTTGAGAGAAAGTTGGAGATCTCCTGTGGAGATACTCCTGAGAAAGATGGGAGAGTTGAAAGGGCAGAAAGAGGGAGGGACTGGAGAGGAGTAGGGAAGATTTTAGGGAGATCACGTCTAACGTTTTCAATTTTCTCAGTGAAAATCGTGGCCAGGCCATTGAGAGCAAGAGATGGGGGAATTGGAGAGGGGAGGGTGGAGATTTGAGGAGGGAGTTAAAAATCTGAAATAACTGGCCAGGGCAATGGGCACGGGAGTCAATAAGGATGAAGAAATAACGTCCCTGGGCAGAGGAGGTGGGGCCTGGGTGGCGGTAGATGACTGTGAATAGCATCTGGAGTGGGTGATAGAGTTGGGTGATATGGGCTTCAAAGATAGGGAAAGAGAGAGATAGGGAGATGGAATGGTGTGAAAATGGCATTGGAGAGCAAGAAGGAAGCCGACTCCTCCCCCTTTCCCAGGGCATCTCAGGGAATGGGAAAAGATGAGGTACGTCTAGAGGTAATGGCAGGGGAGAATGTCATCTGGGAAGATCCAGGTTTAGGTGATGGCAAAGAGAAGCAGTAACTGGCTCAGCAAAGGGTCAGTGATGATAAGAAGCTTTCCCATAATGCAGTAAAGGTACAACAGGCCTCACTCGGCTGCGTCATTCCTCAAGACTCAGCTCAGGCACTCATGCCCTTCCTGACTGTCCCCACTAAGGCAGCCTTGTGGAAGTCGGATCCCTAGGGTAATGGGATCAGACCACCAGAAAATGGCCAGAAATTCCTCATGTTCCCTCCAAAGTTTAGAGTCCCACTACGAAGGGAATGAGATTAGCCAGTGAGGGTCGGGGCCTCCTCCTCCTCCTTGCGTCTGTGGCCGCCCCTTCCGATCCTGTGTCCAGCCAGTCTGTTCCCCGCCACATCCCACCCCTGCCTAAGTTTGATGCTATCATGGAACCCCAGCATCCACCCCGACCACACCCCCAACTACCGGAGCTTCCTTAGCAGACCATCTGAGAATCACAAGGAATCACTGCCACCATCCCATGACTCCTAGTTTCAGCCCTCTGAACTGACACGGGAGCCGTCCAGTGGTCAGTGTCTGGTACAGTTCTATTCTAGCATGGCAGTCTTCCACCCTCACTCTCAGAAAGCTGGCCCCACCTGGGCATGTTGAGAGTTGAGGAGCTACAGATTCATACCCTTTTCCCTTTTAATACCAGAAAAAATGTCATGACTCACTGCATTCAAAGCTGGTGTGGGTGTTCAGGAGAGCCATCAGCAGCAGCAGCAGCAATACTGAACACGTGCAGCATCAGTATGGAGCGGGGAAAGAGCTGAGAACAAGATGACATCATTACAGGTAACAGCATCTCAACAAATCCAGTCCCACAACGCAGAGGTACCCCTGAGTCAGTGCCCTGGTGTATTGTCTGCCCACCTGGATTTGGCCACCTGGACGCCTGCTTCCCAATCAACATGGCCCTATCTGGCCTGTCCAAAGTGGACGTATGGACAGGGTTTTTATCTCACGAACAAACCTAGATTCACTATCTTCTTGTTATGTTCCTTGCTGCACCCCAGACTGCACTGGCTAAGTCCCCAGAACGGGTCCCCTCCATCTCCAGCTGAGTCCCCGGACTCAGTTCTGCACAGGAGGCTAGCAGAAGATGAAAACTCTTCCTGGGACAGTTCTAGCATTACCCCTACCACAGGGGGCTCCAGTACTATTGACAATCATCTAAACCGAGCAAGAATGGGGCAGACTTCCAGAAGACCAGTGGGGTGGCCGGGCTACTCCAAATGATGTCCACGGGGCCAAATCAGACTGCCATCTCTGGCCATCCCGGGTCTATATAGTGGCTCCAAATTTCCTCTTTAGCGTGTGCAAGGGGATTAGGGGTCGGAGATCATGGTTGATCAGAGAAAAGGGGAAGGGGGGATGGTAAGGTATTGGCTAGACAGCTGGGCCTCCAAAGGCCTTCCTCAGAAGCCTGCACATAGGCCCCTGTACATCACGATTCCTCAGGCTGTAGATGAGCGGGTTCAGCATGGGCGATACCACCGTGTAGAAGACAGCAACACGTCGGTCCTGCTCCAGGGTGGAGTGGCCTGGGGGCTGGAAGTACAAGAGGATTACCGTGCCATAGAATAGTGTCACCACCAACACATGGGAGCCACAGGTGGACACTGCTTTGCGCAGCCCCTCAGCCGAGCACAGGTGTAGCACGGCAGCTCTGATGTGGGTATAGGAGGCCAGGATGAAGAGGAAGGGGGAGACGACTACACTGATTCCCTCGGTGAAGACCACCAGGTCATTCAGAAAGGGCTTGGGGCAGGCAAGTGACACCAGGAAGGGAATGTCACAGAAGAAGTGCAGGATGCGATTGTTGCAGTAGGATGCTGCAGACAGCCGGATGCCATGCAGAGCACCATGAAGGGTCACCAGGACCCAGGACCCAACCATCACGCGCATGCAGAGCTCCTGGGTCATGACAGCAGCATAGTGCAGGGGCATGCAGATGGCCACGTAGCGGTCATAGGCCATGGTGGCCAGCACGTAACCCTCCATGTTGCCCACGGCCAAGAAAAAGGTTATCTGGACAAAGCAGCTGCCATAAGGGATGGCTTTATGCTTGGAGAAGATGTGGACTAGGAACTGTGGTACGGTGATTGAGGAGAAGGCCATGTCCACGCAGGAGAGCTGGCTGAGCAGGAAGTACATGAGGGTCCGCAGCTTGGGGTCAGTCCAGGCGACAGTGACGATCTGGCTGTTTCCAGCCAGGTTGATCAGGTACATGGTGAGGATCAGCATGAAGATGATCGGCTGCAGTTCTGTGCTACTGGACAGACCCAGGAGGATGAACTCTGTCACGGTGGATTGGTTCTGTGGATCCATGGTGAGGTTGGGTCTCAGGGATCTCCTGCAAGCAGGGGGCAGGGAGGAGTCAAGTGCTAGGTGGACCATGGATTTATCTCCTGATGCATCTTCTTGCCGTTGCTTACCCCGAGGCATCGTCCACGCCCCACCACCACCTCCAATACAGAACTCCCTGACTTGATTGCCAGTCCCCATCCCAGTTGTGTCCCGGTCTGGATGGTGTGGATCCACATCCTACATCTTCCAGCTCCCCCCTTAGTACAGAACTGGCAGACAAGGGTCACCTCTATGGCACTTACACAACACATTCATATCTCCTCACCTCTATGCAGCACCATCTAGTTGGCACTATTATGTTGCCAACTTGTACTTCCCAAGCGCTTAGTACAGTACTCTGCACACAGTAAGCGCTCAATAAATACGATTGAATGAATGAATGAATCTAGGAACCCCTCCTAGCCACAGAATCACAGGCCTTCTTCCTGGAGATGAACAGCCAGGGCCAGGTGTGATCAGCATTGGTGAAGAGCATCTATTTGTGTTCACCCTTTGTCCCAAGGTAACCCCGGCGTACCCATAATCTCAAGGTCAAATGTTACAGCGCCAGCAAGGTGGAACTCGGAAGGACACCGCCCTCACAACCAAAACTGCTAGATTGACAGCCCAAGCAGTTAATATTCATTCATTCATTCATTCGTTCAATCGTATTTATTGAGCGCTTACTGTGTGCAGAGCACTGTACTAAGCGCATGGGAAGTACAAATTGGCAACATATAGAGACGGTCCCTACCCAACAACGGGCTCACAGTCTAGACGTGGGAGACAGACAACAAAACAAAACATATTAACAAAATACAATAAATAGAATAGTAAATATGTATAAGAAAAATAAATAGAGTAATAAATCTGTACAAACATATATATAGGTGCTGTGGGGAGGGGAAGGAGGTAGAGCGGGGGGATGGGGAGGAGGAGAAGAAAAAGGGGTACAGTCTGGGAAGGCCTCCTGGAGATGGTGAGCTCTAAGTAGGGCTTTGAAGGTGTCCTTCGCCCCTGTGCCAATTAAATTAGATATGGAGGAAGCGTGAGGGCGGAGATTGTATAAACTGAGGCTGGAAGTTGGAATGACCTCGAAGCACAGGTGATAAATACCTGCAGCCTTTGACCTTCTGGGCAGCAGATCAAGACTTGCAGCTGCCGGCTGCAGGTCATTTCTGCCCAGAACGTGAGATGCCCACTCTGCCTGCACCAAGTGAGGAGTCATGGGATGGGTGAGGGTCCCGTACCACTGAACGTTTGTGGGGCTGAAAGTCAGGCGCTTTGCCATGGGTGTGTAACACATAAGTGGATTCCTCCCAAGTGGGAAGTGCACGTGGGTGAGAGCTAGCTGCCTCATCACGTGCGAACAAACTATAAGCAATTCCTCCTGGGTGGGACCTGGGGGGTTTTGCCATGCATGAATAACACGCATGTATACTCCTCCCAGTAGGAAAGCTCTAATATAAGTAATCATATTCCTCTCTAAAGGGAGGTTCAATTCGCCTCGTCCAAAATAATCGAATAATTCAATTCACTGTCTCCAAAATACTCAAATAATTCAATTCTCCCCTTGGAATAAATTTTGCATAAAACTCGGGCTTTCTGTCCCCGGTCTCTCTCTCTCTCTCACAGCGCCAATTCCCGAACGAACCCGTCCCTGGTTGTCGGGTGAGAGCACTCCATTCACAGCCCCTCGGGTGGGCTATCTGGGAAGAAGGGAGAGGAGGCAGAAGCGGTGGCAGGTTTAATGGCGCTCCTGGGGCATGCCAGCTTCTCTCTCGTGCTACCTATGCCTTGCTACCTATGGGGCAGTGTCCCTTTTTAGAACTAGACATGAGGGCACAGGCTGCTTTGCCCCCACTATTTTAACCAGGACTCAATCTTTATCCTGGCTTGAGCTTTGGCTATCTTGGTCAGGTCTAGAGAAGGTGAAATTTGGGGAGTCAGCCAGGACGCCTGTATACCCGGGCCCGGGGCCTGAGCCTTTTGAGCCACTGAATTCATTTGACACCGTACAGGGGAGGAGCTGGGAGCCAGGTGTCCCCTTCCCTGAGGCACCACGAAGCCCCCGGCCTCTAATTTGGGGCACGTGTCTTGAGCGGATTGGGTTTCCTTCCTCCTCATCATAGAACACGGGCCTGGGAGTCAGAAGAACCTGGGTTCGAATCCCAGCTCTGCCAATCTCTGTCATAAGAACTTGGCCAGGTCACTTTCTTTCTCTGTGCCTCATTTGCCTCATTTGTAAAATGGGGTTTAAGACTGAAATCCCCACATGGAACATGAACAGTATTCAATCTGATTAGTTTGTATCTACCCAGCTCTTAGTACAATGTCTGGCACCTCGTAAGTGTGTAACACATACCATAAAAAGCAGTGTTCAGATAGCCTCCCCATCTCCCTAAGAGTTCACCACTACCCAAACTCTGTCACAGCCCAGATATCCAGATCTTAGGTTATCTTGCACCCTCACAAAGACGGGTCGAGGACTACAGGAAAGATTACTTCCTGACCCACTCCTGCCCGCTCTGCTCCACGCCACTCTAAGAGTTGCCTACCCCTTCAGCTGTTTCCCCAGTCCTTATGAGGCTGCTGGCACATAGGATCTCCTGGGTACATTTCCCCTCACTCCCCAGATCCCCTCTGTGCCTCCAGTAATGCACCTCCTGGGGCTGGATACTGAAATGATAGTGCGTCAGAAAACCCTCCCCAGAGTTTCAGTCCGCAGGTCCCGCCCACATCCCCAGGGCCCAGTTGGCACCACAGGCCTACCCACACACTCAGGGCCCACCTACCCCTCTGGGGGACAGTTACAGTGAAGTGGAGCTGAGAGCAGGCCTAGAGTTCTTAAATACATATCCCTGAACTCTCTGAATTACTTCATCAGTAATTTATTTTAATCTCTGTCTCCTCCTCTTTACTGTGAACTCTGTGTGGGGAAAGAACACGTTTACCAATGCTGATGTATTGCACTCTCCCAAGCTCTGCCTACAGTAAGTGCTCAATAAATATCATTGACTAATTGACTGATTGATTGAGAGAACTACTCACGGGAAAAGTGCAAAACTCATCTGCCTGACCTGCTTGGGAGTCATTTTTAAGTTTTTGCTAGTCCATCGATCTGTCAGGTCAATTCCCAGTGTCATTGCTCTCTCTTGGCAGGAACTCTTCTGTCATTTCGTGCCTGCTGTCTCTCTCGTTACACCGGAAGTCCCTCGAAGATGGGGCTGCTCCCTTTCCTTTTGTCTATTCTGTAAGTCTTTGGGACAGCACTTTACAAACAAAAGACTCTCAGAATAGCATTATGCCCAGACTAGGCATCCAGGACAGTGCCATCATACAGTAGGCATTTCGGCACTTAGTACACTATCGATCAATTGTATTTATGGAGTGCAAACTTCAATATAACAGAGTTGATAGACACGTTCCCTGCACATAATGAGATTATAGTCTAGGGTGCGAGACAATTAATATAAATAAGTGAATTACGAATATGTGAATAAATTCCTTGGCACTAAGGGAGGGGTTAATTAAGGGTGATAATCCAAGCATATTGGCAGTGCAGAAGAGCGTAGGAGAAGAGAAAATGAGGGCGTACTTAGGAAAGGCCTCTTGGAGAAGGTGTGTCTCCAATAAGGCTTTTAGGGTAATGAGAGTGATTGTCTGTTGAATACAAAAAGGGAGATCGTTCTAGACAAAAGGCAGACTCTGGGTGAGAAGTCAGTGGTGAATTAAGACGAGATCAGAGAAGCAGCGTGGCTCTGTGGAAAGAGCATGGGCTCTGTAGTCAGAGGTCATGGGTTCAAATCCTGGTTCCACCAATTGTCAGCTGTGTGACTTTGGGCAAGTCATGTAACTTCTCTGTGCCTCAGCTACCTCATCTGTAAAATGGAGATTAAGACTGTAAGCCCCCCGTGGGACAACCTGATCACCTTGTAACCTCTCCAGCGCTTAGAACAGTGCACATAGTAAGTGCTTACTAAATGCCATTATTATTGTTGTTATTATTATTATTATTATTGTTATTATTATCTAGATACAGTACGTAGGTTGTCATTAGAAGAGTGAAGTGTAAGGGCTAGGTTGTTGTAAGATATCAGGAAAGTATGGAAGGATGGGGCAAGATGATTGAGTGCTATAACGTTGATGGTAAGGAGTTTGATGTGGAGATCGATTGTTAAGCACTGGAGGTTCTTGAGGAGTTGGGGAAAGTGTTCTTTGGAAAACATAATCCAGGAAGCAGAGCGAAGTGTGGACTGGAGTCGAGAGAGACAGGAGGCAGGGAGATAACCAAGGAGGCCAATGCAGGAGTCAAGACGAGATAGGATAAGTGCTTGGATTAATGTAGTAGCAGTTTGGATGGAGCAAAAAGGCTGATTTCAGATATGTTGTGAAGGTTGAACCGACAGGAGTTGGTGACATTGAATATGTGGGTTGAATGAAAAAGATGAGTCGAGGCTAACACCAAAGTTAGGGGCAATGTGAGACAGGAAGAATGGTGGTACTGTCTACAGTGACAGGGAAGTCAGGGGAAGGACAGAGTTGGAGTGGGAAGATGAGAAGTTCAGTTTTGGACATGTTATCTTTAAGGTGTTGGAGGGATATCCAGGTAGAGATGTTTTGAAGGGATGAAACAATGCCCAAGTGCAGAGAAGGGGAGAGGTCAAGGCTGGAGAGGTAAACTTGAGCATCAACCACGGAGAGATAGTAGTTGAAGCCGTGGGAGTGAATAAATTCTCCAAGGGAGTTAGA